>NC_134690.1:132290254-132599004 GCF_050947455.1 Rhinoderma darwinii | reverse complement strand
CTTAGTTTTTTTTAGTAGTTTAACCACTTCCTTAACAGAATCTTTAGCTCCTTCCTGACCAGGCATATTTTTAAGTTTTAGCCATGTGCCAATTTAACCCCTTAATGACCGGGCCTGAAAAGACCTTAATGACCAGTTACATTTTAGTGTTTTTGCCTCTCTGCCTTTCAGCAGCCATAACTTTTTTTATTTTTTCATTGACGTGGCTGTATGAGGCCTTGTTTTATGCGAGAGAAATATATATTTTTTTCCACGTAGTTTGAGTGCAAAAAGATTTTTTTTTACGCCGTGAATATAGGAAAGTTCTCTGCATTGTTTTTCTTGTTTATTTTTTTATCCCATTCACCTTTCACTCTAAATAGCCTGTTAAATTAATTTGTCAGGTTATTATGGACGTGTAGATGCCGAATATGTGTAGGTTTTTTGTTTTTATGTAATGTGGGGGCAATAAAATATATTTTATGCAAAATAATAATTTTCTTTTTTTAACTTTTATTATTTATTTATTTTTTTGATACTTTTTTTTTTAATCCATTAAAGGGAATGTGTTGTTAGCAAAAAAATATATATATTTTTTTTAGTTAAACAATTAGTGTGTGGGTGATTAAACATTGTTCTAATTTTTTATTTTTTTTTCACGAGTCAGGAAATATTATAAATTAGATTCTAATTTATAATATTTCCCAGTGCTGGTCACTAGATGGAGCAATTCCCAAAATTGCAGCATTGCATGTGGTAAAGCAACCACATTGCTTTATGCTGCAAAATTGGGAAAAACTCACTCGCTCTAGTGAGCTCACAGAATCCCCCTTCCTTTATCCTGGCTAGTGCCGGGAGAAACGAGGGGATTGAACGGTCAAACCTCCTACACTGTGTGTCGCCATTTTTTGAGCTAACACACAGTGTAGTAGGTTTACATACAGTAGTAAAACACACTGAAACACGAACATACATAGAAATCACTTACCTGCTCCTGCCGCCGCCGCTCCCTCCGGTCCGTCCGCTCCGTCTGCTGCCTTGCTCCATGTGCACAAGTCCGGAAGCCGCGACCGGAAGTAGTAATCTTACTGTCCCGCCGCGACTTCCGGTCCACAGGAAAATGGCGCCGGACGGCGCGCAGTTCAACTTGGACTGTGTGGGAGCGTGCGCCGTTCCCACACAGACGGCGTACACCATAGTGGATGGAACGGGCCCTGTTCGCATTCACTATGGGACTGGGGCTGCCGTACTCCATGTCTGTATGAGTCGTTAATCGACACATACAGAAATGGAGTAAAAAATGGCAGCCCCCATAGGGAAGAAAAAGTGTAAAAATAAAAAAAAGTAAAACACAAACACTCAAATAAATATAAAAGTTTTTAATAAAAGACTAAAATCAAACTGATGTTAATTTTTTTTTTTTCGTGACACTATTCCTTTAACCCCTTAAGGACGCAGCCTAGTTTTGGCCTTAAGGCTCAGAGCCCATTTTTCAAATCTGACATATTTCACTTTATGTGGTAATAACATCGGAATGCTTAAACCTATCCAAGCGATTCTGAGATTGTTTTCTCGTGACACATTGGGCTTCATGGTCGTGGTAAAATTTGGTCGATATATTCAGTGTTTATTGGTGAAAAATTGCAAAATTTAGAGAAAATTTGGAAAAAATAGCATTTTTCAGAATTTTAATGCATCTGCTTGTAAAACAGACGGTTATACCACCCAAAATAGTTACTAGTTCACACTTCCCATATGTCTACTTTAGATTGGCATCGTTTTTTGAACATTCTTTTTTTTTTCTTGGACGTTGCAAGGCTTAGAACCTAAACAGCAATTTCTCAAATTTTTAAGAAAATTTCAAAAGCCTTTTTTTAAGGTACTTCTTCAGTTCTGAAGAGGCTTTGAAGGGCCTATGTATAAGAAAACCTGATAAAACACCCTATTTTAAAAACTAGACCCCTCAAAGTATTCAAAAAAGCATTTAGAAAGTTTTTTAACCCTTCAGGCATTTCACAAGAATTAAAGCAAAGTGGAGGTGAAATTTGCAAATTTCATTTTTCTTGCTGAATTTCAATTTTATTCATTTTTTTTCTGTAACACCGAAGGTTTTACCAGAGAAACACTACTAAATATGTATTGTCCAGATTCTGCAGTTTTTAGAAATGTCCCACATGTGGCTCTACTGCGCTCGTGGACTAAAACACAAGCCCTAGAAGCAAAGAAGCACCTAGTGCATTTTGAGTCCTCTTTTTTATTAGAATATATTTTAGGCAGCATGCCAGGTTTGAAGAGGTGTTGAGGTGCCAAAACAGTAGGAATCCCCGAATAGTGACCCCATTTTGGAAACTACACCCCTCAAGGAATTCATTTATGGTTGTTGTTACCATTTTGACCGCACAGTTTTTTCACAGCACCTATTTGAATTGGGCTGTGAAATGAAAAAAATGTCATTTTTTCCAATAAGATGTCATTTGTGATCAAAATGTATTATTTTCACAGGGAACAAAATACCCCATTGTGTTGCCCAATTTGTCCTTAGTGCGGCAATACCCCATTTGTGGTGATAAACTGCCGTTTGGGCCCATGGGAGGGCTCAGAATGAAAGGAGCACTATGTGTTTGTTGGAGTCGAGATTTTGCTGGATTGGTTTTCGGGTGGCATGTTGCATTTGCAGAGCTCCAGAGGTATCAAAGCAATGGAAACCCACAGAAGTGACCCCATTTTGGAAACTACACCCCTCAAGGAATTCATTTATGGTTGTTGTTACCATTTTGACCGCACAGTTTTTTCACAGCACCTATTTGAATTGGGCTGTGAAATGAAAAAGATTAATTTTTTTCCAATAAGATGTCATTTTTTATCAAAATTTCTTATTTTCACAGGGAACAAAATACCCCATTTTGTTGCCCAATTTCTCCTGAGTGCAGCAATACCCCATTTGTGGCGATAAACTGCAGTTTGGGCCCATGGGAGGCCTCAGAAGTGAAGTAGCGCTGTGTGTTCTTTGGAGTGCAGATTTTGCTGGTTTGGTTTTCGGGTGCCATCTCGCATTTGCAGAGCCCCAGAGGTATCAAAGCAATGGAAACCCACCAGAAGTGACCCCATTTTGGAAACTACACCCCACAAGGAATTCATTTATGGGTGTTGTGACCATTTTGACCCCATAGTTTTTTCACAGAACTTATTTGAATTGGGCTTGGAATTAAAACAAAATTAATTTTTTCCAATTATATGTAGTTTTGGTTGAAAATTTCTTATTTTCACAAGAAATAAAATACCCCATTCTGTTGCGCAATTTGTCCTGAGTGCAGCAATACCCCATTTGTGGTGATAAACTGCCGTTTGGGCCCATGGGAGGGCTCAGAACGAAAGGACCACTATTTGGCCTACTAGGGATTTTCTCGTGCAAAGTCATGTGTGCAGAAGCCCCAGTACAGTTGAAACACGCAAGAAGTGACCCCGTTTTAAAAACTACACCCTTAAGGCATTCATCTAGAGGTGTAGTGAGCATTTTGACCGGAGAGATACACCCCATAAACTGTAATGTGGGTTCTCACGGGTATGGCAATACCCTCAATGTGGCTGTTATCAGCTGCTTGGGCACACAGCAGGGCTTAGAAGGGAAAGATAAGGGGGGATAAGCTGTGCGGAGTACATCAGGGTAAGTAGAAATGGGGTAAATTATAAAACAAGGAATGGATGATAAATTTTAAAACAATCTTTTATACAGAGCTCTGGTTTTTCGGGACACGTGTCACATTGATATATTGTGTCATCCCTTATCGCCCTCTTATAGCAGACTTTGCACCTCTTTTGACTTTTTCCCTTCTTGGCAGTTTGGGGAACTTCTCCTGGAAAGTGTTGCCCTGGTACGATGCGTGTGGCCTCGCTTCCAGAAGTACTGGGTGCCCCCCTGTTCCTGGTCCCTAAAGATTAGGTTCTTGATAATCACCTCTTGAAATTCCAGGAAAGTTCCCCTCTGGCCTGTACATCGACGTAGCACGTACGCATTGTACAAAGCCATCTATATGATGTGCCCGGCCAGCTTCTTATACCACACCACATGGCGCTGTAGGGCTTCAGGACTTGATCTGACAAGTCCACCCCTCCCATGTACCTATTGTAGTCCAGGATGCAGTCTGGTTTAGGGGTCTCTGTACTGGTACCTCGTACAGGTAGATGGGTACTGGTGTGGCATCTCTCTTGTCGTTGTACTTGACACACAATATGTTGCTGCTAGAATGTGCCCTGCGCTCACCCCTTCTTGTTTGCATTGCAGAGTCTTAGGGAGGCCTCTCAGATTTCTTCTAGCAGTGCCGCATGCCACAGGACTGGAAGCGAGGCAGTTGAAGAGTGGGACGCCGGTATAAAAATTATCCCGGTAGAGGTGGTGACCCTGGTCCAGCAGTGGGTGCACCAAATCCCACACAATTTTTGCATTAACTCCCAGTAAGGGGGGGCATTCTGGGGGCTGAGCACTGGTGTCCTTCCCTTCATATATCCTAAATCTGTAGGTATACCCTGATGCACTATCGCACAGCTTATACATCTTCACGCCATACCTTGCCCTCTTACCCGGCAGGTACTCGCGGAATTGAACCCTCCCTTTAAAATCCACCATGGACTCATCAATAGAAATACACTTCTTGGGGGTGTATGCTTGGGAAAACCAGGCACTGAAACGGTCTAATAGGGGTCTCCGTTTATACAAACGGTCAAAACTGGGGTCATCTCGGGGTGGGCACGGCTCATTATCAGTATAATGTAAGAAGCGAAGTATTGCCTGATTTTTATTTTTTTTTAGGTTCCAGTTCAGTTCTGAAGTTGCTTTGAGGGGCCCATATATTAGACACCCCCATCAAACACCCCATTTTAGAAACTAGACCCCTCAAAGTATTCACAACAGCATTTAGAAAGTTTATGAACCCTTTAGGTGTTTCACAGGAATTTAGAGCAAAGTAGAGGTGAAATAAAAAAAATTTTTTTTGTCAGAAAATCCTCTTTATACCATTTTTTTTATAACACAAAAGGATTTATCAGAGAAACGCAACTTAATACTTATTGGCCAGATTCTGCAGTTTTGAGAAATATCCCACATGTGGCCCTAGTGCGGTAATGGACTGAAGCAGCGGCCTCCGAAGCAAAGGAGCACCTAGTGGATTTTGAGGCCTCTTTTTTATTAGGCACCATGTCCGGTTTGAAGAGGTCTTGTGGTGCCAAAACAGTGGAAAACCCCCAAAAGTGACCCCATTTTGGAAACTAGACCCCTTGAGGAATCCATTGTAGTTTTTCTTGGGGTGCATGCGGCTTTTTGATCAGTTTTTATTCTATTTTTAGGTGGCGTGGTGACTAATAAACAGCAATTCTACTATTGTTTTTTTAATCTATTTTTTTACAGCGTGCACCGTGCGCTATAAATGACACATTCACTTTATTCTGCGGGGCGATACGATTACGGCGATACCAGATGTTTATAGTTTTTTTTTATGTCTTATGGCGTTTGCACAATAAAATACGTTTTGTAAACAATCATTCACTTTTGGTGTTACCTTATTCTAAGAGCCATAACGGTTTTATTTTTCCATCAATAAAGCCGTGCGAGTACTTATTTTTTGCGTAACGAACTGCAGTTTCCATCAATACCATTTTTAGGTACATGCAACTTTTTGATCTCTTTTTATTCCATTTTTTGGGAGGTGAAGTGACCAAACAATTGTGCTTCTGGTACGGTTTATTATTATTTTCTGTTACGGCGTTCACCGTGCGGGATAAATAACGAAATAATTTTGTAGTTCAGCCCGTTACGGACGCGGCGATACCAATTATGTATAGTTTATTTGTTTGTTTATTTATTTTTATTAATAATAAAGGTCTGATAAGGGAAAAGGGGGGATTTTTATTTTTAATACTTTTAAATCTTTTATTTTCTTATTTTTACACATCTTCTTTTAACTTTTTTTTGACTTTATTACTTTGTCCCATTAGGGGACTTGAGGGCAGGAGGCCCTGATCGCTAATCTAATACACTGCACTACATGCGTAGTGCAGTGTATTAGAACTGTCAGCTACTCACTGACAGCAAGCATAGTGGGTCCTAACTTCGTCAGGACCCACTAGGCTTCCGTCGATGGCAGAGCCGGACGCCATTGTTTGGTGTCCGGTTGCCATAGCCACCATCGCCAGCCGCTATCGCGTAGCAGGCTGGCGATTGTAGCTTAACCCCTAAAAAGCCGTGATCACTATTGAACACGGCTTTTAAGGGGTTAAGAAGCGGGCACACAGCGATCGGTCCCCGCTGTAGGAGCTGTGACAGCTGCTGTACGAGACAGCAGCTGTCACAGCTCCTGTATGTGTCGGGAGGACGGCTGAAATGGCCGTTATCCCCGCGACGTAATAATCCGTCGCTGAGCGCTAACGATACAGTTAGCGCGACGGATTATTACGTCGCTGAGCGCGAACGGGTTAAGGGATAACTTTATTTATAACTTATTTTTTACTTATAATGTATTAGCATACTCCTATATGCTAATACATTACACTGTGTCACTGTGATAGAGGCTGCTGTTAGCGCAGCACATAGTGTGCCCGAACAGCAGGCAAACTGAACAGACAGCCCTGGGGTCGTTTGTAGGTCCCCAGGGCTGACTGCAGAGGGATTCCCCAGTGTTTGATCACATCACCGGAATCCCGGTGATGCTATTAAAGAGGGGAATTCCCTTTGATCATACCGCGGTCACGGACCGCGGCGATCAAAGGGTTAAACAGCTGGAGTCCGAATGTTTTCCGACCCAAGCTGTGTTCAGGAGGCTCCTCTAAGATCATGAGCTGTTAGTTACAACTCCTGCTTAGAGGATGAGCGCTCACACGAGCGCTCATCAGCCTCATCTACAGCGACGCCAAAATACGTCGTTGTAGACTGGGAACCTGCACCGCCTGCCGTCAAAAGACGGTGGGTGGTCGGGAAGGAGTTAATGTGTAACTCCTCTTTGGGGGGTGTATTAAATAATATATCAGGGAATTTTATTATTTTCAGTTCACTAGTATATTCTACCTACTGACAAAAATAATCAGCTGGGCGGGGAAGTTCAAAGGAACTATTATTATTTTTTTATTTTATATCACTATTTGCTTCTAGGGCGCTGTACATATCACATCCAGGGGCGTAACTAGGAAAGACTGGGCCCCATAGCAAACTTTTGACTGGGCCCCCCCCCTCCCCTGGGTGTCACACAACCCCCCCCCCTTGTAGATAGTGGCTTTTTTACACCCCCCCCCTGTAGATAACGCCATACAGCCCCCCCTCTGTAGATAGCGCCATACATCCCCCTGTAGAGAACGCCATACAGCCCCCCTGTAGATAATGCCATACAGCCCCCCTGTAGATAACGCCATACAGCCCCCCTGCAGAGAACGGCATACAGCCCCCCCTGCAGAGAACGGCATACAGCCCCCCCTGTAGAGAACGCCATACAGCCCCCCCCCCTGTAGAGAACGCCATACAGCCCCCCCCTGTAGGGAACGCCATACAGCCCCCCCCTGTAGAGAACGCCATACAGCCCCCCCCTTTAGGGAACCCCATACAGCTCCCTCCCTGTAGGAAACGCCATACAGCCACCCCCCCCCTGTAGGGAACGCCATACAGCGTTCCCCCCCCTGTAGGGAGCGCCATACAGCGTCCCCCCTCCCAAAAAAATGCGACCTACAGTGTGTCCTACAAAATACATGTATCCCCTCTCCACAGGATAGGGGATACATGTGTGATCGCTGGCAGCGATAGGGAGAACGGGGGACTGAAAGTCTCCTGAACTTCTCCATGACAAACCTCTGACTTCCGGCGTCTGCGCAGCTCAATAAAAATGAAAGGAGCGCTGGTCACGCATGCGCACAAGCACGACCGGCGCTCCATTCATTTCTACGGAGCTGCCGACACAGACCCCGGAAGTCTGAGGTTTGTGATGGAGAACTTCAGGGGACTTTCAGTCCCCCGTTCTCCCTATCCCTGCCAGCGATCACACATGTATCCCCTGTCCTGTGGAGATCCTGTGGAGAGGGGATACATGTCCTGTGGATATCCTGTGGAGAGGGGATACATGTCCTGTGGAGAGGGGATACATGTCCTGTGGAGAGGGGATACATGTCCTGTGGAGAGGGGGATACATGTCCTGTGGAGAGGGGGATACATGTCCTGTGGAGAGGGGATACATGTCCTGTGGAGAGGGGGATACATGTCCTGTGGAGAGGGGGATATATGTCCTGTGGAGAGGGGGATACATGTCCTGTGGATAACCTGTGGAGAGGGGATACATGTCCTGTGGAGAGGGGGGGGGGGGTACATGTCTTTTGCTCTATTTTGCGCCTTCAGGACCAGACACCGTTTAGCCATTTTTAGCACGTGTTAGTTAAATGGCTCTAACTTTTTTATTTGTTGGGCTAACGACGTGATTTTTGCGACGTTTTTTCCGTAGACAATGCAGGTTTCATTTTTTATCGTTTTTATACACACCTTTTTTGCTATTTTAGAATTTTTATTCATAAAGTTTGAAAATAATAGTAAAAAAATAAGCTTTTTTACATTTCAGCTATTTTTTTTTTTGGTAATAACATAGTTTTACCCTAAAATAGACCTTTTATTTGTGATCGGCATTGTCTACCGTAAATTTTTATATATTACATGTCTATATTAGGGTAATTGGGTCAGCGCTAGCGTTACAACAATGATTGGCGGGGGGAACGTTTTTTTTGGGGTGGGTATTTTATGTGTATTTATTATTTAAATTTTTTTTGCACTTTACTTTATTATTTTTTTATTACTATGGTCTGTCCCCCAAAGGTCAAAGAAGACCTTTGGGGAACTTTATATATTTTCTTTCTTTTACACCATGTTTTTCCACTGTAACTGGAGCTGCACAGCAGCCCCAGTTACAGCGGAAATCAGCCCTCTCATAGTGACGATTGTCACTAATAGGGCTGTGCTGGGTCTTGTTAGACCCAGCAGCAGTCTGCCACTAACGGCACCCGGCGATCATGTGACCAGTCACATGATCACCGGGAGGAATAGAGACAGCGCCGCTGCTGCTGTCTCTATTCCTATACACAGCGTTCATTGAGCGATGTGTAAGAAGACATCGGAGAAGACAGAAGCAGCGAAAGCTGCTTCTATCCTCTCCTCAGGGTCCCCGGCAGTCACTGACAGCCGGAGACCCGACATTCAGCTGCCCGATCGCGCGGGCAGCAAGTTAAAACCCGAGCCGTAGAAAGTCTATGGCTCGGGTTTTAAGGACCCTGACCGCTGGCCGTAAAAATAACAGCCAGCGGTCGGGAACCAGTTAATGGCAGAGCGGGGAGATACCTCCCTGCTCTGCCGTAGTGTTCAGTGGCGTCCCGCTGTAGCAGCCATAGCGGCTGCTAGCGGAGCCTCCGGCCATGGTGGGGGCCCGTGCCGGCGGGCGACACGGGCCCCCTCATGCCGCGGGCCCCGTAGCAGCCGCTACTGCTGCTACGGCGGTAGTTACGCCACTGATCACATCCAGAGGGGTTCCAATACATAACATGAATAAGAAAGATCAAGTACAATAAACATTAGCTAAGTTACATAGTTACATAGTTTGTACGGTTGAAAAAAGACACATGTCCATCAAGTTCAACCAAGGGATGGGAAAGGGGAAGTAAAAAAAATTCTACACATAGGAGCTAATATTTTTTTGTTCTAGGAAATTATCTAAGCCTTTTTTAAAGCCATCTACTGTCCCTGCTGTGACCAGCTCCTGCGGTGACTATTCCATAGATTCACAGTTCTCACAGTAAAGAAGGTTTGTCGCCTCTGCAGGTTGAACCTTTTTTTCTCCAGACAGAGGGAGTGCCCTTTGTTTTTTGAGAGGGTTTTACATGGAACAGAATTTTACCATATTTTTTGTATGTGCCAACACTTAAAACGGATATTTGAATTTCGAAAAAGTTAATCATGTCCCCCCTTAGTCGTCTTTTTTCAAGGCTAAATAGGTTTAGTTCTTTTAATCTTTCCTTCTTTGTATTTTTTCCAACTCCAGGGCACCCTTTCTATGAACTGGAGCCCAGAACTGAACTGCATATTCTAGATGAGGCCGCACTAATGCTTTGTAAAGTTGTAATATTACATCCCTGTCCCGCGAGTCCATGCCTCTTTTAATACACGACAATATCTTGCTGGCCTTTGAAGCAGCTGATTGACATTGCATGCTGTTATTTAGTTTATGATTTACAAGTACACCCAGATCCTTCTCAACAAGTGACTCCCCCAGTGTAGCTCCCCCTTGGACATATGATGCATGCAGGATGTTTGTACCCAGGTGCATAACTTTACATTTATCTACATTAAACTTAATTTGCCAAGTGGGCGCCCAAACACTTAGTGTGTTCAAATCAGCATGCATGTGACGGATTGGTATAGATGCGATGGTGTGGGTGCGTGTGAGACTACGCTGCCCGTAAGAGCTTAATATCTACAAGTAAAAGGGGAAAGAGGCATTGAGTAAAGATAGAAACTGCCAGGTGCATATCAAGGATTGAAGTCCAGGAAAAAAGTAGCACATATCCACACTGTCAGCACAAAAAGGTGAATAAAAGTTGTACACAGAAACACCTAATCACACCGTCAGGGACAGGTGTACATTTACTGTTTAGGTATATAACAAGTGTATGCTACCTCTATACCATGACCAATATAACAAAAAATATTGCCGTAAAAGTAACCATATAGTGGTATAATGCCACTTCTATACAGCAGGCTTTATAAGAGAATATAGGAGAAAACCTTAAAAGGGTTGTCCGCGATGTGATTTTTTTTTAGTAGGGGCTGTAAATGGAATGAATAAACTAAAAAAAGCAACACTTACCTATCCTTTCCCCTGGCGATCCAGCGCTGACGTTCCAGCGGTACTCCCTGTGGTTGTTTACATGGACATAGCATGTGGCCAATGCAGCCAATCAGAAAGACTCTGCGGTCATATGTTGTATTTCTGTAATTATGCCAGAATAACGATTTGGCACAACTGAGCCCGAGCCCTGCTGAGCCCTCTGATTGGCTGCAGCAGTTAGGCTTTATTCACACGACCGGGTGTCAAATCGGCTGTGATAAAAGGTTGATTTACACCAGTGCGGTACCCGTTTTCACGGATCCCTCATAGATAGGAGTCTATTGAGGGATCCTGGGAAACGGGCAAAGACAGAACATGTCCTATTTTTTGCCGGGCCGTTCATACGGTGAATAGCTCTATAGACATGCAATAATTTTAATGCAGCTGTGTGACAGCCATTAAAAAAACAGCCGTCACACGCCCAATTATGCCTGTTGTCTGACTAGGGCCTTACATGCTACGTGCATGTAGACAACCACCGGGTGTGCCACTAGAGCGTCAGAGCTAGATCGCCCGAAGGATAGGTAAGTATTACATACATAGTTACATAGTTAGTACGGCTGAAAAAAGACACATGTCCATCAAGTTCAACCAAGGGAAGGGAAAAGGGAAGGAAAAATTTCTACACATAGGAGCTAATATTTTTTTGTTCTAGGAAATTATCTAACCCTTTTTTAAAGCCATCTACTGTCCCTGCTGTGACCAGCTCCTGCGGTAGACTATTCCATAAATTCACCGTTCTCACTGTAAAGAAGCCTTGTCGCCTCTGCAGCTTGAACCTTTTTTTCTCCAGACGGAGGCAGTGCCCCCTTGTTTTTTGAGGGGGTTTTACAAGGAACAGGATTTCACCATATTTTTTGTATGTGCCATTAATATATTTATATAAGTTAATCATGTCCCCCCTTAGTCGTCTTTTTTCAAGGCTAAATAGGTTTAATTCTTTCAATCTTTCCTCATAACTTAAATTCTCCATGCCCCTAATTAGCTTCGTTGCTCTTCTTTGTATTTTTTCCAACTCCAGGGCATCCTTTCTATGAACTGGAGCCCAGAACTGGACTGCATATTCTAGATGAGGCCTCACTAATGCTTTGTAAAGTGGTAATATTACATCCCTGTCCCGCGAGTCCATGCCTCTTTTAATACACGACAATATCCTGCTGGCCTTTGAAGCAGCTGATTGACACTGCATGCTGTTATTGAGTTTATGATTTACAAGTACACCCAGATCCTTCTCAACAAGTGAATCCGCCAGTGTAGCTCCCCCTAGGACATATGATGCATGCAGGTTGTTGGTACCCAGATGCATAACGTTACATTTATCTACATTAAACTTCATCTGCCAAGTGGACGCCCAAACACTTAGTTTGTTTAAATCTGCCTGTAATTCATGAACATCTTCCATAGTCTGAACTATATTGCATAGCTTGGTGTCATCTGCAAAAATAGAAATAGTGCTATTAATCCCATCCTCTATATCATTAATAAATAAGTTGAATAATAGGGGTCCCAGCACTGAACCCTGGGGTACACCACTTATAACCGGTGACCATTCAGAGTAGGAATCATTGACCACAACTCTCTGGATACGGTCCTTGAGCCAATTCTCAATCCAATTACAAACTATATTTTCTAAACCTATAGTCCTTAATTTACCCATTAGGCGTCTATGGGGGACAGTGTCAAATGCCTTTGCAAAGTCCAAAAACACTAAATCCACAGCGGCCCCTCTGTCTAGACTTCTGCTCACCTCTTCATAAAAACAGATTAGGTTAGTTTGACAACTTCTGTCCTTAGTAAAACCGTGCTGGCTGTCACTTATAATGCTATTTATTGTCACATAATCCTGTATATAGTCCCTCAATAGCCCCTCAAACATTTTCCCCATGATGGATGTTAAGCTTACTGGTCTATAATTACCCGGGGAAGACATAGAGCCCTTTTTGAAAATAGGCACCACATTTGCCCTGCGCCAGTCCCTTGGCACTATACCAGTCACTAGAGATACTCTGAATATTATGAAAAGGGGGACAGAAATAACTGAACTAAGCTCTTTAAGAACTCTAGGGTGTAACCCATCTGGTCCCGGGGCCTTGTGCACATTTATTTTATTTAATTTAGCTTGGACCATCTCTACATTCATCCAATTCAGTATATCAACTGATATATTAACAGCACTGGCACCGGCTACATCAGCTGCTCCTTCTTCAGTTGTATATACAGAGCTAAAGAACCCATTTAGTAACTCTGCCTTCTCTTGATCCCCTGTGATCAACTCCCCATTACCATTATCTAGGGGTCCTACATGTTCAGACCTGGGCTTTTTTGCATTTATATGCTTGAAGAATTTTTTGGGATTTGTTTTACTATCCTTGGCCACCTGCCTTTCATTTTGTATTTTTGCTAATTTTATTACATTTTTACAGATTTTATTAAGCTCCTTATATTTTACAAAGGCTACAGCTGTACCCTCAGATTTGTATTCTTTAAATGCCCTTTTTTTGTCATGTATTGCCCCTTTCACAGAATGTGTAAGCCATGTGGGGTTTAATTTGAGTCGTTTATACTACGACTATCAATTGTCTTGGCTTACCTGCATTACCATCCCGCCGACTACTAGCTGGGCTGTTCTCCCGGCTGTTAGGGAGATCAGTATCCACTAGGGCTGCCATTTCTGAGACTGACACCCTCGCATCATCACCCAACTTGGCAATTTCGCCTGGAATGTCAGAAACCGGATCGGCCTTCCTTGTCTTTGACCCCTTTCTACTGCCCCTAACTACATTAACCCAGCTACTTACCTGATCCTGCTCACCCATGTCTTCACCCTCCAGTTGTAACCCACTAACTGCATGCTCTGTGAGCAGCAAGCTCCGCTCAAAATTGTCTATCCTCCTCAGTGTTGCATTCTGCTCCTCCAGATCTCTAATACGAGCTTCCAGGTGAACAACATGCTCACATCTGCCACAGAGATATTCACCCTGGAACTCTGGCTCCAGTTGTGCATACATATGGCAAACTGTGCACTGAAGAAAACCTCCAATCTTGCTATCCATTATCCAAGTTACAAAAAAAACAGCGAACAGGTGTTAATCAAAAAGAAAAAGAAGTAGAAGAGCACTTACTGGGGCTTTAACTCCTCTTTTCAACTCCGGTTTTTGGAACTCCACTTGATATACAAACCACTTGTTTTTTCAAGCCACAGAGCAGGCTCTACAGAGTAGTGAGGCCTGATTTATAGCACCTGGTAGCAGCTAACCCCTCCCCCTTACTCAGCTACTCAGGAAGGAAACTGCAAGGGAAAAAATGGTTTTATATAATGTCATATATTAATTTTTTGTTTTATTTATTTCCTTTCCAGCCCCTACTAAAGAGTTTTCATATCCTGGATAACCCCTTTAGGAAAAAGCAACAGCACATTCCAGTAATGTGACAGTTTGAATACTAAAAATGCCCTTGCTCATATATGTATGAGATTAACAAATGGAAATACATTACTTCTTTATAACCCTTCATCTAGTGTGCAACTACACCACTGTGTTCTTGAAATGTTATTGAGGCCCATTATGAAGAAAAGGCTTGATTCCTGCCCCTAAGTGTTGGATATTTTATATTTCAAAAGAAATGGTGTCAGATATATGGATCACAGTTAAATGTTGACCTTTTGAGAATACCATTAAAAAGGAAGAAAAATACCCTTTATGCTTCTTATTTAGGCGAAATGAAAGAATATGTTTTAGGCCAAGTGTAATAGAAAATGTCCACAGAATGACAGAGCATTGATTAACATGTCACTGTCATTTTTAAAGGCTGGCAATTTGCATGCATAATACAATAGTGGCACAAATACATTTTCACATTTTAAAAAGTAAAACATGAAAAATATGTCAGTGTTGTTATTTTATTTTTAACACCAGGTAATATACAGGTAATGTAAAAAGTGATACATAATATGAGCCTAAAATTACTATGGTATTCTGATGCATTTTAGTTGCACAATGTTACTTTGTAGCATAAAGTATACAATTCAAATAAATCTGGCTACTGACCTTATCTTCCATTCCAAACGCATTATATATATATATATATATATATATATATATATATATATATATATACAGTGAAGGAAATAAGTATTTGATCCCTTGCTGATTTTGTAAGTTTGCCCACTGTCAAAGACATGAACAGTCTAGAATTTTTAGGCTAGGTTAATTTTACCAGTGAGAGATAGATTTTATTTTAAAAAAAAAACAGAAAATCACATTGTCAAAATTATATATATTTATTTGCATTGTGCACAGAGAAATACGTATTTGATCCCCTACCAACCATTAAGAGTTCAGCCTCATCCAGACCAGTTACATGCTCCAAATCAACTTGGTGCCTGCATTAAAGACAGCTGTCTTAAATGATCACCTGTATAAAAGACTCCTGTCCACAGACTCAATTAATCAGTCTGACTCTAACCTCTACAACATGGGCAAGACCAAAGAGCTTTCTAAGGATGTCAGGGACAAGATCATAGACCTGCACAAGGCTGGAATGGGCTACAAAACCATAAGTAAGACGCTGGGTGAGAAGGAGACAACTGTTGGTGCAATAGTAAGAAAATGGAAGACATACAAAATGACTGTCAATCGACATCGATCTGGAGCTCCATGCAAAATCTCACCTCGTGGGGTATCCTTGATCCTGAGGAAGGTGAGAGCTCAGCCGAAAACTACACGGGGGGAACTTGTTAATGATCTCAAGGCAGCTGGGACCACAGTCACCAAGAAAACCATTGGTAACACATTACGCCGTAATGGATTAAAATCCTGCAGTGCCCGCAAGGTCCCCCTGCTCAAGAAGACACATGTACAGGCCCGTCTGAAGTTTTCAAATGAACATCTGGATGATTCTGAGAGTGATTGGGAGAAGGTGCTGTGGTCAGATGAGACTAAAATTGAGCTATTTGGCATTAACTCAACTCGCCGTGTTTGGAGGAAGAGAAATGCTGCCTATGACCCAAAGAACACCGTCCCCACTGTCAAGCATGGAGGTGGAAACATTATGTTTTGGGGGTGTTTCTCTGCTAAGGGCACAGGACTACTTCACCGCATCAATGGGAGAATGGATGGAGCCATGTACCGTCAAATCCTGAGTGACAACCTCCTTCCCTCCACCAGGACATTAAAAATGGCTCAGGGCTGGGTCTTCCAGCACGACAATGACCCGAAACATACAGCCAAGGCAACAAAGGAGTGGCTCAAAAAGAAGCACATTAAGGTCATGGAGTGGCCTAGCCAGTCTCCAGACCTTAATCCCATCGAAAACGTATGGAGGGAGCTGAAGATCCGAGTTGCCAAGCGACAGCCTCGAAATCTTAATGATTTACAGATGATCTGCAAAGAGGAGTGGGCCAAAATTCCATCTAACATGTGTGCAAACCTCATCATCAACTACAAAAAACGTCTGACTGATGTGCTTGCCAACAAGGGTTTTGCCACCAAGTATTAAGTCTTGTTTGCCAAAGGGATCAAATACTTATTTCTCTGTGCACAATGCAAATAAATATATATAATTTTGACAATGTGATTTTCTGTGTTTTTTTTAAATATAAACTATCTCTCACTGGTAAAATTAACCTAGCCTAAAAATTCTAGACTGCTCATGTCTTTGACAGTGGGCAAACTTACAAAATCAGCAAGGGATCAAATACTTACTTCCTTCACTGTATATATATATATATATATATATATATATATATATATGTGTATATATATATATACTGTTAGCAACATCATTAAAACCACTGACAGGTAAAGTGTATAACACAGATTATCTGGTTACAGTGGCGCCTGTCAAAGTGTGGGATGTATAAGGCAGCAAGTGAACAGTCAGTTCTTGAAGTTGATGTTTTGGAAACAAAATAATGGGCAAGTTTTAAGGCCCTGTTCACAAAGAGTTTTTGCGGGAATAAAACGCCTCCACCTCCCATTGAAATAAATGGGAGGCAATTTCGGACGTATTTCGCTGCGTTTTTTGCGTCGGTTTCCGCTGCAAAAAAACGCGTCAAAAAACTCCATGTGAACAGGGCCTAAGGATCTGAACAAGTATCTTTCACAGTGGTCCAGAAAAGGACAACCAGTGAGCTGGCGACAGGGTCATGGGCACGTGCAAATTGAAGCCTATTTCGTCTGGTCTGATCCCACAGAAAAGCTACTGTGCAGAAATTGCTGAAAAAGTTAATGCTGGCTATGATAGAAAGGTGTCAGAATATACAGTGCATAACAACTTGCTGCGTTTAAGTGTGCACAACCGCGGACCGGTCACAGTGGCCATTCTGATCCCTATGCGTACTGTTTAGCCATAACATTAAAACCACCTGCCTAATATTGTGTACTGTAGATAACGCTCATGGCAACAGATCCCATAGAAAGCTATGGGATCCGTTCTAGCATCAGTTTGCCTCCGGCTTTTCTTCAACACGCCGGAGGTAAACTGAAGCGGACGCCGGACATATATGAACGGCCCCTAACAATTCCCTTGAGTCCTGTAAGTTGAGAGGTGGGGCCTCGATAAATCAGACTAGTTCGTCCAGCACATCCCATAGATGCTCAATCGGATTAAGACCTGGGGAATTTTGAGGCCAAGTCAACACCTTGAACTTTTTGTCATGTTACTTAAACCATTCCTGAATATACATTTTTTTTAGTGTGGCATGGTGTATCAGGGCCTTCTGAAAAAGGTCACTAGGGAATACCGTTACCATGAAGAATTGGTCTGAAGCAATGTTTAGGTAGGTGGTACGTGTCAAAGTAACATCCACATGAATGTCAGGACCCACGGTTTTCTAGCAGGAGCATCACGCAGTTTCCACTAGCTCATCTTCTTCCTATAGTGCATCCTGGTGACATCTCTTCCCCAGGAAAGTGATGTACACCTACCTGACCATGCACATGACATCCACATGATGTCAAGGAAAACGTGATTCATCAGACCAGGCCACCTTATTCCATTGCTCCTTGGTCCAGTTCTACTGCTCATGTGCCAATTGTAGACGTTTTGTAAATGAACAGCTGTTGGGGACTGGTCTGCAGCTACGCAGCCCCAAACGTAGCAAGCTGAGATGCACTGTGTGTTGTGACAGCTTTCGATCATAGCCTGCTTTAACTTTTTCAGCACTTTGTGCTAAAGTAGCTTTTCTGTGGTATCAGATCAGACATGCTACTCATCACTCCCCATATACATCTGCCTTGGGAACAGAAATGCTCAATATGCCATAAAGAAAAATCTGACTTGCTTCATAGGTATTGTTTTTGCCCAGAAATAAAGGGCTTCTGAAGGGAAGTAACGGATAAAATAAATAATCTTAATGAGGCACAAATATACATGAATATATGATGACATATCTTGCATTCAGATAGTAATCTAGATTTAAGGGATAAAACCCGATTTATGGAGTACAGTACACATGCAATGCTAATGGCAGCAAAAAAAAAAAAAAAACTATTTTGGAGCACTGGATTTATAGATTCCCCCCACCCCGACGTATACACATTTTAGAACCATTGTAAGGCGGCTTATAATGTTAGAATATAAAAACAATATGTACAGGGGAAACAAATGAGGTCTAATAAAAAACTAAGCAACATGACCACTCTATTTTTCTCCCAAGAGGAAATTAATCTTACATGTATAGAATTTGTATATGAAGAGAGGGGGACATAAGACACAAGCAAGGTCGCGATAGAGTTGGGGGGGGGGGAGAAAAGGGGGAAATGTTAAACTAAAATCGAAGGCACACTTAAAACGATTTATTGTGTTTTGAGATTTATGGAAACATAAGATATGTATACAAGATTGAAGTCTTAGGGTATGTGCACACACTAGCTGTCATTTACGTGTGAAAAGACAGACTGTTTTCAAGAGAAAACAGCTGCCTCGTTTCACACGTAAATGCTCCTCCTCGCATTTTGCGAGGCGTCTGAGACGCTCGTAAATCTTGAGCTGTGCTTCATTGAGTTCAATGAAGAACAGCTCAAATTACGTGGCAAAGAAGTGTCCTGCACTTCTTTGCCGAGGCAGTCCATTTACGTGTCGTCGTTTGACAGCTGTCAAACGACGACACGTAAATTACAGGTTGTCTGCACAGTACGTCGGCAAACCCATTCAAATGAATGGGCAGATGTTTGCCGATGTATTGTAGCCCTATTTTCAGACGTAAAACGAGGCATAATACGCCTCGTTTACGTCTGAAAATAGGTCGTGTGAACCCAGCCTTATTGTCTTTTGCATGTTATCAAATGGAAATAATAAAATATTATTAAAAAAAAAGAAAAAAAGAGCCTTGGATGCACGTCACCCTGTCGCCCGTTTACCGATTGTACTTCTTTCCATACCAGGAACACCCACAATAACTGCTGTTTTAGACCCAGTCATCTAGTCATTACAATTTGGCCCTTGTCAAAGTCACTCAGTTTCTTAGGCTTGTCCATTTTTTCTGTTCCAACATTTCAATTTCAAGAACTAACTGTTCACTTGTTGCCTAATATATCCCATCCCTTGACAGGCGCCATTGTAACCAGATAATCAATGTTAATCACTTTACCTGTCAGTGGTGTTAATGTTATGGCTGATCGTTTTAAAACATCAGAGTTAAATATATCACTTATTTTATTACACAATATCAAAGCCCTATATGCTCTGAGAAAAAAAAAAAGACAATATAAATATAGGTTGGCAGAGGAACAGAAATGGGCTTTATTCTGATACATACGCCTTTTCACGGCGCTGCATCAGAAGAAAGGATCCGTTAAATCTCCCTGCTCTCAGCTCCCTCTCTCTCCCACCGACACCCGGCGATAAGATCGCCGAGTGTCTGTGTCTTCTATGGCAGCCGGGGGACTAATAAAGGCCCCCAGGTCTGTCTCTAATGAATGCCTGTTTTAAACTGACAGGCAGTAATACACTGCAATACAAAAGTATTGCAGTGTATTATAAAAGTGATCGGATGATCGCATATTAATGTGCCCTAGTGGGACTAGTAAAAAAGTAAAAAAAAAGTTTAATAAAGTTGATAAAAAAATGAAAACCCCACTTTTTCCCCTTATAAAATGCTTTACTATTAAAAAAACAAAATAAAGTAAAAAAGTTACACATATTTGGTATCTCCGCGTCCATAACGACCCCAACTATAAAGCTATTAAATTATTTAACCCGTACGGTGAAGGCCGTAAGAAGTAAAATTAAAAAAACAATGAAAAAATTGCTGTTTTCTGTGAATCATGCCTTAAAAAATATGTGATAAAAAGTGATCAAAAAGTCGCATCTACTCAAAAATGGTAACAATAAAAACTACAAGTTGCCCTGCAAAAAAAAGCCCTCATACAACTGCATCAGCGGAACATTAATAGAGTTATGGCTCTTCAAATATGGAGACACAAAAACAAATGATTTTGAAAAAAAAGTGTTTTTACAATGTAAAAGTAGTAAAACATACAAAATCTACACAAATTTGGTATCTGTGCAATCGTAACAACCCGCTGAATAAAGTCATTGTGTTATTTATAACACACGGTAAACGGCATAGATTTCGGATGCAAAAAAGAGTGGCAAAATGTCAGGTTTTTTTTATTCCCCCCCCCAAAAAAAAAGTTAATAAAAGTTAATCAATAAATTATATGTACCCCAAAATGGTGCTATTAAAAAATAGAACTTGTTCCGCAAAAAAACAAGACCTTATACAGCTATGTTGACGCAAAAAGAAAAAAGTTACAGCTCTTGGAATGCGACGATGGAAAAACCTAAAAAGTAGCTTGGTCATTAAGGTTTAAAATAGGCTGATCAATAAAGGGCTAAACATGCTTTACGGGGTGCTATTGCATGGCCACCTGTATGGTGAAATGAATAGCAGTTTCAATCATGTGGTTGGTTCAGTATCTCTCAGCCAATCAGATATGGATGCACTGTAATTACCATATCATGCATGCTTTAGAACAGTGCTTCAAACGCCAATTCAGAGCACTGTTCATCAAGTACATTAGAAACCACTGTAGCACATTACCATGAGCTTCTTATAGGTGCCCTTTACTAAAACGGTCTGTCTGGTAAAAGATTCCCTTTAACTGGTTCCCGACCGCTGGCTGTATTTTTGCGGCCAGCGGTCAGGGTCCTTAAAACCCGAGCCATAGACTTTTTACAGCTCGGGTTTTAACTTGCTGCCCGCGCGATCGGGCAGCTGAATGTCGGGTCTCCGGCTGTCAGTGACTGCCGGGGACCCTGAGGAGAAGATAGAAGCAGCTTCCGCTGCTTCTGTCTTCTCCGATGTCTTTTTACACAGCGCTCAATGAACGCTGTGTATAGGAATAGAGACAGCAGCAGCGGCGCTGTCTCTATTCCTCCCGGTGATCATGTGACTGGTGAATGGAAGATTTTGTGGCTAGTCATTTTACACTAAATCATTATATAAAGAAATGTCTTTAAACCTTACACACCACAGCCATTTTTTGTTTTTTTTAGTTGGTTTTTTTCCTTCCTACCTTCCAAAAGCCTTTTTTTTTTCATCTATATAGATATACGAGAGCCTGATTTGGTGTTGTCGTTTTTCACTGCACCATTTATTGTACCATATAATATAATGATAAACTAGTAATCTACGAGATCATCTGTTGCAGTGAAGTGTCGGCTCTAATATACAACGGACACGCGCATCTTATTGAGTGGGCTCAGCCCGTGCGCCCGCTCTATGCTTTCCCCCCCTCTTGACTTTCATTGTCATTTCATTTGTTTCTCTGTAAAAACTATTTCTTGCATAAAATAAATAAAATTAATGTCTATTTGAACCTCCCAGTAATGGTTGACAAATTTTGCTGTGGTTACTACTATTAAAGAGAATTTTAATAAATATATAAAATAAATAGTAAAAAGGTTGAAAAGAGGCTGAAGAACTGCTGGAGAGAGGCTGAGTGGTGCACAATAAGAAACCCTAACTAGTCAATGCTCCAGTTAACATGAAGTTTGGCAAACTTTCACGGAAAATGAATCACAGAAAACAAGTGAAATTGAAGAACAAATTAAGTATTAAGAATTGCTTATATAACATGGCCGTGTGCACAGAGCTTATGCAGCCGCACACAGAGTCTCTGCGGCTCCGTAATTACAGACATAGGAACTCCTTGTATCACTGTATCTTGCCTTTGTATGGCATCATATTATGGAGTAGTACCTCAGTAATATGGTGTCTGATTCATCTGTACAGTAGGGCCCTATAGACTGGTATGGATCCTGTATTGTACAGAGCCGTAATACACCAGTGTGCATGAGGCTAAGGGAATGTTCACACGACAGCGTCCGTAACGGCTGAAATTACGGGGATGTTTCCGCCTGAAAACGTCCCCGTAATTTCAGCCATAACGGCATGTGCAGGCGCTTGAACGCTGCGTCCTTTACGGACATAATTGGCGCTGCTATTCATTGGAGTCAATGAATAACGGCTCCAATTACAGCCAAAGAAGTGACAGGTCACTTCTTTGACACGGGCGTCTATTTACGCGCCGTCATTTGACAGCGGCGCGTAAATATACGCCTCGTGTGAACAGACAAACGTCTGCCCATTGCTTTCAATGGGCAGATGTTTGTCAACGCTATTGAGGCGCAATTTTCGGACGTAATTCGGGGCAAAAACGCCCGAATTACGTCCGTAATTAGTGCGTGTGAACATACCCTTAAAGGGGATTTCCCATTAGGTACAGTACGTTTATGACATATCCACAGTATATGTCATAAATGTCAGATAGATGAGGGTCCCACCTATCCCGCACCTATCTCTAGAACAGGGTCCCCTAAACCCCGTTCTACCTTTCTCTGCTCTCGCTGACACCCAGCCACTTCCTGACTTTATGGTCGGGAGTTACGAAAACAGCGTAGCCCACTGAGCTACGCTGTTTCTGTAACTTCCATAGTAGTGAATAGCAGTTACGGAAACAGCGTAGCATGCGAGCTATGCTGTTTCCGTAACTACCATTCAGTTTTATAGGACTTATGAAAATAGCGTTCTTGGTCGGAAATCAGCCGGAACACAAAGAGGTAGAACGGGGTTTAGGAGCCCCATTCTAGAGATAGGTACGGGTCCCAGAGGTGGGACCCTCATCTATGTGACATTTATGACATGTCTGTGACTGTGATATGACTGTGACTGTATATGATATGACTCTGGATATGTCATACATGTCCCTCGTGGGAAAATCCTTATAATTCTCTGTGGTATTTCCACCAAATCCAAAACAGTTACAAACCTTTTAATACATTGACATTTTTTCCTTTCCTGACTCAGACTTTAAAATATATTACATGAAGTATAATTTTCCATATCAATTGTGATATATTTCTTAATAATTTAGTTTTTCATGTAAGTTAGAGGAAATTGAATACTTTGGCACTATCCGATTGATATTTCCTCTTAGATGAGTCTACCTAACAGCCATAAGGTATCATTAAGATTGAAATAGCTGTCGGCCGACAGCTATTCCTCCCGACACCCCATATGGCTGAGTTTGCATGTGGTTTTAATGTGGAGAGGGAATAAGCTGTTGTCAGACACTAGAAAATCCAGCATGCCCGTTCTTTCTTACCCCCAACATTTGCCATCACACATTAGATAGTCAGCCAATCACGTTTAAGTTAGAAGGTTTGTACAACTTTCTTCTAATGTGAACGGACACCTTTAGACTTGAAAATGATTGCGACAATCATCTAATATCTATGACTACACTTTAGCTTATTTCAAGTTAAATAAAGGAGTTTGGTTGGTTAAAATTATTTATCACACTTGATTGCTAATTTCTCCAAGATGGATTCAACTGGATGTGTCTGCTACCTATTTTACTATATGCAAAGACCTGAAGGTCATTTCCCAAACTGGACAAAATCATTTGGTTGGGAAGGCAACGATCTAATGAATGCTACATGAAATGTAAATGTTTCCTCAGCGACAATTCTGCATCGGAAATTCTATGATTATTACATCTATGCAGCAGCTATCTTTCTATTACAACGCTGCTATTTGTTCATTCATACTCACAAAGGCAGGAACACTTGAACATTAATTATGTAATCATGACGTTCAGTTTAGCAATAACATTTATTTAATATCTGAAATAAACCTCATAACAATAATAAAATATACACTTTATTATTTTGTTAAAAGAATATCCTTTTACTACTGTAATAAATGAAATACAATTTGTGGTTAGATAGAGCTGGATATATAAAATTGCTTACTAAGGTTCTTAAGATTCCATGTTGAAAGGTGAACTAAGTACAAAGTCATAGTGTAATTGAGTTCCTCATGAAGGTCACTGCCTTCAACTGAATTTAACTCTTTTACTCCAGCTGCAAGTAAGAGCATTGTGTTTTATAAAACCATAGTATGCCCTATATGTTACAGTTTTACCACAGATTAAATTTTACAAAGTGAGTGCATTTTTTTTATATTCTATGCTACAATACAGTTTTCCATGGAAGCAGATTAAAAGGCATTTGTTGGAACTGCTTCTCTAAAGTGGATCTGCCCTGTCTCCTAAGCTACCTTGAGGGCAGCATAGGATAGAGGGGGAAATTCTGGGCTAGGGGATACATAGTTCTCTATGATTTTGTTCAGCATTTATTATTGCACACAGAGAGCCTGTGAGCCCCAATTCCCCCGCCTACACAGAATGATTGACAGCTTTCCCTATATGGGTTTGTAAATAGGGAGAGCTCTCAATCGGCAGTCTGCGGGCGAGGGAAAGACAGATTCACAGGCTTTTTTTTTGTTAATTACTTTTTAAGTTTATTACTTTTTATAATACTTACAGTACCTACACTATCCCTAAGCCGGGGAAGGTATGGTACACCACGTCATGTTTGCCATCAATGTTTTTCTTTTTTCAAACCTGGAAAAAATGCAAATGGAAAGAGAGTTTTAACACGGTACAACATACCACTCTTGCCATGGGCATAAATAGAAATGTCTGTAAGGTGCGGGCAGACTACCCATGTATAAATAATTGTATTTATATTTGCAATGTTATAACATCTTGCAATGTTTGGTCACATGTCTTTAGGTCAAATATATACACATATATATATATATATATATATATATATATATATACACGAAAGAAATCCCACAGCACTCCGATGGTTCCTAAAAGTATGTGATGTATTCAGTCAACAGCTGCAACGTTTCCGTCCTGCTATAGGACCTTTTTCAAGCATGCTTGAAAAAGGTGTTTTATAACTATGTCTTATGATCCACGGATCTGGATTACCTGCTTGCACCCATTACCGTATTGGAATCTGTCGCAGAGTCCTGCTTATCTATACCAATATATATATATATATATATATATATATATATACACACATCATATTGCTGTTTGCTGATAATGTATGAAGCTCCAGAAAACCGAGAAATTAGCTCTAATTTGGAACAAAATGTAAATTAGTAATATGTATTTTTTATAGTAAAGGTTTTTTTTATGGCTATAAATTGTTCAAATAAAATACATGCATTTCTTCTTATATCGTACACCATGGGTCTCTGCCAGTCCTGTCTCTGACGCTCTCTGTTTCCTTCTTTGCATGATGACAACATCATCCATACTGACGTCATGTGACTGTGATGGCCAAACACACCCCGCCATGACTATGTTTTGTCAATAGTGACGTCACAGCAGCCGGCTGCTATTGGCACACGTGTTATCTTGAGATTATAGTGAGAATATTGAATTTTTTCTATTATAATATTTTTTCCCCCCAGAAAACTCCTTTTATGATTGTTGTCCATTAATCTTTAACTGTAAACTATGTAAACATCCCTTTTTATGGATATTTTAGGTAAATCCTCCACTCTGGAAATCTTACCTGTTCTACCCTGTTTAAGTATTGCTGTAAAATTATAGCCTGCATACTCCACAGTATTGGTTCATAAACAGTTTTGGAGTTACATAACAACATGATTAGATAGGCTCTTGCTATGATTTTTCTTTTTTTTTTTTTACTGCTTGATGCCTAATGTACTTTTAAGCCCTCAGGTACTTTTAGAGGTTGTATGCTTGAATCAGCATTAAATATTAAATACACAGAAATGGACCTGTACAATACTAGTAAATGTCTTAATATATGTTGCCTCTCATTACTGTACTGCAAATTGTTCCTATCATTTCTTTACATATAATTACTTATTTATACAGTGAGGAGACATTCAAGGATCATTTCCTCTTGCAAACGCATACATAAGTGAAAAAGAGTGCTACCATCATAATTCTGCCAAATGTAATCTTACTTGCTAATGGGCTGTGATTAGAGGTACCTGGAACCACTAGATGGCAAAGTGTATATAAACAAATTACATCTTTATGTTTCTCCATGGTGTGAAATAAAGAACTGGTTCCTTAATTACATTTTAGGGAACATATTCACTGCCGACAAATAACAAAGGTACCATGGCAATTCCATGAACTAATAATAAAATGTGTACAACGTTAGAATTTATCCATGGAGAAAATTATGCTGGAACTCTATTACAGCCTGAAATGTATGTCTATTATGCAGCTCCGGGACCAAGCATTTTGGTGCCCTAGACAGATAGGGAAAATTGCCCCCTTCAACACACACACCATACATTCATTTTAAAATATTTAATAGGTCATTGGTAGGATAGAGGTTAATGGGAACATCCTTGGTGGTTTATGGAAGTGAATAAGTTAATGGGCAGATTTTTGGAATAAAGTACCTGGTAGCGGTTTACTCACCTCCTCAGGCTCCAGCACTGTCTCGTGACCCATTCACTTTTCTACAATTCGTCTGTCAGGTGCTGAGAGTGTAAAGATCTTGCCATACAGATGGCCAGGGACAGACATATGGTCACTAACACATATGTACAGTAAGGGACAGGCTTACACATTTACATCAAGCACATACATACAGTATACAGCATATACAAACACACACAAGCTCACACACCATACTTGCCTACTTTTGAGTTGTGACATCAGGTACTGAGATTCCGAAAAGAGGTGTGATAAGCGTCGCCCAAGCTTTTTGCCCAAACTTGTGCCTAAACATCTTTAAAAAGCCGCTGTTAACATAGACTATGCCCCAAACACCGCTAAGCTAATGCATTCCAATCAAAAGTAGTGCATACATCCTCCATTACACCTCAGAATTAATAAAGACCCAACACAAAACCCCAGTCAGACACAAAAATAAGAATAATCCCCCAAATACATACTGACCCCAAAATAAATACAATCTCCAAAACCCAAAATAGAGACTCCCTGAGCCCAATATAAATACAGACCCCAGAAAAATCCCAGACTGCACCACCAAAGACAAACCCAGACGCCAAAATAAGTACAGACCTCAGACCAAACACCAGCGTAAATACAGGTCTTAAATAATATAAAAAAATAAACAAATGACCACAGAGGAGACCGCAAAATAAATCTTAGATCAGACGCCAGAATAAATAAAGTACCCTAGACCAGGCACCCTAAACAAATTTGTCCCGAGAATAAATATGGTCCCCAAAATCCCCTAAAGAAATACAGATCCTAGAACCTACACCCTAAATAATTACAAACCCACAGACCACCTAAGCAAGTACAAACCCCCAGATCCCCTAAAACATACAGACCTCCCAGACCAGACCCCCTAAAATAAATAAACCTCAAGCCAGAACCCCTAAACAAATACATACACCAGAGCCACTACATGCAGACCCTAGGCCAGACCACCTAAAAAGTGCTCGGACCAGACCCCTAATTAAATACAAACCCAAAACACACACAGCAGCTCATACTTTCTCCTACTTTGTGGAGCCTTGTTGCTCCACCCTCTGGCTTCAGGACCTGCACACATGTGCTTATGTGACCTTATCTGTTGAGGTCCTTCTACAATAAGAATTCACACACTGCAGATTTATTTGCAGAAATTTCTTCAACTGAAAATCAGTTTCATTAACTTGAATGGCACTTGCAGAGATCCATGTGTTTTCCGCCAAAACAGTGTGAATCCATCCTAACAGGTATAACGGCCAGAGTCGCAGACCTCTGATTTCCTACCTGTGTCTCCCTCCCTGGAGACGCTACCACACGCGGTCGTACTGCTTTGCAGAGTCCTCTAGGGTGTGCGTGCGTGCTGATGCCCGGCCTTAAAGAGCCAGAATGCGCACATGTAAAAAGTTCCCTAACCAATCCCCAGATCACCCTGCACTATAAAAAGGGTTCTGCCCTTCCCCTCCTTGCCTGAGTGTTGCTGTCTACCCATGTTTGTTTAGCAAATGGTCCCTTAGCTGTATCCTATTCCCAGTGTTTCCATATCCTGCTTCCCGTATCCTGTATCCTATAACTGTGTTTGTTCCTGAGATGAAATGTAGTGCTGGAGTCATGTTTTGTCATCTGCCACATCAAGTGTCGTCTGCCAGGTCCAGTGTCATCTGCCAAGCCAAGCATCATCTGTGCCACTAATCATTTGTGCCAAACCTTCTGCTACACCTCATGTCTGTCTGGACTCTTTCAGGTACTCTTTGCTAAGACTTTTGCATAGAGTGTTGTCTGGCCAGCTGCCACTCCGCAACAGAGGAGCGGTCTAGTGGATCCACATACCCTGCGATCGTGACAGTAGATCCTGCCTACATATGCTCATGGGTTCAGGTCCTTCTACAGTAACAGCTCCTGCACACATTTGTGTTATAGGGATTTTTTTCTCACGATTCGCTTCAAAAACTGACCAAACCTGTAGTGTGCATTAAATCCCTATAATTATTATTTTTTCTATATAAAACTGCATCCCCCCAATTCTTGTTGCAAGAGCGTGTCCTAGGCTGTCACCTGTCTCGTCTTTCGCTCGTCTCGGCCCTGGTATTATGCTATATTGTACCATATTTCATTCAGCAGATTATGGCGTATTTCTTTGGATCATGAATGGTGAATTTTAAATGTTTACCAGTTTTTGGGTGTCTTTCACTTAGAGTTTTTCTGCGAGTGTTAAAGGGAATGTGTAATCAGAAAATGTACCTATTGTTTAAATTAAGTTTTTATGTTAAACATATAAATAATTTTTAGTGATCAAAAGAATAAATCTTGAAATCTTGCTGTTTTCACTCTTGCTACTGAACCTCGAAGACTTCCTGTTTTGTAAAGGTCACATCTTAGCAGTCATCTCCTTACCATCACCGGCATGACCAGACGTGGCATATTTCTTCCGCCACTGTCCGCATCAATGCCGCACATAATCTGCATTGCAGATTTTGTTGCGGCTCTGCCTAAAATGGGCATTAAATTGATGCGGACTAGCCGTTGCGTATTGAGGTGAAGAGTACTTCCCTTCTCTCTATCAGTGCAGGATAGAAAGAAGGGACAGCCCTTTCCCTAGTAAAAGTAAAATAAATTCATACTTACCCGGCCGTTGTCTTGGAGACGCGTCCCTCTTTCAACATCCAGCCCGACCTCCCTGGATGACGCGGCAGTCCATGTGACCGCTGCAGCCTGTGATTGGCTGCAGCCATCTCTTGGACTAAATCATCATCCCAGGAGGCCGGACTGGAGGAAGAAGCAGGGAGTTCTCTGTAAGTAGGAACTTCTATTTTTTTTACAGGTTGATGTATATTGTGATCGAAAGTCACTGTCCAGGGTGCTGAAACAGTTACTGCCGATCGTTTAACTCTTTCAGCACCCTGGATAGTGACTATCTCCTGACGTCGCCTAGCAACGCTCCCGTAATTACGGATGCACACACACGCAGTCACCCGTAAATTACGGGAGCCCCATTGACTTCTATGGGCCTGCCCGTGCCGTAATAACGGCCCGTGATTACGGGCGTTTTTACGTTAGTGTGCATGGGGCCTCAGTCTGGCTGTAGACCTAGAAATACATAGGTCCAGCCAGAATGAAGAAATGTCATGTTCGTAAAACAAATACGCTACGCAGCACACATAACATCTGCGGACTTCATTGCAGAATTTTGACTCTCCATTGAAGTCAATGCATGAAATTCTGCAATGAGTCCGCAACAAGTCCGCTACACGTCCGCAGCAACCAGTTGATGCTGCGGACACCAAATTCCACACCGCAGCCTATGGTCCGCAGTGGAGTTTTCTGCAACGTGTAAACGAACCTCACTAAAAGGCTGTGGAAAGCAATGGAGAAACGTGTACGCTGCGGATTTCCGCAGCGGACTGTCCACAGCGGAATTCCAGAGCAATTCCGCCACGTTTGGTCATGCCCATATGTTGATAACACCGGATCCACTATTCACAAGAGGTGATGGTCACCGCTCACCTCCTCACACAATACAAAAAACACAGCAGTTTAAATTTTCACTGAATACCACACAGGGAATAGCGTAAAAAACGAAACCCAAAAATCTATTGCAGAATTGCTGATTTCGTACTGCCCCCCACGTCGTGCAAAAAAAAAAGCCCTCATACGGCTGTGTTATGGCTCTTGGAAAGCAATGATGCAAAGATTAAGGCCCAGACTAATTTATACGTCTAGCAGTTTCTCACGTAAAACCCCATGTCTTCATTTGCTTGACCCCACAGGTAGACCCTGTGGATGCAGTGGAGATTTTTTTGACGCTTGAGCTGCATAGTGAAAAAGCCAAAGATTAGGCAATACTGGAGAGCAGATATTTTGTACATTTTGTACAATACTCTGATTTTCCGCATAGCCATGTACCATGTCCCATGATACAAAAGCTGTCCGTGCACATTTTTACAGATTGTACGGATGTGGCCATCTTTATCTTGACTCTGATAACTTGCTGCAGCATGATATTACACAACAAAAGTCATTGAAAAGTCATTGAAAATGGTCACGATAAAGGATCTTGACACTGTGTATTTAATGCGTTAAAAGTCAAGATAAGGATGGTTACATCTGTATAACACATGGTATAACGCTTACGTGCTATCCCGATGTGCAGGCCAGATGGGAACATTCCGTCTGTTACAAGAGGACAGTTCAAGCACATCTACCCCAAATAAGTCATAATCTACACTGGAAGCAAGACCATCCATATTGTACCAGAGCAACACTTTTCAAAGAAGGGAAGGACACAAAAAAAGGGGCATAGTGTTTTGCAGAAGAGGAATATGAAAAAATACCATTTATCAGTGTGGATAGGCCATCAATATCATATCGGTGTGGGTCCTACCCCTGACAATTAGCTGACTGAACTGGCCACAGCTTTTGTCGGCCTCTTAAGTGTTTACCAAGCACAGCACTGTACATATCTGTAGCGGCTGTGTCTGGGATTGCAGCTCAGTCCCATTCACCAGAACTGCTATCCCAGGCACAGCCGCTAGTGCCTGTAAACTGTGAAAAAGCTGCAGCAACAAACAATGCAACCCCATCAATCAGCTGATCGGCAGGGTTTCCGAGAATTGGACCCCAACCAATTTTAAATTGACCTATCCTAAGAGCATCAATAAAAAATGTCCGGAGAACCCCTTTAAGGATAATGTAAGGTTCAGAACATAGTGACAACAGGGAGCAAGATGATATCAATACTGAGCATCACCTGCATTCAACGTACTAAACTTCTTACTTGCACCCTAATGATAAATTGGCTGGTTTCTCCACCTGAACGAGAAACAAAGAAAAACAGATCAATAAATAAAATTGGATTTATTTATTCATTTATTGAATATTGGGTGATCAATAAAAGTTATATTTTATGACTAGTGATTTTTAGTGAAAAGCCGTGCCTATACATATACACTGTCACTTACCAAAAATAGGGCCAAGGCACCCATGCTATTTCCTTGCAGTGTGATTTCACACTAATATATATTGCATGTGTTTTCTCTTATTGATATCATTAACTGAATTTCTTAATAAACATCGCATCATATGTATGGTTTATGGATGTCCTATTAATAAATTTATTTAATTTCAAACTTCTGTTCTTTAGCAGTAAATGCTTTGGTTGCCATTTAGTCATAATTATATTTTCTATAAGTGCATCTTGTTTATTTTACAACCTTTATATTACATTCCTGACTTTACTATAAAAAAAAACATAATCTGATTTCCCAGAAATCAACAGTTTCAAATATATTACTGACCTTGTTCGATTTCCTGGAACACACTTTCACACTCATAGTATATCAATTAAATTAGGGAAAATTTCTACATAATTGCTCTCACTTGAACCCCTCTTAAGGTAAAAGGACATAGAGATGAAAGGAAACTGGTAATAAAGCCTTATTTAGAAGCAGTATATTTATTGGTATGTAAAACCTTTACATTATTGAGTTATATTCAGTTATGTTTCTAATATTTCCCTAAATGGTTTATTCATTAATAATATAGTGAACATTGTATCCATAAAAGGTTTTGTCTCCAGTTTCAAAAACCTCGTCTCAGATGGAAGGTCCCTTAAATAGAAGATGTAAGGATTTAGAAGCTACAATTTTATGTATTTTTCTTTTCTTCCTTACAGGAAAAAGAATGTACGGAAAGGCTAGTCTTGTTTTCAGAGGCCATCTGTGAACTAGCCACCAATCCTGTAGGTCTAAAAGCCTAGTTTACTGATGTGCAAAGGAAGTCATTCTGCTTCCATCATATGTAGGTCTACTATATAGCAGGTACCTGGAAAGATTGTTTAATACACAAGAAAGTAGAGAGTTTGATCAGCATATTCCAGCAAAATGGGAAAAAAAATGTATACAGGTACAAGAGCTGTTACTGCAAACAATATATTACACCAGAAAGGTTGCCTTGTCATGGCAGGTGGGCTCACACAATTTCATCAAAGTGTGCGCTAAGAACCTCACTATTGTAAGTAGATTTATTAGCAATGCATATTTATTTATATAAAGTGTTTAGGTGGCATTGGTGTTCGCTGATTGCTGTCGCCATTTTTTTGTGTATTGGAAAGATTGTTCAGGTAGAATGTAGAAGATATAATGAATGCAGAAAAATTCAGGGAAATCCTGGTGGCAAACACACTCCAATTTGCAAAATAACTTATTTTCCAACAATATAATGACTCCAAACATAAAGCCAAAACTATAGAGGAATTTCCTTTTTAGTCTAGAGTGCACACTTCTAGGTGTTCACTCATGGCTCCCATGCAGTTTGACAAATCTCAAACACTTTTTCAAGCAAATGACAAAATATTGCGAAGTCCACAAAGCTGATAGAATCCTATGATAGAGTCAAAGTTGCAATTTCTGATAAAGGTTTCTCTTCTAAATATTAAATTGAAGGCATTGCATCAAAGTGCCACTGTCCTAAGAGGCTTTATGCTATGCCCGTACCAAACTGGAAAAGACATGAGGGAGGAGAGAGTCATGTTGATTAGCTGTTCTCAGCCAATAAGCATCACTGGGGGTGTTGTCAGTAATGCAGGTGTATGAGGGCAGCAAGCCCACGGGACTCTCCGCACAATGTTGTGTCAGATTTGCAGTAGTAGAAAGCTCTGAGCAGTGCCAAAAGGGTTTAACCACTCTATAGAGTGCTTTCCTTCTAAAAATCAGTGGTGGTACAAGAGTATAGGCTTTGTTAATGTAATCTCAAATGTAGCTATAATATATCAGAAAATCATATGGACTGGATTTCCCCTTTAAAGAGTATTTTTCAGTAGACCAGTGTTAAAAAAAGCCTGTGTATCAATATTATTACAAAATAAAACATTATAGCTCTTTAGATTCCACTCTATTTATCATTGTTTTATTTTCTAAGTAGTGATAAATTCTTTATTCAGTAAAAGGAAAAATGGAATTTAGATTTTTTTTTTTCCTTTTCTCACAGTAATATTATAGCACTCCTTTAAGTTTGTGGTACATGCTTTTTGGTAGCAGTAACCTCTACTGCACAAAATATTTATGAATTCTTCCAGTAACCTTCAAAAATTGCTTTGCACTGCCTACTGTTAAAGTCACATAATATTGGCTGTGACATCTTTATTATAGTTATAACATACTGTATTGCTGTGACAGTATCTTGCAAAATAATCAATGTTCTCCGTTTTGGTTTATTAGGTCATCTTGTATTTTTTTTATTATTTTTTATCATGCATTGTTGTACGTCTTCCGCAGAGAACACAGTGTCTAAAACTTTAATGTAGCCTGAAGTTATGTGTTCTCAATTCCATGACTAAGCTACAAGTTCTAGTATAAGTGCAGTGCATCCATTTTTGTGAACAGATTTTTTTTTTCAAATTTCTCTACAATATGTTACCCGTACAGGCTTAATACAATATATTTTTATATATAATTATATTTTCTTCGTATTAGAAACAAAGTGTTATATGGAATATAAAGTAAAAGTATGCTTAAAAGGCCTGCAATCCCACAGCCACAAAAATAAATACAAATTTGAATTTGCAATTGTGTTAACATTCAAGTTCATACTTATTGTGATTCTCGTTTTGCCAACTATGGATCAGAAATCAAGACTTTATGGCGCAGAAACATTCAAATACTTTTATGTTATGTTAGACTTGGTTTGGTATTCCATACTCAGCTTATAGCGTACCTGTCTATCAAAATGAATAATTAAATCAAAAGGATTCCTGACAGTTGGAGATATATATATATATATTAGATGTAGTGCAATCAAAAATGTTGTGTCTAACCTGCATCTTTTGGGTCTTCTTGAAACTGTGTCTTCCTTATTTTGCTTGCTCTGTAAATGGACATTTAATCTCTCCATGCCTGCATTGTTAATAGGCTCTTCCTAGCATGACATAAGGCCTCATGCACACGACCATAGTGGTGTGCATAGCCGTGATTTTCAGCTCGGACGGCAGCAGAGTGTCACCCGCGGGCTGCCTGCAAATTGCGGGCAATGCACATGGCCGCGTGCATTCATTTCTATGAGCCTGGACCGCAAAACACAGCCATAATAAGTCATGTCCTATCTTTTTGTGGTCAAGGCTCCTGGGCTATGCACGGACTGTGGAAACCACGGTCGTGTGCATGGGCCCATAGAAATGAATGGGACTGCAATTCACCTTCAGATTTGCGTGTGAATAGTGACCGCAGAAACATGTTCGTGTGCGTGGGGCCTAAGAGTTGTGCTGTGTGCTCTGAGCCAAACAGATGTCCCTGCTGCTCTCTCTCGCAGTATACAGTCTCATAGACACACACGCAAACTGAGGGAGAGATACTGAAGCTGAATTCCCCTCGTTCTTGTTTTCCATTTACTATTTAACACTAAACAGATTTTTGGTGACTGAGCGTCTTCTGAACATTTATGAAGAGCCTGCAGGCAAGGAAAGGGGAACTACAGGCTTCTGGAAGATTAGATAAATACAACTTTCCATGATAATATAATTAAATGTATGAAAAAGGGAGGAAACCTCCAGCTCACCGGTCTGTTGCGTCTCCGGACTCCTCGCTCGGATCCCCGCTACGGCTGGCGGTGCATAATGGAGGAAAAGAGAAAATGATCCAGCGCTGAGTCGTGCTCTTGTTTAAAAAGGAAGAAATATTCCCACTTTTATTGGAGAGATGAAGTTTAAAAATTGAAAGGAGACGCAGTCCCAAGACATATGATGGTTGTGGGCCGTTGCCCTAGCCTACGCGTTTCAAGCACGTACCGTGCTCTTACTCATGGCAGAGAAATGTGAAAACACTTCCTGCATTGCCTACTTAATATACCTATGTGGAGGTTAGAGAAAGATTAGGTGATTGGATAACACTAAGTACTGATTGTCACTGCAGGTGAGGTGAACCTGCAGCTAGAATCAGTGTTGATATACACAGTCAGGATAATACTGTGTAACGAAATGCTGAGCATGTCTATTTCGTAGGGAAGACTATACATCTGGTGCAGTGTACATGCCCAGGATGTTAGTGTTATATGCAGTAACTTGGTTAGTGTATCTCATAAAGTAGGCAAAACAGTATGGGTATCACAATGCATTCAAAATAAATCACGAACATTATATTTGAAAACATAAACATAAACTTAAAATCAATATGGATTGCAAGACATAGATCCGACCTGGTTACGTCTATTACATACTAAACCAAGCAAATGTGACACTTCTGGTATATGGCATTAGCGTGCAGACAAGTCAGATAATATATTAAAAATTGGGGGGAAAAGAAAAAAGTAAATTTAATTATTCCCGATATACTAAAATATATATATAAGTATGACCAGAGGATCCTTCTGTTGCCTGTGTATATAGATATTTGGTAATTGTGTACTTCAAGAACACTTGGATTTGTCACTATACCCCAACAGATTAAGTTTAATGCCATAAGTACTAATTAAAGATTGGTCAAAAAACCGGCACCAGTCAGGTCTGAATGATGATGTGTGTGTTTCTGCGATTTATTTTTTTGAATTTTTTTTTAGTTTTTTGCATTTTATTTGTGATATATTGATTGAGGAAATGCTTCTTGTAATACAATTGGTTGATGGGGCCAAATGTGTATCGTAAGCTCTTGCTTAGAGAAGTTTCCATTTAACCCCTTAGTGACCACCAATACGCCTTTTTACGTCGGTCACTAAGGGGCCTTAGGCTAGGCTGACGCCTTTTCACGTCAGCCTAGTCTAAGTCCTGCACAGGTCTCCCGTGCAGGCAGGAGCCGGGGCTCTGCTGTCTGATGACAGCTGAGCTCCTGCTCCAACGCCCACGATCGAAGTTTACTTCGATTGAGGCCGTTTAACCCGTTAAATGCCGCCGTCAATAGCGACCGCGGCATTTAACTTTGTTTACAAAGGGAGTGAGCTCCCTCTGTCATCCATCGGCGGCCCGCGAATGCAATCCCAGGTCTCCGATGGGGTGTCATGGCAGCCGGCTTGATAAAAGCCCCCAGGTCTGCCCTGGACATATGCCTGTTAGGACGCGCCGGAGGCACGTCCTAACAGATTGCCTGTCAGATTTACACTGACAGGCAATAATTCTCTGGTATACGAAGTATACCAAAGCATTATAGCAGCGATCGGAAGATCGCACAGTAAAGTCCCCTAGTGGGACTAATAAAATAAGTCATCAAAGTGAAATAAAGATTATTAATAAAAAGTACAGTAAAAAAATAAATAAAACTATTTTTTTCCATAAAAAGTGGTTTTATTTAGTAAAAGTGTAAAAAAAAAAAAAAAGTACACATATGTGGTATCGCCGCAACCGTAATGACTCCATTAATAAAGTTAATATGTCATTTAAACCGCAAGGTGAACACCGTAAAAAAAAATGTTCATAAAGGTAACATGTTATTTACGTCGCATAGTGAACGGCGTCAATTTAAAAACGCATAGAACAATGGCGGAATTTCAGGTTTTTGTTATAATCCCCCCCAAAAAGGTTAATAAAAGTTAATATAAAAATTATATATACCCAAAAATGGTGCTATTAAAAAGCACAACTAATCCCGCAAAAAACAAGTCCTCATACAGCTATGTAGACAAAAAAATAAAAATGTTATAGCTCTTTGAATGCGACTATAGAAAAACAGATAAAATAGCTTGGTCATTAAGGCCTAAAATGGGCTGGTCACTAAGGGGTTAAATGCAATGTATGTTTTTGTTTACTTATTTTTACATGAGCGCTTTTGTGTTCGCTTATTTGATCCCCTACTGTAAGGACATTAGGAAAGAACACAGCTGACAAGAAAGAGGCACCGGGGAAGGAACACCACAGACAAACACCACCGACCTGCTCGCTCGGAAGGAGAAGTGAGAACAGCCCACATTGCATCCAAAAGGTAAATAAAAAGCGCTTGAGTTTTCCAGATATATGTCGGAAACTAGCTGTTGAAAGAGTATGTAATTGATGACGTAAAGTTTATATATGTGTGTAAATCGTTCCAAGATCAAATTTAGATATAAACTAGAAGTTTTGAGAACTAGGCGGATGCTAATAGTCCTGAAAACTGTCTCGTGAAGAATGGTTATGAGCTATGATTGTGGATTGTTTACCCTTGGTTAAAAGGACACTATAGAGTGCAATATTCTTATTGATTGTGGAAAATTTATAATATATATAGGATGTTAATAGAATACATTTATTTAGTGACTTAGTTGTTAGTTATTTTTATAAACAATTGAATACACGGATTTGGTCGGGTTGATTAACCCCTTCAGGACTGAGCCTGTTTTGGCCTTCAGGACGAAGCCGATTTTTCAAATCTGACATGTGTCACTTTATGTGGTAATAACTCCGGAATGCTTTTACCTATCCAAGCGATTCTGAGATTGTTTTCTCATGACATATTGTACTTTATGTTAGTGAAAAAATTTGGTTGATAAATTCAATATTTATTTGTAAAAAACACCAAGATTTGGAGAAAATTTGCAAAAATTAGCATTTTTCTCAATTTAAATGTATCTGCTTGTGAAACAGATAGTAATACCACACAAAATAGTCACTAGTTAACATCACCCATATGTCTACTTTATGTTTGCATCGTTTTTTGAACATTGTTTTATTTTTCTAGGACGTTACAAGACTTAGAACTTTAGCAGCGATTTCTCATATTTTCAAGAAAATTTCAAAAGGTGATTTTTACAAGGACCAGTTCAGTTCTGAAGTGGCTTTGAGGACCTTATATATTAGAAAGTCCACATAAATCACCCCATTTGAAAACTGGACCCCTCAAAGTATTCAAAACAGCATTCAGAAAGTGTATTAACCCTTTAGGCGTTTCACAGGAATTAAAGCAAAGTAGAGGTGAAAGTTACAAATTTCATTTTTTTTTTTACAAAATTCATTTGTAATAATTTTTTTTCTATACCACAGGAGGTTTTACCCGAGAAATTTAACTTATTATTTATTGCCCAGAGTCTGCAGTTTTTAGAAATACCCCACATGTGGCCCTAGTGCGGTCATGGACTGAAACACCGGCCTCAGAAGCAAAGGAGCACCTAGTGGATTTTGGGGCCTCCTTTTTTTTAGCATATATTTTAGGTACCATGTCAGGTTTGAAGAGGTCTTGTGGGGCCAAAACAATAAAGACCCCCAAAAGTGACCTCATTTTGGAAACTACACCCCTCAGGGAATTTATCTAGGGGTATAATTAGCATTTTGAACCCACAGTTTTTTTTGCTAAATTTATTTGAATTAGTTTGTGAAGGTGAAAATCTACTTTTTTTCTGAAAAAACGTAGAAATTTGTAATTTTTTCAAGGAATAAAAGAGAAAAAACACCCCAACATATGTAAAGCAATTTCTCCTGATTATAGCAATACCCCATATGTGGTAATAAACTGCTGTTTGGACCCACAGCAGGACTCAGAAGGGAAGGAGCACCATTTGGATTTTGAAATTCTGATTTTGCTGGTATAGTTTTCAGTGCCATGTCGCGTTTGAATTGCACTGGAGGGAACAAAATAGTGGAATCCCCCGGAAAGTGACCCCATTTTGGAAACTACACTCATCAAGGAATTTTTCTAGGGGTAAAGTTAGCATTTTGACCACACGGTTGTTTTGCTGAATTCATTGGAATTATTCTGTAAAGGTAGCCATTTTTAATTTTTACAAGGAATAAAGGCGAAAAAGCACCCAAACATTTCTAAAACCATTTCTCCCGATTACGTAAATACGCCATATGTGGTAATAAAGTGCTGTTTGGACCCACAGCGGGGCTTAGAAGGCAAGGAGCGCTATTTGGCTTTGGGAGCTCAAATTTAGCTGAAATGGTTTTTGGGTGCCATGTCGCATTTGCAAAGCCCCTGAGAGGCCAAAACAGTGGAAACCCACCAAAAGTGGAAATTACACCACTTAAAGAATCTATCTAGGGGTATAGTGGGCATTTAGACCCCACAAGTCTTTTGCAGGATTTATTAGAATTGGGCCATGAAAATGAATATCAACATTTCTTCCACTAAAATGTTGCATTTTTTTCAATTTTACAAAGGATAAAGGGGGTAAAAGCTGCCCAACATTTGTAAAGCAATTTCTCCCGAGTACGGCTATACCCCACGTGTGGTCATAAATGGTTTTTCATTAGAAAGTAATTAACCCTTTCTGGACTGATCCATTTTTTTCTTTTCCTTTTTAGTTTTTTCCTCCCCGCGTTCGAAGAGCCACAACTTTTTTATTTTTCAGTCAATAGAGCGGTATGAGGGCTTATTTATTGAGGGACGAGCGGTCGTTTTTATTGGTACAATTTTTTGGTACATACAACTGTTTGAGCACTTTTTATTACATTTTTAGCTAGAGCGAAGGTGACCAAAAAAACAGCGATTTTGCCGTTTTAAATTCTTTATTTTTCACGTGAGACGCTCCATACATCACCCCCCACACTAAGACATGCTATGTTGTGGTGCACGAAGGGGTTAATGCGCAGCGCATGGTGCGGAGTGAAAATTACAATTTTCCACTCATATGCCACTTTAGTGCACTATATGTTATGCCCAGTTTGTGCCACTGAAGACAAATACCTCATAAAATATTAACCGGGTTCTCCCGGGTATGGCGATGCCATATCTGTGGACGTAAACTGGTGTTTGGGCACGCTGCAGGGCTCAGAAGGGAGGGAGCGTCATTTGGCTTTTGGGGCGCAGATGTAGCTTGGTAGTTGTTCTGTTTGGGGTTTTACTGGTGTTTCAGTTTGTAATGTGGGGGCATATGTAATCTGTGCGGGGTACATCAGGGTACATGTTATCTGTGCGGGGTACATCAGGGTATAATAAGAGGGTATAATAATGCAGTAAATAAATAATAATCAGCAGATATGTGACCGGTGTCGCACTGGTAAATGGCGCCCAATCTTATCTGCTTTTGGAACACTCCGCACATTTTGCATCGCCATATTCTGAGAGCCAGAACGGTTTTATTTTTTCTCCACTGGAGCTGTGTGAGGGTTTATTCTTTGCGGGACAATCTGTAGTTTTCATTGGTACCATTTTGGGCTACCAGAAATTTTTTTGATCACGTTTTATTCCATTTTTTGGCAAGCAAGGTGACCAAAAACCATCAATTCTGACAATGTTTTTTATTCGTTTTTTTATGGCCTTCACCCTGGGCTATAAATGACCATTTTACTTTATTCTGCGGGTCGATACGATTACAGCGATACCAGATGTATATAATTTTGTTATGTTTTGCAGCGTTTGTGCAATAAAATCACTTATTTATAAAATAAATACATTTTTGTGTCACCCTATTCTGAGAGCCATAACGTTTTTATTTTTCAGTCAAAAAAGCGATGTAAGGGCTTGTTTTTTGCGGGACGGGATGTAGTTTGTATTGGTACCATTTTGGCGTACGTGCGACTTTTTGATCACTTTTTATTGTATATTTTGGGAGGGTTGGTAACCAAAAAATTGTGATTCGGGCACTGTTTTTTGTTTATTTTTTTTGCGGTGTTCACCGTGCGGGAAAAATAATATTACAGTTTTATAGTTGGGGTCGTTACGAACGCGGCGATACCAAATATGTGTACTTTTTTTAACGTGTTAATTTTTTTCCTATAATAAAAGACTTATTATAGGAAAAAAAGCATTCTTTGTTTATGTCACTTCTAACTTTTATTTTTACACTTTTTAAAAACATTTTTATTATCTTTTTTTTACTTTTTTTACTTGTCCCACTAGGGGACACTTAGACTGGCAGCTCTGATCGCTGCTGGAACACATTACACTACACACGTAGTGTAATGTGTTCTAACTGTCATTGTGACGTGACAGTCACACTGACAGGAAGCATCGGAGGACCGGCCGGGGGCTGATCCTCCGAGGCTTCCGTACATGGCAACCCGGAGGTCATTGTCTGGCCTCTGGTTGCCATGATAAGGATCGCCAGCCCCCGCAAATACATGTGGGGGGCTGCCGATCCGCTGTAAACCTCTTCGATGTGGTGATCGCAATCGACCACCGCATCGAAGGGGTTAATTGCCGATTTCAGCGGCGACAGGCCGCTGATCGGCAACGGGGAGAGCAGGGCTGACACCCTGCACAGTTAACCGCCGCTGCGGTGTAGCGCCGCGCGGCGGTTAACTGTTAAAGCGCGGACGTAACTGTACGCCAAGGTGCGCAAAGTTACTGCTCACCTGGACGTACAGTTACGTCCAGGTGCGGGAAGGGGTTAATAGAATATTTGTGTGTACCTTGCTTGTATAAACATAATATATGATGGAATATTAAATTTTTGATATGTACTTTACCTTAATAAGCATGATATATATCGGTGTGTTGAATCTTTGTTGTGTAATAAGTAATATAACCCCATTGGGTCGCGTTTATTTAAACAAGTATCATAACCGTGTTCCGAAAACAAAAAGTGATACCAAATAATGCATTTTATAGATATTTATCCAGATAGATGCTCTACGTTCTTATTGTTACTATCTATAGTGCATAATAATGGGTATGTCTCGTTCTGTAATAATCAATACTTATTCTGGAGGAGATTTAAAGTTATTGGTGATGGCCTATGTACCCTCAATAGGAACAATATTTGACATTTGTTTTATTTAATAGTGAAACATAAGCTCTTTTTTGAGATTGAGACCAAGAGGAAAGCGTGTTTCCAGGTTATATATCCAGAAGGCCTCTCTCGTCAGGAGAAGGTGTCTGATATTCCCCCCTCTGGTAGTTCCCCTGACTTTCTCTATTGCATAAGAGCAGAACGAAGTTATACACCTATTGTGGCAAGAAATGAAGTGTCTGGCTACATTCGAAATATTAGTGATATTCGGATTCTTTATGTAACTCAGATGTTCCAGGACCCCAAGTTTAAACTTCCTTGTTGTACTTCCCACATACTTCAAGTTACAACTCGTGCATTCAATAACGTAAACTACGTTATTACTGTTGCAGTTGATATAAGATTTAATTTGAAAGTTGGTGTTTCCCATGGAGTTTGTAAATTGTTTTGTAATTTTCGAGAAATTACATACTTTACAGGGTTGTGTTCCGCACTTAAAATAGCCTTTGTGGGTTAGCCATGTAGGTTTGGGGAAGTTCGTTTTATTGACTAAATTGTATGCCTTGGATGGCAACTGGTGGCGTGCAATATGGTATTGCCTGATATAGGTTTGTGGTAGATTTCTGTACAAATTTTGGATCCAATCTCAGAGCTGAACCTAATGTCCAAAAAATCAATGGTCGTATCGTTAAAATTGTGTGTAAATCTGAGGTTCAGATCATTGTCGTTAATGAAAGTTAGAAAGCTTGGTATGGCAGACACATCACCCTCCCATATGAATAGGAGGTCGTCCATGTATCTGCCATACCAGTGGATATAGCCTGCATACGGGTTGGAGGTGGAAAATAAAACTAGCTCTTCCCACCAAGCCATGACCAAGTTGGCCAGGGATGGGGAGAACTTGGCCCCCATGGACACCCCTCTTTGTTGGAGATAAACATTGCCAGAAAAGTTAAAGTAATTGTGTGTCATGACGAAACTCGTCACGTCAACCATATAATTTTGTAATGTTAAATCATAACTACTATATTTGGAAAGGTGATGGGTAAGGGCTTTGATAGCAACTAAATGAGGAATATTAGTGTTCAGGGAGACCACATCGCAGCTCAGCCACGTGTGGTCCTGATTCCAAATTTTGTTTTGAAAAATTGATAACACATCTTTCATGTCCCTCAGATGACCAGGTACCCTGAAAACAAGTGGCTGTAAGAGGCAGTCAAGCCATTCTGATATTCTCTCGGTCAGAGAGCCTATACCTGATACTATCGGTCGCATCGGGGGAGGGATAATGCCCTTATGTGTCTTGGGTAGAGCATGCAATATTGGTACTAGTGGAAATTCTACCTGTAAATAGTCATGTTGTTTTTTAGTAAGCGAACACTGATTTAAACCTCTGTCTAATATATTTTTCAATACGATAGAAAAATCTTTGGTGGGATGATGACATAATTTGACATAGGTATTGGTATCATTCAATAATTGATTAATCTGGTCAATGTACATATCTCTGTTCATAATAGTGATGGAACCTCCCTTATCAGCCATGCGAATCACTAGGTCTTCATTATCCTGTAGGGATTTAATGGCTTGTTTTTCCATGATGGTCAAGTTGTGGGTAGATTTGCTTTGTCCTATTTGATTTTTGATCTTGTGCAGTTCCCTTTCTATGACCAACTGGAAAGTGTCCATAGACTCAGTTCTAGACTGTGTGGGATAAAAATGTGGATTCTTCGTTAAGAACCTAGGTGCTTGGTTCATAACTGGCTGCTGTAGATGTTCATCAGCCAAATCTTCAGGACAGAGCATGGTCATCTGTTCCTGGAACATGAGTGTTCTGTAGATGTTACTGTTTGTTGGTAGATCAGAACTCTCAGAACTCCAAACGGATATCACTAAAATAAGGGAGGAAATTAATTTGTCAACCGGCTCACCTGACTTCATAACCTTACAAACGAGAATGGATGAACACCTAGAAAAATCCATCGCGGATATTAAGAAAACAAAATTCATGCGGGACAGTCAAGACTACAGCAACAACGAAGTCTACTCATGGAACAAGGGAAATTTCAACAGACGTGGAACCAAATCCATTCTCAGGAATCACAACAACTCATATAGACATAATTCCAGCTCACATAAGGTCAGCTTCAGTTCGACAGAACCAGAAACAGATGGAGCGGAGGAGGAATCTGATCCAGAAACATTACAAGGGGCACGAAAATCTGGGTCCCACTACAGTAACAAGCGGGACTTTTCAAAAAGCGGGGGAAGAGGGGGGGGGCAGGAAACACAAATCAAATAGATACCATCCAACCCCGGAGGTTGAGGAACCAAAGACAAATCTTGATGTGATCAACTTGTCGACTGTACCCCTCTCCCCCGTCCAGAATAAAGTCCTCTCACTAGGACCAAATTTCGTGCCAAATCAGGACTTTGACGTCTTCTCCACTCTACTTGACATAAACAAGTTCATTCGTAATCTTACAGTAAAGAAGCATTTTTTGACATCCGAAGCAGCCTCTGACGAATAAGTACCTGATCTACCAACAAACAGTAACATCTACAGAACACTCATGTTCCAGGAACAGATGACCATGCTCTGTCTTGAAGATTTGGCTGATGAACATCTACAGCAGCCAGTTATCAACCAAGCACCTAGGTTTTTAACGAAGAATCCAAATTTTTATCCCATACAGTCTAGAACTGAGTCTATGGACACTTTCCAGTTGGTCATAGAAAGGGAACTGCACAAGATCAAAAATCAAATAGGACAAAGCAAATCTACCCACAACTTGACCATCATGGAAAAACAAGCCATTAAATCCCTACAGGATAATGAAGACCTAGTGATTTGCATGGCTGATAAGGGAGGTTCCATCACTATTATGAACAGAGATATGTACATTCACCAGATCAATAAATTATTGAATGATACCAATACCTATGTCAAATTATGTCATAATCCCACCAAAGATTTTTCTATCGTATTGAAAAATATATTAGACAGAGGTTTAAATCAGGGTTCGCTTACTAAAAAACAACATGACTATTTACAGGTAGAATTTCCAGTAGTACCAATATTGCATGCTCTACCCAAGACACATAAGGGCATTATCCCTCCCCCGATGCGACCGATAGTATCAGGTATAGGCTCTCTGACCGAGAGAATATCAGAATGGCTTGACTGCCTCTTACAGCCACTTGTTTTCAGGGTACCTGGTCATCTGAGGGACATGAAAGATGTGTTATCAATTTTTCAAAACAAAATTTGGAATCAGGACCACACGTGGCTGAGCTGCGATGTGGTCTCCCTGTACACTAGTATTCCTCATTTAGTTGCTATCAAAGCCCTTACCCATCACCTTTCCAAATATAGTAGTTATGATTTAACATTACAAATTTATATGGTTGACGTGACGAGTTTCCTCATGACACACAATTACTTTAACTTTTCTGGCAATTTTTATCTCCAACAAAGAGGGGTGTCCATGGGGGCCAAGTTCTCCCCATCCCTGGCCAACTTGGTCATGGCTTGGTGGGAAGAGCTAGTTTTATTTTCCACCTCCAACCCGTATGCAGGCTATATCCACTGGTATGGCAGATACATGGACGACCTCCTATTCTTATGGGAGGGCGATGTGTCTGCCATACCAAGCTTTCTAACTTTCATTAACGACAATGATCTGAACCTCAGATTTACCCACAATTTTAACGATACGACCATTGATTTTTTGGACATTAGGTTCAGCTCTGAGATTGGATCCAAAATTTGTACAGAAATCTACCACAAACCTATATCAGGCAATACCATATTGCACGCCACCAGTTGCCATCCAAGGCATACAATTTCGGCAATACCGGTGGGAGAATTAACAAGAGCCAAAAGGAACTGTAGTACGAAGACACGATACATTAGAGAAGAGTCCAACATATGTCGCAGGTTAACAGCACGGGGATACAGGAATTGGACACTTGAGAGAGCTAAAACCATAGTCAACGCTAAAGACAGAGATTCCCTTCTGTCTATTGAACGTAATGTAGATACCATCAAATCCAATAAAAAAGATTCCAATATACCAACATTGGTACTACAATATAGCAACCAATTTAATATAATTAAGAACATGGTCCTCAAATATATTCCTCTCTTATATGAAGATTCAATGTTGGAGGAGTTATTGGGTAATGGATGCAGAGTGGTGTCACGGAGAGCTCCCGCTCTCGGGAACATGCTAGCCCCCTCACTTTTAAAAACGAACTTCCCCAAACCTACATGGCTAACCCACAAAGGCTATTTTAAGTGCGGAACACAACCCTGTAAAGTATGTAATTTCTCGAAAATGACAAAACAATTTACAAACTCCATGGGAAACACCAACTTTCAAATTAAATCTTATATCAACTGCAACAGTAATAACGTAGTTTCCGTTATTGAATGCACGAGTTGTAACTTGAAGTATGTGGGAAGTACAACAAGGAAGTTTAAACTTGGGGTCCTGGAACATCTGAGTTACATAAGGAATCCGAATATCACGAATATTTCGAATGTAGCCAGACACTTCATTTCTTGCCACAATAGGTGTATAACTTCGTTCTGCTCTTATGCAATAGAGAAAGTCAGGGGAACTACCAGAGGGGGGAATATCAGACACCTTCTCCTGACGAGAGAGGCCTTCTGGATATATAACCTGGAAACACGCTTTCCTCTTGGTCTCAATCTCAAAAAAGAGCTTATGTTTCACTATTAAATAAAACAAATGTCAAATATTGTTCCTGTTGAGGGTACATAGGCCATCACCAATAACTTTAAATCTCCTCCAGAATAAGTATTGATTATTACAGAACGAGACATACCCATTATTATGCACTATAGATAGTAACAATAAGAACGTAGAGCATCTATCTGGATAAATATCTATAAAATGCATCATTTGGTATCACTTTTTGTTTTCGGAACACGGTTATGATACTTGTTTAACCCCTTAATGACCGGGCCATTTTGCACGTTAATGACCAAGGATTATTTTTTGTTTTTTCACGGTCGCATTCCAAGAGTCGTAACTCTTTTTTTATTCCGTCTATATAGCCGTATAAGGGCTTGTTTTTTGTGGGACGAGTTGTATTTTGTAATTGTACCATTTTTAGATGCTTATAACATATTGATTAACTTTTATTAACTTTATTTTAGGAGAGAATTGAAAATAAGCAGCTATTCCAGCATTGATTTTCACGTTATAAGTTTACGCCGTTTACTATGCAGCGTAAATAACATGTTAACTTTATTCTGTGGGTCGGCACGATTACGGGGATACCAAATATGTAAAGGTTTTATATGTTTTTCCTACGTTTGCACAATAAAAACCCTTTTAGAAAAAAATTACTTGTTTTTGCATCGCCGCATTCCAAGAGCCGTAACGTTTTTATTTTTCCGTCGATGTGGCCGTATGTGGGCTTGATTTTTGCGGGCCAATGTGTAGTTTTTATTAGTACTATTTTGGGGTACATAGGACTTATAGATTAACTTTTATTTTATTTTTTATGGGGGGAATGGGAGAAAAGAGAGAATTTTGACGTTGTTTTTTGCGTTTTCTTTGGACGCCGTTCATCCGGCGGTTTAATTAATATGTTCATTTTATTGGTCAAGTTGTTACGAACGCGGGGATACCATATATGTGTATGTGTTATTTGTTTTGACCGTTTTACTAAATAAAACCACTTTTTGGGCCAAAAAAGTAGTTTTATTTGACTTTGACTGTAATTAATTTTTTTTTTTTTTCACAAACTTTATTTAACTGTTTTACATTTTTTTTTTTAGTCCCACCAGGGGACTTCACTATACGATGTGCCGATCGTATATATAATGCTTTGGTATACTTAGTATACCAAAGCATTATTGCCTGTCAGTGTAAAACTGACAGGCAACCTGTTAGGTCATGCCTCCGGCATCGCCTAACAGGCAGATGCTGAAGGCAGACCTGGGGGTCTTTGTTAGACCCCCGGCTGTCATGGAAACCCGACGGCGACCCGCGATTTGTTTGCGGGGGCGCCGATCGGGTGACAGAGGGAGCTCCCCCCTCTGTCAAACACATTAAATGCCGCTGTCACTATTGACAGCGGCATTTAATGGGTTAAACTGCCGGAATCGGCGCGCGCTTCGTTTCCGGCAGTTGCAGCAGGAGCCAGGCTGAGTATAACAGCCGTGCTCCTGCCGCTGATCGCGTGGGTACAGTCTCAGTACCCGCGCCATCACAGGACGGATATATCCGTCCTCCTGCGCGAACTAGCAGCTGCTGAGGACGGATATATCCGTCCTTCGGCGTTAAGGAGTTAAATAAACGTGACCCAATGGGGTTATATTACTTATTACACAACAAAGATTCAACACACCGATATATATCATGCTTATTAAGGTAAAGTACATATCAAAAATTTAATATTCCATCATATATTATGTTTATACAAGCAAGGTACACACAAATATTCTATTAATCAACCCGACCAAATCCGTGTATTCAATTGTTTATAAAAATAACTAACAACTAAGTCACTAAATAAATGTATTCTATTAACATCCTATATATATTAAATTTTCCACAATCAATAAGAATATTGCACTCTATAGTGTCCTTTTAACCAAGGGTAAACAATCCACAATCATAGCTCATAACCATTCTTCACGAGACAGTTTTCAGGACTATTAGCATCCGCCTAGTTCTCAAAACTTCTAGTTTATATCTAAATTTGATCTTGGAACGATTTACACACATATATAAACTTTACGTCATCAATTACACACTCTTTCAACAGCTAGTTTCCGACATATATCTGGAAAACGCAAGCGCTTTTTATTCACCTTTTGGATGCAATGTGGGCTGTTCTCACTTCTCCTTCCGTGCGAGCGGGTCGGTGGTGTTTGTCTGTGGTGTTCCTTCCCCGGTGCCTCTTTCTTGTCAGCTGTGTTCTTTCCTAATGTCCTTACAGTAGGGGATCAAATAAGCGAACACAAAAGCACTCATGTAAAAATAAGTAAAGAAAAACATACATTGCATTTAAATGGAAACTTCTCTAAGCAAGAGCTTACAATACACATTTGGCCCCATCAACCAATTGTATTACAAGAAGCGTTTCCTCAATCAATATATCACAAATAAAATGCAAAAAACTAATAAAAAATTCCAAAAAATAAATCGCAGAAACACACACATCATCATTCAGACCTGACTGGTGCCGTTTTTTTGACCAATCTTTAATTAGTACTTATGGCATTAAACTTAATCTGTTGGGGTATAGTGACAAATCCAAGTGTTCTTGAAGTACACAATTACCAAATATCTATATACACAGGCAACAGAAGGATCCTCTGGTCATTCTTATATATATATTTTAGTATATCGGGAATAATTAAATTTACTTTTTCTTTTCCCCCCAATTTTTAATATATTATCCGACTGGTCTGCACGCTAATGCCATATACCAGAAGTGTCACATTTGCTTGGTTTAGTATGTAATAGACGTAACCAGGTCGGATCTATGTCTTGCAATCCATATTGATTTTAAGTTTATGTTTTCAAATATAATGTTCGTGATTTATTTTGAATGCATTGTGATACCCATACTGTTTTGCCTACTTTATGAGATACACTAACCAAGTTACTGCATATAACACTAACATCCTGGGCATGTACACTGCACCAGATGTATAGTCTTCCCTACGAAATAGACATGCTCAGCATTTCGTTACACAGTATTATCCTGACTGTGTATATCAACACTGATTCTAGCTGCAGGTTCACCTCACCTGCAGTGACAATCAGTACTTAGTGTTATCCAATCACCTAATCTTTCTCTAACCTCCACATAGGTATATTAACCCCTTAAGGACGCAGCCTAGTTTTGGCCTTAAGGCTCAGAGCCCATTTTTGAAATCTGACATATTTCACTTTATGTGGTAATAACGTCGGAATGCCTAAACCTATCCAAGCGATTCTGAGATTGTTTTCTTGTGATACATTGGGCTTCATGTTCGTGGTAAAATTTGGTCGATATATTCAGTGTTTATTGGTGAAAAATTGCAAAATTTAGAGAAAATGTTGAAAAAATAGCATTTTTCAGAATTTAAATGCATCTGCTTGTAAAACAGACGGTTATACCACCCAAAATAGTTACTAGTTCACATTTCCCATATGTCTACTTTAGATTGGCATCATTTTTTGAACATTGTTTTATTTTTCTTGGACGTTACAAGGCTTAGAACATAAACAGCAATTTCTCATATTTTTAAGAAAATTTCAAAAGCCTTTTTTTAAGGTACCTCTTGAGTTCTGAAGTGGCGTTGAGGGGCCTATATATTAGAAACCCTGATAAAACACCCCATTTTAAAAACTAGACTCCTCAAAGTATTCAAAACAGCATTTAGAAAGTTTTTTTTTAACCCTTCAGGCATTTCACAGGAATTAAAGCAAAGTGGAGGTGAAATTTGCAAATTTCTTTTTTCTTGCTGAATTTCAATTTTATTCAATTTGTTTTCTGTAACACAGAAGGTTTTACCAGAGAAACATTACTAAATATGTATAATCCAGATTCTGCAGTTTTTAGAAATGTTCCACATGTGGCTCTACTGCGCTCGTGGAATAAAACACAAGCCCTAGAAGCAAAGATTTACCTAGTGCATTTTGAGGCCTCTTTTTTATTAGAATATATTTTAGGCAGCATGCCAGGTTTGAAAAGGTGTTGAGGTGCCAAAACAGTAGGAATCCCCCAATAGTGACCCCATTTTGGAAACTACACCCCTCAAGGAATTCATTTATGGTTGTTGTTACCATTTTGACCGCACAGTGTTTTCACAGCACGTATTTGAATTGGGCTGTGAAATGAAAAAAAATTCATTCTTTCCAATAAAATGTCATTTGTGATCAAAATTTCTTATTTTCACAGGGAACAAAATACCCCATTTTGTTGCCCAATTTCTCCTGAGTGCAGCAATACCCCATTTGTGGCGATAAACTGCCGTTTGGGCCCATGGGAGGCCTCAGAAGGGAAGGAGCACTGTGTGTTCTTTGGAGTGCAGATTTTGCTGGTTTGGTTTTCGGGTGCCGTGTCGCATTTGCAGTGCACCAGAGGTATCAAAGCAATGGAAACCCACCAGAAGTGACCCCATTTTGGAAACTAGACCCCTCAAGGAATTAATTTATGGGTAATGTGACCATTTAGACCCCATAGTTTCTTCACAGAACTTATTTGAATTGGGCTGGGAATTAAAAAATATATATTTTTTCCAATAATATGTCGTTTTAGCTCAAAAATTCTTAATTCTCAAGAAATAAAATACTCCATTTTGTTGCCCAATTTGTCCTGAGTGCGGCAATACCCCATTTGTGGTGATAAACCCACCATGGGAGGGCTCAGACGGAAAGGACCACCATTTGGCCTACTGGAGATTTTCTAGTGCGATGTCATGTATGCAGTAGCCCCTGAGGTACTAGTACAGTTGAAACCCGCAAGAAGTGACCCCGTTTTAAAAACCACACCCTTAAGGGATTCATCTAGATGTGTAGTGAGCATTTTGACCGGAGACCTACACCCCATAAACTGTAATGTGGGTTCTCCCGGGTACGGCAATACCCTACATGTGGCTGTTATCAGCTGCCTGGGCACACAGCAGGGCCCAGAGGGGAAAGACGAGGGGGGATAAGCTGTGTGGAGTGCATCAGGGTAAGTAAAATTGGGGTAAATGATAAACCAAGGGATGTATGATCAATTTTAATACACTCTTTCATACAGAGCTCTGGTTATTCGGGACGCGTGTCACATTGATATATTGTGTCCTTCCTTATCGCCCTCTTATAGCAGACTTTGCACCTCTTTTGTCTTTTTCACTTCTTGCCAGTTTGGGGAACTTCTCCTGGAAATTGTTGCCCTGGTATGATGCGTGTGGCCTCGCTTCCAGAAGTACTGGGTGCCCCCCCTTCTTGGTCCCTAAAGATTAGGTTCTTGATAACCACCTCTTGAAATTCCAGACAAGTTCCCCTCTGGTCTGCACATCGATGTAGCACCTACGGATTGTACAATGCCATCTGTATGATGTACACGGCCAGCTTCTTATACCACACCACATGGCGCTCTAGGACCTCAGGACTTGATCTGACAAGTCCATCCCTCCCATGTACCTATTGTAGTCCAGGATGCAGTCTGGTTTGGGGGTGGCCTTTCCTTCATATATCCTAAATCTGTAGGTATACCCTGATGCACTCTCGCACAGCTTATACATCTTCACGCCATACCTTGCCCTCTTACCCGGCAGGTACTCGCGGAATTGAACCCTCCCTTTAAAATGTACCAGGGACTCATCAATAGAAATACACTTCTTGGGGTGTATGCTTGGGAAAACCGGGCACTGAAATGGTCTAATAGGGGTCTCCGTTTATACAAATGGTCAAAACTGGGGTCATCTCGGGGTGGGCACGGCTCATTATCAGCATTGTGAGAAACTAGACATGGACCGCACAATCCACAGTATATACGTTGATCTGAGCCGCTAGGCATAATTTAGAAACATGAACATGAGGTTCTTTGTAAACATTTTGATCAAACTGTATAAGCCCACTTGCCACTTCACGGCGACCTCTTTAAAGTGGGTCCCTACTCTAGCGGTTGCAGCACCGCATGGCGGCTACCGCCACCGCAGCACCGCTCCTGCAGAGGGAGCAACCCAGGGGCCCAAAAGCACCCATGCCTTCAGACCGTGCCAAGCCTCCTTGGCTCTGGGCCACGTCCCCCCACAAGCGCAGCACTACAGCAACAGACACCACCATACAGCACCACAACATGTGAACAGATGAAATGAGCTCACCTTGCCATGCGCCCCCAGTGGCCGACTGAGAGCACAAGCAAGAGCAGGAACACTTATGAGGTCATTCCTGAATTAAAATCAGCTGGGTATTTTTTCAAATGCGTGGAGTGCTGGTACCAAGTAAAACAAAGGAAATGAGGAGGATAGACTATACAATATCAGCATTGTGAGAAACTAGACATGGACCGCACAATCCACAGTATATACGTTGATCTGAGCCGCTAGGCATAATTTAGAAACATGAACATGAGGTTCTTTGTAAACATTTTGATCAAACTGTATAAGCCCACTTGCCACTTCACGGCTCATTATCAGTATAATGTAAGAAGCGAAGTATTGCCTAATTTATTTATTTTTTTAGGTTACAGTTCAGTTCTGAAGTTGCTTTGAGGGGCTCATATATTAGAAACCCCTATCAAACAACCCATTTTAGAAACTAGACCCCTCAAAGTATTCACAACAGCATTTAGAAAGTTTATGAACCCTTTAGGTGTTTCACAGAAATTTAGAGCAAAGTAGAGGTGAAATGTACATTTATTTTTTTTGTCAGAAAATCCGTTTTATACAATTTTTTTATAACACAAAAGCATTTATCAGAGAAACGCAACTTAATACGTATTGCCCAGATTCTGCAGTTTTGAGAAATATCCCACATGTGGCCCTAGTGTGGTAATGGACTGAAGCATCGGCCTCCGAAGCAAAGGAGGACCTAGTGGATTTTGAGGCCTCTTTTTTATTAGGCACCATGTCCGGTTTGAAGAGGTCTTGTGGTGCCAAAACATTGGAAACCCCCCAAAAGTGACCCCAATTTGGAAACTAGACCCCTTGAGGAATCCATTGTAGTTTTATTGGGGTTCATGCGGCTTTTTGATTAGTTTTTATTCTATTTTTAGGTGGGGTGGTGACTAAAAAACAGCAATTCTACTATTGTTTTTTTATTCTATATTTTTTTACAGCGTTCACCGTGCGCTATAAATGACATATTCACTTTATTCTGCAGGACGATATGATTATGGCGATACCCTATGTTTATAGTTTTTTTTAATGTCTTATGGCGTTTGCACAATAAAATATGTTTTGTAATAAATCATTTACTTTTTGTGTTACCTTATTCTAAGCGCCAGAACATTTTTATTTTTCAATCAATAAAGCCGAGCGAGGACTTATTTTTTGCGTACCGAACTGTAGTTTTGATCAGTACCATTTTTAGGTACATGCGACTTTTTGATCTCTTTTTATTCCATTTTTTGGTAGGTGAAGTGACCAAACAATTGTGATTGTGGTACGGTTTATTATTATTTTCTTTTACGGCGTTCACCGTGCGGGATAAATAACGAAATAATTTTGTAGTTCAGGCCGTTACGGACACGGCGATACCAATTATGTATAGTTTATTTGTTTGTTTATATATTTTTATTAATAATAAATGACTGATAAGGTAAAAAGGGGGATTTTTACTTTTAATACTTTTAAAACTTTTATTTTCTTATTTGTACACATCTTTTTTTTACTTTTTTTTAACTTTATTACTTTGTCACACTAGGGAACTTGAGGGCAGGAGGCCCTTATCGCAATTCTAATACACTGCACTACATGCGTAGTGCAGTGTATTAGAACTGTCAGCTACTCACTGACAGCAAGCATAGTGGGTCCTGACTTTGTCAGGTCCTACTAGGCTTCCGTCTATGGCATAGCCGGACGCCATTGTTTGGTGTCCGGTTGCCATAGTCACCATCGCCGGACGCTATCGTGTAGCAGGCCGGCGATGGCAGCTTAACCCCTAAAAAGCTGCGATCTCTGTAGAACGCGGCTTTTAAGGGGTTAATCAGCGGGGACACAGCGATCGGTCCCCGCTGTAGGAGCTGTGATAGCTGCTGTATGAGACAGAAGCTGTCACAGCTCCTGTATGTGTCGGGAGGACGCCGAAACGGCCGTTACTCCCGAGACGTACTATTAGGTCATGGAGCGCGAACGATACAGCTACCATGACCTAATAGTACGTCCAGGAGCGGGAAGGTGTTAAGTAGGCAAGGCTGGAAGTGTTTTCACATTTCTCTGCCATGAGTAAGAGCACGGTACGTGCTTGAAACGCGTAGGCTAGGGCAACGGCCCACAACCATCATACGTCTTGGGACTGCATCTCCTTTCAATTTTTAAACTTCATCTCTCCAATAAAAGTGGGAATATTTCTTCCTTTTTAAACAAGAGCACGACTCAGCACTGGATCATTTTCTCTTTTCCATAATTAAATGTACTACTGACATAATTATAACTGGAAGTAGACTTTTAGGCCTCATGCACAGGACCGTTAGGCCCAAATGCACACGAACATGCTTTTGCGGCTGCAATTTCCCCGAAAATCCAAGAATTGCGGCCCATTCATTTCTCTGGGCCCATGCACACGACTGTGGTTTCCATGGTCCGTGCATGGCCCAGGAGCCTGGACCGCAGAAAGAATGGACATGTCTTATTACGGCCGTGTTCTGCGGCCCAGGCTCATAGAAAATAATGGACGCGGCCATGTGCACAGCCCGCGATTTGCGGGCGGCTCGCATGTGGCACTCCGCGTACATGGCTACGGTCGTGTGCATGAGGCCTAAGGGTCTTTACTGTCCGCAAATACGGATCGGTAGTCACCCGCAAGCTATCCGCAAGTCATCCGCATATATGGCATGGTGTCTGAAAATAAGGTCCGTAGTGCATCGGTGGCGCATCCGTATATACGGATCCGCAAAAAAAGAGGGAGGCTGCAAATGATGTCACCAACAAGTCCCAACCCCCTAAAACGGTCAGATGATTGCTCTGGCGCCATTTTCCCTGGCATTTCTGCTTTGTGAGAACTCTGTTGGATTCTTCGGCTGATCTAGCTTTGGTTTCTGCCGTTTCTTTTACTGGAAGGATGCCCTACAGACGTGTGGACCAAGCTCTTCTGGACTGGCTTGTCTCTCTGCGATTCGGACATCAAGCTATGCTGGATGAAGAACTGAAGAGGTGGAGGTACTGGCTTCACCCCATTGTCTCCCAACGGCCCAGTAAGGGGCATTTCCACACTCTCTATGCTCACCTGCAGCAGCAACCGGACAAGTTTCACAACTTCTGCCGCTTGTCGATCTCCAGCTTTGACCGTCTCCTATCGGAACTCTGTCTCGGAATCCCCTTCCAGAACACCAAAGATTTACTCTCGGACACCCAGTGACTGCCATAAGCAATTATCCGGACCCCACCTAACATTTGCATAATATGCATAGCCTTGACAAACATCCGATCTCTCTGTACTTTCTTATTTTTTAATGTTTCACCTCTATTGTACCTCCTAATTTTCAAACATACTTACACCCCCCCCACCTCCTCATTTCATTCCATATATCGCTATAACTTTGTTAAATGTTGGACAAATTTTCCACTTCCACTGGTTCGTCCTAGACTCTCTCTCTCTAATTTCATTAAACTTGAATGTACCAAGTACCAAGTACCTTCACACTGTTCCTAATGTCCAGTTTATATTGTTCAATATCATATAGATTAATCATTTATTTTGCAAGATTGCTATAAAAATGTAACTATATACTGCATTTATTACTTGTTCTGAAAAAACTGTTGCAATAATTTTCTTAAATAGGAAGAAAATTGGAAAGAAAAATACACATAATGTCCCCTTTTCCCATTGTCACCATGTCACCCTGCTATGAATAGTATAACCATACTTGTCCCCTGTGTCTACTGCTGTCTTGTCACCCACTTGCATCACTGCATTTTGAATTTTTACTGGGTTACACAGTTACATAGTTTGTACGGTTGAAAAAAGACACATGTCCATCAAGTTCAACCAAGGGATGGGAAAGGGGAAGTAAAAAATTTCTACACATAGGAGCTAATATTTTTTTGTTCTAGGAAATTATCTAAGCCTTTTTTAAAGCCATCTACTGTCCCTGCTGCGACCAGCTCCTGCGGTAGACTATTCCATAAATTCACCATTCTCACAGTAAAGAAGGCTTGTCGCCTCTGCAGGTTGAACCTTTGTTTTTCCAGACGGAGGGAGTGCCCCCTTGATTTTTGAGGGGGTTTTACATGGAACAGGATTTCACCATATTTTTTGTATGTGCCATTCATATATTTATATAAGTTAATCATGTCCCCCCTTAGTCGTCTTTTTTCAAGGCTAAATAGGTTCAATTCTTTTAATCTTTCCTCATAACTTAGATTCTCCATGCCCCTTATTAGCTTCGTTGCTCTTCTTTGTATTTTTTCCAACTCCAGGGCATCTTTTCTATGAACTGGAGCCCAGAACTGAACTGCATATTCTAGATGAGGCCTCACTAATGCCTTGTAAAGTGGTAATATTACATCCACCATTTCGCAGATCATACATCTGACCTGCAAAGTCATCTTCCAGCGTCTCAGAGCGGCAGTGATGCCACAGCCCAAGGCAGAATAGTGGCTACGGATTGCTGAGGGCTTCTACCAATCTGCCCAGTTTTCCAACTGTGTCGGTGTGCTGGATGGGAAACACATTTGTGTGAAGAAGAAGCCACCTCACTCAGGATCCCTACATTTCAATTACAAGCAGTCTTTGTTGGACTTGGCTGAGAGCGACTACCACTTTGTAATTGTAGATATAGGGGCCTGTGGGAACTCTTTGAATGCTGGCATCTTCATGGCTTCCAGAATGGCTGCATGGCTTCAGTCCAACTAGCTCACCCTTCCAGAACCGAGACAACTGCCCAGATCTTCTGGACCTCCAGCGCCATTCGTCATCATGGCAGATGAAGGTTTTAGACTATTCATGATATAGAGGATGGGATTAATAACACTATTTCTATATTTGCAGATAAGATGTTTGTAAATTGCAAGCTGATTTGAACACACTAAGTGTTTGGGCATCCACTTGGCAAATTAAGTTTAATGTAGATAAATGTAAAGTTATGCATCTGGGTACTAACAATCTCCATGTATCATATTTCCTAGGGGGAGCTATACTGGGGGTGTCATTTGTTGAGAAGGATCTGGGTGTACTTGTAGATCATAAACTAAATAACAGCATGCAATGTCAATCAGCTGCTTCAAAGGCCAGCAAGATATTGTCGCGTATTAAAAAAGGCATGAACTCGTGGGACAGGGATATTTTTTTTACCACTTTACAAAGCATTAGTGAGGCCTCATCTAGAATATGCAGTTCAGTTCCGGGCTCCTGTTCATAGAAAGGATGCCCTGGAATTGGAAAAAATACAAAGAAGAGCAACAAAGCTAACAAGGGTCATGGAGAATCCAAGTTATGAGGAATGATTAAAATAATTAAACCTATTTAGCCTTGAAAAGAGTCGACTAAGGGGGGACATGATTAACTTATATAAATATATAAATGGCACATACAAAAAATATGGTGAAATCCTGTTCCATGTAAAACCCCCTAAAAAAACAAGGGGTCACTCCCTCCGTCTTCAGAAAGGTTCAATCTGCAGAGGCGACAAGCCTTCTTTACTGTGAGAACTGTGAATCTATGGAATAGTCTACAGCAGGAGCTGGTCACAGTAGCTACAGTAGATGGCTTTAAAAAATTTCCTAGAACAAAAAAATATTAGCTCCTATGTGTAGAAATGTTTCCCTTCTCTTTTCCCATCCCTTGGTTGAACTTGATGAACATGTGTCTTTTTTCAACCGTACTATGTAACTATGTAACTATGTAACTATGTAACTACCATCATGGAAGATTTGGAACAGCTGGACTGTTGACTCGGGAATTCTATGCGGACTACTTTGTGTCCTCTTCTGCGGTACCTTGGCAGATGAATGCAATCCACAGCGGTAGATAGTTGGGTTTGGTCAGTTGTCTTTCCAGTGTTGGTTCTGGACTGTTGCTTTTCTTAGCTAGTTAGTTGTTCCTGGTTTTAGTTATTAGTTAGGGACTCGCAAGAGAATGAGGACCCTTGACGTGGGTAGCGAGCTTATGTATTCCTGCATAAATACAATTTTTTTCCCTTATTCTCAATACAATATTTCCTTGGGTAAATATTATTCCCTTTTTAAATGATTTTTTATTCTAAACTCAAAGGTATTGTGTGCATAAATACAAACAAATACCTAATTTTATATACATTATATATATGTAAATATATATATATATATATATATATATATATATATATATATATATATATATACAGTGAAGGAACTAAGTATTTGATCCCTTGCTGATTTTGTAAGTTTGCCCACTGTCAAAGACATGAACAGTCTAGAATTTTTAGGCTAGGTTAATTTTACCAGTGAGAGAGAGATTATATTTTAAAAAAAACGGAAAATCACATAGTCAAAATTATATATATTTATTTGCATTGTGCACAGAGAAATAAGTATTTGATCCCTTTGGCAAACAAGACTTGGTGGCAAAACCCTTGTTGGCAAGCACAGCAGTCAGACGTTTTATGTAGTTGATGATGAGGTTTGCACACATGTTAGATGGAATTTTGGCCCACTCCTCTTTGCAGATCATCTGTAAATCATTAATATTTCGAGGCTGTCGCTTGGCAACTAAGATCTTCAGCTCCCTCCATAAGTTTTCGATGGGATTAAGGTCTGGAGACTGGCTAGGCCACTCCATGACCTTAATGTGCTTCTTTTTGAGCCACTCCTTTGTTGCCTTGGCTGTATGTTTCGGGTCATTGTCGTGCTGGAAGACCCAGCCACGAGCCGTTTTTAATGTCCTGGTGGAGGGAAGGAGGTTGTCACTCAGGATTTGACGGTACATGGCTCCATCCATTCTCCCATTGATGCGGTGAAGTAGTCCTGTGCCCTTAGCAGAGAAACACGCCCAAAACATAATGTTTCCACCTCCATGCTTGACAGTGGGGACAGTGTTCTTTGGGTCATAGGCAGCATTTCTCTTCCTCCAAACACGGCGAGTTGAGTTAATGCCAAAGAGCTCAATTTTAGTCTCATCTGACCACAGCACCTTCTCCCAATCACTCTCAGAATCATCCAGATGTTCATTTGCAAACTTCAGATGGGCCTGTACATGTGCCTTCTTGAGCAGGGGGACCTTGCGGGCACTGCAGGATTTTAATCCATTACGGCGTAATGTGTTCTTGGTGACTGTGGTCCCAGCTGCCTTGAGATCATTAACAAGTTCCCCCAGTGTAGTTTTCGGCTGAGCTCTCACCTTCCTCAGGATTAAGGATACCCCACGAGGTGAGATTTTGCATGGAGCCCCAGATCGATGTCGATTGACAGTTATTTTGTATGTCTTCCATTTTCTTACTATTGCACCAACAGTTGTCTCCTTCTCACCCAGCGTCTTACTTATGGTTTTGTAGCCCATTCCAGCCTTGTGCAGGTCTATGATCTTGTCCCTGACATCCTTAGAAAGCTCTTTGGTCTTGCCCATGTTGTAGAGGTTAGAGTCAGACTGATTAATTGAGTCTGTGGACAGGAGTCTTTTATACAGGTGACCATTTAAGACAGCTGTCTTTAATGCAGGCACCAAGTTGATTTGGAGCGTGTAACTGTCTGGAGGAGGCTGAACTCTTAATGGTTGGTAGGGGATCAAATACTTATTTCTCTCTGCACAATGCAAATAAATATATATAATTTTGACTATGTGATTTTCTGTTTTTTTTTTTTATATAATCTATCTCTCACTGGTAAAATTAACCTAGCCTAAAAATTCTAGACTGTTCATGACTTTGACAGTGGGCAAACTTACAAAATCAGCAAGGGATCAAATACTTATTACCTTCACTGTATATATATATACACATTTCAGTTTAAAGTTTAGTGATGTAAAAATAAAGAAAATATGTGGTTCACAATTAAACCTGTAGTAACACATGAAAGAAAAAGTGCAAAACAACAAGAGATGATAAAATAAAAAGTAAATCAATTGCAAATAACTATAAAAGTTAACTTGAAAAGAGTAAAATTATATTCTGTGTGTGGTGTAATTATTCATGACTGAATACATCCCACATACCCATAGATTGTAAATACAACACATATACCCATACATCCTACATACATCACACATACCTATACATTCTAGCTACATCACACATACCCATACATTCTAGCTATATCACACATACCCATACATTCTAGATACATCCAACATACCCATACATTGTACATGCATAACACATACCCATACAATCTACATATATCACACATACCATACATTGTACATATAACACATATACCCATACATTGTACATACAGCACACATACCCATACATTGTACATACAACACATATACCCATACATTCTACATACATCACACATACCCATACATTGTACATAAAACACATATACCCATACATTGTACATACAGCACACATACCATACATTATACATACAACACAAATACCCATACATTCTACATACATCACACATACCCATACATTGTACATAAATCACATATACCCATAAATTCTATATACATCACACATACCCATACATTATACCTACAACACAAATACCCATACATTCTACATACAGCACACATACCCATACATTATACATACAACACAAATACCCATACATTCTACATACAGCACACATACCCATAAATTTTGCATACATCATACATACACAAAAATTAACAACAAAAGAGAATGAAACTTGTTAACTGGTTATTAATTTTTATAAAATATATATTTTAAAGAAAATATATATTTAACAAAACAATATATACATAACAAAAGGAATTAAAAAAATGACAGATCAACAAATTCTGGTGACATAACACCATGAACAGTGCCTCCAGACTGCTTGTGAGGAGTGTAGTTAGTGGTACTGTCCAGTTGAATAAGAGGGGCTTGGGGTCTGGTACATGTCCTTATCCTAGAAGTACAGGGGCTGGGATGGCTTGTAGTAACCCCTGTACTGAGGTGGCCTCAGTGGTGGTGGAGTTGACAGGGGGGATTGTGTTTGCACACCCAGCCTGGTCCGATGGAACTCTATTGCATTATAGAGTTCCATCAGAGAAGGACTGTTAGCAAACACCTCCCACACCCCATGAATGCCTGGCTCACATGTGAAGAGGCTTTCCTGGGGCACCTGCTTCAAATGTGTTGCCACTGTTAGGGCAAATGTGTCCTCCTCATCTTGATGCTGTAATGGCAGGAAGGAGGTGAAGGGAAAGTGAGCCCTAATCTACCCACCGCCCTGTCCCTGCCTACTTGCAACGACCCGCCCTAGGCGACGGGGTACAACTGGGCGGCGGTCCCTACGCTGTCTAAGTGCACGGGAGAACAAACAGGGAACACGCAAGGGAAGGGGCAGTAGCCACGGAACGCCGCGAGGAAACGGAGCGGTGAATGAGTAGTCAGGACCAGGATGAAGTGGAGTATACCAAAGTGAGCACAGAGAAGGAAGCAAGCCAGGGGCAAAGCAAAGCAGTTTAAGCGGAACTGCAGCAAGGCAGAAGCACGGCAGAAGCAGGCTGGAGCAAGCAGCAGTGAGGCCAGGAATCCAGAAGAATTACAAGCACTGAGGAAGAGAACACGGCAGGTAATAAAAGGACAGGGGGCGGAGCTAACTCCGACTGACCAGGCCGCGATAGGCTCTCCCACTCCTGAGCCTGCCACCCTGGTTGGTGGGAGATGGTGTCAGTCGAACAGGTCTGGCCTCAGGTGTGGATTGATTAATCCCAGGAGTATACCTAGACGTAGTACCTGGCAGATCCCTAACAGTACTCCCCCTTTTATGAGGGGCCACCGGACCCTTACTAAGAGGACCCGGTTTAGTAGGGAAGAGAAGGTGGAACCTCCCGATCAATACCCCAGCGTGAACATCACGGGCAGGTACCCAAGTCCTCTCCTCCGGCCCGTATCCTCTCCAATGGACCAGGTACTGGAGGGAGCCCTGGACCATCCTACTGTCCATAATCTTGGCCACCTCGAATTCCACCCCCTCAGGGGTGAGAACGGGAACAGGAGGTTTCCTCAAGGGGGACCAGGACGGGGAGCAGCGTTTAAGGAGGGAGGCATGGAAGACGTCATGTATGCGAAAGGATGGGGGCAGCTCCAGACGGAAGGATACAGGGTTGAGGACTTCAATGATCTTATAAGGTCCAATAAATCGGAGAGCAAACTTCCTGGACGGGACCTTAAGGCGCAAGTTCCTGGACGACAACCAGACCAAATCCCCGACGACAAACCGGGGGTTAGCAGAACGTCTACTATCCGCCTGAATCTATTGTGCGCTCTGGGACGCCTCTAGGTTCTTCTGAACCTGGGCCCAGACAGTGCACAGTTCCCGATGAACAGCCTCTACCTCAGGATTATTGGAACAACCAGGGGAAACGGAGGAGAACCTTGGGTTAAACCCGAAATTACAGAAAAACGGGGAGACCCCTGACGAGTTACTGACCCGGTTATTAAGGGAAAATTCAGCAAGGGGAAGGAATGAGACCCAATCGAATTGACAGTCAGAGATGAAACACCTTAAATATTGTTCCAGGGATTGGTTAGTCCTTTCCGTTTGGCCATTAGTTTCGGGATGGAAGGCGGAGGAGAAGGACAGATCAATCTCCAACTTTTTACAGAAGGCTCTCCAAAATAAGGAAACAAATTGTACCCCTCTGTCAGAAACGATATTGACTGGGGCCCCATGGAGACGCAGGATGTGTTTCACAAACAAAGAAGCTAACGTCTTGGCGTTAGGTAGCTTCTTAAGGGGCACAAAGTGGCACATCTAGCTGAAGCGATCTACTACCACCCACACCACCGACTTGCCCTGAGATGGAGGCAAATCGGTGATAAAATCCATGGAGATATGGGTCCAAGGTCTCTGGGGAATGGGCAAGGAACATAGTAGGCCCGCAGGTCGGGACCTAGGGGTTTTGGACCTAGCGCAAACCTCACAAGCGGCGACGTAAGCCCTAACGTCTTTAGGCAACCCAGGCCACCAATAGTTTATGGTAATGAGGTGTTTGGTGCCCAAGATGCCAGGATGACCAGATAGAGCGGAGTCATGGTTTTCCCTGAGTACCCTTAGCCGGTATTGCAGGGGAACAAACAGTTTGTCCCCAGGGACGTTCCCGGGAGCTGCACCCTGATCAGCCGCGATAGCAGAAGCTAAATCAGAATCCGTGGCAGAAACGATTATACCAGGGGGTAAAATACAAGCAGGATCCTTCTCGGAAGGAGGATTGGCCATGAAACTACGTGACAGAGCATCAGCCTTAATATTCTTGGACCCAGCCCTATAGATAACCAAGAAATTAAATCTGGTAAAGAATAGTGCCCACCGAGCTTGTCTAGGATTAAGCCTCCGGGCCGATTCTAGGAAAACCAGATTCTTGTGATCCGTAAGGACCGTTACCTGGTGTCTGGCCCCCTCCAGGAATTGCTGCCACTCTTCAAAAGCCCATTTAATGGCTAGAAGTTTGCGGTTGCCAATATCATAGTTACTCTCCGTGGGCGAAAACTTCCTAGAGAAGTAAGCACAGGGGCGGAGATGGGTGAGGGAGCTGGTACCCTGGGACAAGACGGCCCCCACTCCCACCTCGGATGCGTCAACCTCCACAATAAATGGCTCTTCTTGGTTGGGCTGAATCAGCACGGGGGCCGAGATAAAGCACTTCTTGAGGGTCTCAAAGGCCTGGACGGCCTCAGGGGGCCAATGGAGGACATCAGCACCCTTGCGAGTAAGGTCCGTAAGAGGCTTAGCGACGACCGAGAAGTTGGCAATAAATCTCCTGTAATAGTTGGCGAACCCTAAAAAACACTGTAACGCCTTAAGGGAGGCAGGTTGGACCCATTCCGCCACAGCCTGAACCTTGGCAGGGTTCATGCGGAATTCATGAGGAGTGAGGATTTGCCCTAAAAATGGTATCTCCTGTACCCCAAAGACACATTTTTCAGTCTTAGCAAACAGATTATTCTCCCGAAGTACCTGGAGCACCTTCCTGACATGCTCCACGTGGGAGGACCAGTCCTTGGAAAACACCAGTGTGTCATCAAGGTACACAACAAGAAAATGACCCAGGTAATCTCTCAGGATTTCATTAATAAAATTCTGGAAGACAGCAGGGGCATTACACAACCCAAAGGGCATGACCAGGTATTCGAAATGACCCTCGGGTGTGTTGAACGCAGTTTTCCACTCATCCCCCTCTTTGATGCGGATAAGGTTATATGCCCCCCGTAGATCGAACTTAGAAAACCATTGGGCCCCTGAACCTGATTAAAAAGATCCGGAATCAAAGGAAGTGGGTACTGGTTCCTTACGGTGACCTTATTCAGGTTACGATAATCAATGCACGGCCTAAGACCACCATCCTTCTTCCCCACGAAGAAGAAGAAGCCAGCACCTACAGGAGAAGTCGAGGGGCGAATGAAACCCTTGGCCAGGCATTCTTGGATATACACCCTCATAGCTTCACGTTCAGGACATGAAAGATTAAATATCCTACCCTTAGGAAGCTTGGCACCAGGCACCAAATCGATGGCGCAATCGTAATCTCTATGGGGGGGGGCAACACCTCGGAGGCCTCCTTAGAAAACACATCGGCGAAGTCCTGAACAAACTCAGGAAGCGTGTTTACCTCCTCCCGGGGAGAAATAGAGTTAACAGAAAGACATGACATAAGACATTCATTACCCCATTTGGTAAGCTCCCCAGTATTCCAATCAAACGTGGGATTATGCAACTGCAACCAGGGAAGACCTAATACCAGATCAGACGATAATCCCTGCATCACCAGTACAGAGCACTGCTCCAAATGCATGGAGCCAACCAGGAGTTCAAAAACAGGAGTATGCTGAGTAAAATAACCATTAGCAAGAGGAGTGGAGTCGATACCCACTACCGGGATAGGATAAGGTAAATCAATAAAAGGCATCTTTAGAGACATAGCAAATTCCACAGACATGATATTAGCAGATGAGCCAGAATCCACGAAAGCACTGCCCGTGGCAGACCGGCCAGCAAACGAGACCTGAAAGGGAAGCAAAATTTTATTGCGTTTCACATTAACGGGAAATACCTGTGCGCCCAAGTGACCTCCCCGATGATCACTTAGGCGCGGAAGTTTTCCGGCTTTTTATTCTTGCGCCTGGGACAGGTGTTCAGTAGATGCTTGTCGTCCCCACAGTAGAAGCAGAGACCATTCATTCTGCGAAACTCCCTACGTTGTCGAGGGGACATGGAGGCCCCGAGTTGCATAGGTACCTCCGAGTCCTCCGTGGAGGGGCGAGGGGACGGGACCTCGGGGGGGGGATCGCAGAAAAGTCAGAGGGGAGCACATTGAAACGTTCAAGCTGACGTTCCCTGAGACGTCGGTCAAGTCGTACTGCTAGGGCCATAACCTGGTCAAGGGAGTCAGAAGAGGGGTAGCTAACCAGCAGATCCTTCAGGGCGTCAGATAATCCTAACCTAAACTGGCACCTTAGGGCCGGATCGTTCCACCGAGAAGCTACGCACCACTTTCTAAAATCAGAACAGTATTCCTCAACCGGTCTCCTACCCTGACGTAAGGTCACCAGCTGACTCTCGGCTAAAGCAGTCCTGTCAGTCTCGTCGTAAATGAGTCCGAGGGCAGAGAAAAAACGATCAACAGAGGAAAGTTCAGGGGCGTCAGGAGCCAAGGAGAAGGCCCACTCTTGGGGCCCTTCCTGGAGTCGGGATATGATGATACCCACCCGCTGGTTCTCGGAACCTGAGGAGTGGGGTTTTAGGCGGAAATACAGTCTGCAACTCTCCCGGAAGGAGAGAAACGTCTTACGGTCCCCTGAGAACCGGTCAGGTAACTTGAGGTCGGGTTCTAGAGGTGAGGTAAGGGGTACTACTAAGGCAGCGTCACCCTGGTTGACCCTCTGGGCCAGGGCCTGGACCTGTAGGGAGAGGCCCTGCATCTGCTGGGTCAGGGTCTCAAGGGGGTCCATGATAGCGTCAGCGTAGGAGAAATGGTAGACTAGGTATGGGCTTGTAATTATGTAATGGCAGGAAGGAGGTGAAGGGAAAGTGAGCCCTAATCTACCCACCGCCCTGTCCCTGCCTACTTGCAACGACCCGCCCTAGGCGACGGGGTACAACTGGGCGGCGGTCCCTACGCTGTCTAAGTGCACGGGAGAACAAACAGGGAACACGCAAGGGAAGGGGCAGTAGCCACGGAACGCCGCGAGGAAACGGAGCGGTGAATGAGTAGTCAGGACCAGGATGAAGTGGAGTATACCAAAGTGAGCACGGAGAAGGAAGCAAGCCAGGGGTAAAGCAAAGCAGTTTAAGCGGAACTGCAGCAAGGCAGAAGCACGGTAGAAGCAGGCTGGAGCAAGCAGCAGTGAGGCCAGGAATCCAGAAGAATTACAAGCACTGAGGAAGAGAACACGGCAGGTAATAAAAGGACAGGGGGCGGAGCTAACTCCGACTGACCAGGCCGCGATAGGCTCTCCCACTCCTGAGCCTGCCACCCTGGTTGGTGGGAGATGGTGTCAGTCGAACAGGTCTGGCCTCAGGTGTGGATTGATTAATCCCAGGAGTATACCTAGACGTAGTACCTGGCAGATCCCTAACAGATGCCTTGTTAAATGGGCCAGCTCCTGGGTGTCAATCATGGCGCTGGTGTCCTCCTCTTCCCGGCCACGCTTGCGCTCTCTCGATCTTCATGGTCAAGGTTCAAAAGGAGAGTCAACTGGGACTTCTGGGTCCCATGTACCAGATCTGGCGTAGCTTGTGAGGGTCCTACAGCTGGAGACTCAATTTGCGTTTCATCTGAGTCTTCCTCGGAGACTGCATCTAGTTCTAGGATAGAAAACAGAGAAAATAAATACCCGATAAAGAATAAAAAAAAAAACACCACATGAGCCCTACAAGCACACCTAACTACATAGAATTGTGTGACGCATGGAAGTATGTGATACTTCAGGACTAAGACGATTTTTCAAATCTGGCATGTGTAACTTTACGTGGTAATAACTTGGGAATGCTTTTACCTACCCAAGTGATTCTAAAATTGTTTTCTCGTGACATATTGTACTTTATGTTAATGAAAAAATTTGGTCGATAAATTCAATATTTATTTGTAAAAAACACCAAGATTTGGAGAAAATTTGAAAAAATGAGCATTTTTATAAATTTTTATGTATCTGCTTGTAAAACAGATAGTAATAGAAAACACAAAATAGTTACTCGTTTACATTTCCCATATGTCTACTTTATGTTTGCATCATTTTTTGAACATTCTTTTATTTTCTAGGACGTTACAAGACTTAGAACTTTAGCAGCGATTTCTCATATTTTCAAGAAAATTTCAAAAGGCTATTTTTACAAGGAAAAGTTCAGTTCTGAAGTGACTTTGAGGGCCTTATATATTAGAAAGTCCCCATAAATCACCCCATTTTGAAAACTGCATCCCTCAAAGTATTCAGCATTCAGAAAAGTGTTTTAACCCTTTAGGCATTTCACAGGAATTAAAACGATGTAGAGGTGACATTTACAAATTATTTTTTTTTTACAGAAAGTTTTTATTGCCCAGATTCTACAGGTTTTAGAAATATTCCACATGTGACCCTAGTGTGCTAATTTACTGAAATACGGGCCTCAGAAGCAAAGGAGCACCGAGTGGATTTTGGGGCCTCCTTTTTAAAAAAAAATATATTTTAGGTACCATGTCAGGTTTGAAGAGGTCTTGTGTGTCCAAAACAATAAAGACCCCCCAAAGGTAACCCCATTTTGGTAACTACACCCCTCAGGGAATTTATCTAGGGTTATAGTTAGCATTTTGAACCCACAGCTTTTTTGCTACATTTATTTGAATTAGTATGTGAAGTTGAAAATCTATTTTTTCCTGAAAAAACGTAGTCATTTTTAATTTTTTCAAGGAATAAAAGAGAAAAAACCATCCCAATATATGTAAAGCGATTTCTCCCGATTACGGAAATATGCCATATGTGGTAATAAACTGCTGTTTGAACCCACGACAGGGCTTAGAAGGGAAGGAGCGCTATTTGGCCTTTGGAGCTCAAATTTAGCTGAAATGGTTTTTGGGTGCCATGTCGCATTTGCAAAGCCCCTGAGGCCAAAATAGTGGAAACCCCTTCAAAAGTGACCCCCATTTTGGAAATTACACCACTTAAAGAATCTATCTAGGGGTATTGTGTGCATTTAGACCCCACAAGTCTTTTGCAGGATTTATCAGAACCACAGGCCCTACATTTGTAAAGCAATTTCTCCCGAGTACGGCAATATCCCACATATGGTCATAACTGTTTTTTCATTAGAAAGTAATTAACCCTTTCCGGACTGAACCATTTTTTGCTTTTCCTTTTTAGTTTTTCCCTCCCCGCTTTCCAAGAGCCATAAATTTTTGATTTTTCTGTCAATAGAATGCTGTGAGGCCTTATTTTTTGAGGGACCAGCGGTCGTTTTTATTGGTACCATTTTTTGGTACATACAACTTTTTGAGCACTTTTTATAATTTTTTGGGGTAGAGCTAAGGTGACCAAAAAACAGTGATTTTGCCGTTTTAAAGTCTTTATTTTTCACGTGAGCCCACTCCATACATGACCCCCCACACTATGACATGTTATGTCGTGGTGTGCGAAGGGGTTAATGTGCAGAGGATGGTACATAGTGAAAATTACAATTTTCCACTGGTATGCCATTTTAGTGCACTACATGTTATGCCCAGTTTGTGCCACTGAAGACAAATACCTCATAAAATATTAACCGGGTTCTCCCGGGTATGGCGATGCCATATCAGTGGAAATAAACAGCTGTTTGGGCACGCTGTAGGGCTCAGAAGGGAGGGAGCAGCATTTGGCGTGCAGATTTGGCTTGTTAGTTCTGTTTGGGGTATTGCTGGTATTTCAGTTTATAATGTGGGAGCATATGTAATATGCGCGGAGTTCATTAGGGCATAATAAGAGGGTATAATAATGGGGTAAATAAATAATAATCTGCAGATGTGTGGCCGGTGTCGCACTGATAAATGGTGCCCAATCTTTTGGAACACTGCACATTTTGCATCACCATATTCTGAGAGCAAGAACTTTTTAATTTTTTCTCCACCGGAGCTGTGTGAGGGCTTATTCTTTGCGGGACAATCTGTTATTTTTATTGGTACTATTTTGGGGTACATGCAATTTTTTTGATCACTTTTTATTCCATTTTTTGGCAAGCAAGGTGACCAAATTCTCCATCAATTCCGGCTTTTTATGGCATTCACCCTGGGCTATAAATGACCATTTTACTTTATTCTGCGGTCGGTACGATTACGGCGATACCATATGTGTATAATTTTTATATGTTTTGCAGCGTTTGTGCAATAAAATCACTTCTTTATACAATAAATTATTTTTTGTGTCACCATATTCTGAGAGAGATAACTTTTTCATTTTTCAGTAAAAAAAAAGCTGTGTAAGGGCTTGTTTCTTTGCGGGACGGGTTGTAGTTTGTATTGATAACATTTTGACGTACATGCGACTTTTTGATCACTTTTTATTGTATATTTTGGGAGGAGTGGTGACCAGAAAATAGTGATTCTGGCATTGTTTTTTTACTTATTTTTTTTGCGGTGTTGACCGTGCAGGAAAAATAATATTACAGTTTTATAGTTGGGGTCGTTACGATACCAAAAATATGTGTACTTTTTTTAACGTGTTAATTTTTTTCCTATGGTAAAAGACTTATTATAGGAAAAAAAGCAATTTTTGTTTATGTCACTTCTCACTTTTATTTTTACACTTTTTAAAAACATTTTTATTATCTTTTTTTTTTACTTTTTTTACTTGTCCCACTAGGGGACACTTAGACTTGCAGCTCTGATCGCTGCTAGAACACATTACACTACCTACGTAGTGTAATGTGTTCTAACTATCATTGTGATGTGACAGTCACACTGACTGGAAGCCCCGGAGAACCGTCCGGAGGCTGCTCCTCCTGGGCTTCCATACATGGCAGCCCGGAGGCCATTGTCTGGCCTCTGGTTGCCGTGATAAGGGTCACCAGCCCCCGCAAATGCATGTGGGGGGCTGCCGATCTGCACTAAACCTCTTCAATGCGGCGATCGCAATCGACCACCGCATCGAAGGGGTTAATTGCCAATTTCAGAAGCGACAGGCTGCTTATCGGCAACAGGGAGAGCAGGGCAGAGACCCTGCACAGTTAACTGCCGCTGTGGTGTAGCGCCGCACGGCAGTTAACTGTTAAAGCGCGGACGTAACTGCACGCCCAGGTGTGTGAAGTTATTGCTCACCTGGGCGTTCATTTACGCCAAGGTGCGGAAAGGGGTTAAGAAGTGCATTTGCTCTGTATACATATTTGGCTTCTTCTTCTTAAGACGACCTTTCCCAGTGCCGATTCTAGCTTTTCTGCCACCTTAGGTGAAAATGTAAATGGCGCCCCCCAAATTTTGATTGACATCCCCCTGGCTGTTCTACATCATTACCAGTCTCCTCCAACTCTTGCAGATGCGCCGTTGACTTGTACTCCCCGTGCCCAAGTTATACAAGGCAATGGGGCATCCGAGAAAGTTGGAGGAGACTGTTAGTGATGTATAACAGCCAGGGGGATGTCAAACAAGCATGGAAAGGTGGGTTGGAGGCAGGACTATGTGACTTCAGGATAGTGGCACCGCTCCATGACCCTTTAATGAGTAGATAGCATATAGTGTGTGCCGTTTTAAAAGTTGATTTTATAGATTTTGCTGCATCTGAAAAAACATACAGGGGAATGTTTGAAAATATTGTCAGGCCACGTTTTACTTCATGGTGGTGGTTCAAGGGGTTAACACTACCTGACAGGTTCCCATTAAATACACAATGAATTGAACACAATTCCATCTGCCCTGCAATTTTGTTATTATAATTAGACTGTAATGGCAGGAAGGAGGTGAAGGGAAAGTGAGCCCTAATCTACCCACCGCCCTGTCCCTGCCTACTTGCAACGACCCGCCCTAGGCGACGGGGTACAACTGGGCGGCGGTCCCTACGCTGTCTAAGTGCACGGGAGAACAAACAGGGAACACGCAAGGGAAGGGGCAGTAGCCCACGGAACGCCGCGAGGAAACGGAGCGGTGAATGAATAGTCAGGACCAGGATGAAGTGGAGTATACCAACGTGAGCACAGAGTAGGAAGCAAGCCAGGGGCAAAACGAAGCAGGTTAAGTGGAACTGCAGCAAGGCAGAAGCACGGCAGAAGCAGGCTGGAGCAAGCAGCAGTGGGGCCAGGAAACCAGAAGAATTACAAGCACTGAGGAAGAGAACACGGCAGGTAATAAAGGACAGGGGGCGGAGCTAACTCCGACTGACCAGGCCGCGATAGGCTCTCCCACTCCTGAGCCTGCCACCCTGGTTGGTGGGAGACGGTGTCAGTCTAACAGGTCTGGCCTCAGGTGTGGATTGATTAATCCCAGGAGTAAACCTAGACGTAGTACCTGGCAGATCCCTAACAGTACTCCCCCTTTTATGAGGGGCCACCGGACCCTTACTAAGAGGACCCGGTTTAGTAGGGAAGAGAAGGTGGAACCTCCCGATCAACACCCCAGCGTGAACATCACGGGCAGGTACCCAAGTCCTCTCCTCCGGCCCGTATCCTCTCCAATGGACCAGGTACTGGAGGGAGCCCTGGACCATCCTACTGTCCATAATCTTGGCCACCTCGAATTCCACCCCCTCAGGGGTGAGAACGGGAACAGGAGGTTTCCTCGAGGGGGACCAGGACGGGGAGCAGCGTTTGAGGAGCGAGGCATGGAAGACGTCATGTATGCGAAAGGATGGGGGCAGCTCCAGACGGAAGGATACAGGGTTGAGGACTTCAATGATCTTATAAGGTCCAATAAATCGGGGAGCAAACTTCCTGGACGGGACCTTAAGGCGCAAGTTCCTGGACGACAACCAGACCAAATCCCCGACGACAAACCGGGTGTTAGCAGAACGTCTACTATCAGCCTGAATCTTTTGTGCGCTCTGGGACGCCTCTAGGTTCTTCTGAACCTGGGCCCAGACTGTGCACAGTTCCCGATGAACATCCTCTACCTCAGGATTATTGGAACAACCAGGGGAAACGGAGGAGAACCTTGGGTTAAACCCGAAATTACAGAAAAACGGGGAGACCCCTGACGAGTTACTGACCCGGTTATTCAGGGAAAATTCAGCAAGGGGAAGGAATGAGACCCAATCGAATTGACAGTCAGAGATGAAACACCTTAAATATTGTTCCAGGGATTGGTTAGTCCTTTCCGTTTGGCCATTAGTTTCGGGATGGAAGGCGGAGGAGAAGGACAGATCAATCTCCAACTTTTTACAAAAAGCTCTCCAAAATAAGGAAACAAATTGTACCCCTCTGTCAGAAACGATATTGACTGGGGCCCCATGGAGACGCAGGATGTGTTTCACAAACAAAGAAGCTAACGTCTTGGCGTTAGGTAGCTTCTTAAGGGGCACAAAGTGGCACATCTTGCTGAAGCGGTCTACTACCACCCACACCACCGACTTGCCCTGAGATGGGGGCAAATCGGTGATAAAATCCATGGAGATATGGGTCCAAGGTCTCTGGGGAATGGGCAAGGAACATAGTAGGCCCGCAGGTCGGGACCTAGGGGTTTTGGACCTAGCGCAAACCTCACAAGCGGCGACGTAAGCCCTAACGTCTTTAGGCAACCCAGGCCACCAATAGTTTCTGGTAATGAGGTGTTTGATGCCCAAGATGCCAGGATGACCAGATAGAGCGGAGTCATGGTTTTCCCTGAGTACCCTTAGCCGGTATTGCAGGGGAACAAACAGTTTGTCCCCAGGTACGTTCCCGGGAGCTGACCCCTGATCAGCCGCAATATCTGAAGCTAAATTAGAATCCGTGGCAGAAACGATTATACCAGGGGGTAAAATATAAGCAGGAACCTTCTCGGAAGGAGGATTGGCCATGAAACTACGTGACAGAGCATCAGCCTTAATATTCTTGGACCCAGCCCTATAGGTAACCAAGAAATTAAATCTGGTAAAGAATAGTGCCCACCGAGCTTGTCTAGGATTAAGCCTCCGGGCCGATTCTAGGAAAACCAGATTCTTGTGATCCGTAAGGACCGTTACCTGGTGTCTGGCCCCCTCCAGGAAGTGCCGCCACTCTTCAAAAGCCCATTTAATGGCTAGAAGTTCGCGGTTGCCAATATCATAGTTACTCTCCGTGGGCGAAAACTTCCTAGAGAAGTAAGCACAGGGGCGGAGATGGGTGAGGGAGCTGGTACCCTGGGACAAGACGGCCCCCACTCCCACCTCGGATGCGTCAACCTCCACAATAAATGGCTCCTCTTGGTTGGGCTGAAACAGCACGGGGGCCGAGATAAAGCACTTCTTGAGGGTCTCAAAGGCCTGGACGGCCTCAGGGGGCCAATGGAGGACATCAGCACCCTTGCGAGTAAGGTCCGTAAGAGGCTTAGCGACGACCGAGAAGTTGGCAATAAATCTCCTGTAATAGTTGGCGAACCCTAAAAAACACTGTAACGCCTTAAGGGAGGCAGGTTGGACCCATTCCGCCACAGCCTGAACCTTGGCAGGGACCATGCGGAATTCATGAGGAGTGAGGATTTGCCCTAAAAATGGTATCTCCTGTACCCCAAAGACACATTTTTCAGTCTTAGCAAACAGATTATTCTCCCGAAGGACCTGGAGCACCTTCCTGACATGCTCCACGTGGGAGGACCAGTCCTTGGAAAACACCAGTATGTCATCAAGGTACACAACAAGAAAATTACCCAGGTAATCTCTCAGGATTTCATTAATAAAATTCTGGAAGACAGCAGGGGCATTACACAACCCAAAGGGCATGACCAGGTATTCGAAATGACCCTCGGGTGTGTTGAACGCAGTTTTCCACTCATCCCCCTCTTTGATGCGGATAAGGTTATATGCCCCCCGTAGATCGAACTTAGAAAACCATTGGGCTCCCTGAACCTGATTAAAAAGATCCGGAATCAAAGGAAGTGGGTACTGGTTCCTTACGGTGACCTTATTCAGGTTACGATAATCAATGCACGGCCTAAGACCACCATCCTTCTTCCCCACGAAGAAGAAGCCAGCACCTACAGGAGAAGTCGAGGGGCGAATGAAACCCTTGGCCAGGCATTCTTGGATATACACCCTCATAGCTTCACGTTCAGGACATGAAAGATTAAATATCCTACCCTTAGGAAGCTTGGCACCAGGCACCAAATCGATGGAGCAATCGTAATCTCTATGGGGGGGCAACACCTCGGAGGCCTCCTTAGAAAACACATCGGCGAAGTCCTGAACAAACTCAGGAAGCGTGTTTACCTCCTCCCGGGGAGAAATAGAGTTAACAGAAAGACATGACATAAGACATTCATTACCCCATTTGGTGAGCTCCCCAGTATTCCAATCAAACGTGGGATTATGCAACTGCAACCAGGGAAGACCTAATACCAGATCAGACGATAATCCCTGCATCACCAGTACAGAGCACTGCTCCAAATGCATGGAGCCAACCAGGAGTTCAAAAACAGGAGTATGCTGAGTAAAATAACCATTAGCAAGGGGGGTTGAGTCGATACCTACTACAGGGATAGGATAAGGTAAATCAATAAAAGGCATCTTTAGAGACATAGCAAATTCCACAGACATGATATTAGCAGATGAGCCAGAATCCACGAAAGCACTGCCCGTGGCAGACCGGCCAGCAAACGAGACCTGAAAGGGAAGCAAAATTTTATTGCGTTTCACATTAACGGGAAATACCTGTGCGCCCAAGTGACCTCCCCGATGATCACTTAGGCGCGGAAGTTTTCCGGCTTTTTATTCTTGCGCCTGGGACAGGTGTTCAGTAGATGCTTGTCGTCCCCACAGTAGAAGCAGAGACCATTCATTCTGCGAAACTCCCTACGTTGTCGAGGGGACATGGAGGCCCCGAGTTGCATAGGTACCTCCGAGTCCTCCGTGGAGGGGCGAGGGGACGGGACCTCGGGGGGGGGGATCGCAGAAAAGTCAGAGGGGAGCACATTGAAACGTTCAAGCTGACGTTCCCTGAGACGTCGGTCAAGTCGTACTGCTAGGGCCATAACCTGGTCAAGGGAGTCAGAAGAGGGGTAGCTAACCAGCAGATCCTTGAGGGCGCCAGATAATCCTAACCTAAACTGGCACCTTAGGGCCGGATCGTTCCACCGAGAAGCTACGCACCACTTTCTAAAATCAGAACAGTATTCCTCAACCGGTCTCCTACCCTGACGTAAGGTCACCAGCTGACTCTCGGCTAAAGCAGTCCTGTCAGTCTCGTCGTAAATGAGTCCGAGGGCAGAGAAAAAACGATCAACAGAGGAAAGTTCAGGGGAGTCAGGAGCCAAGGAGAAAGCCCACTCTGGGGGCCCTTCCTGGAGTCGGGATATGATGATACCCACCCGCTGGTTCTCGGAACCTGAGGAGTGGGGTTTTAGGCGGAAATACAGTCTGCAACTCTCCCGGAAGGAGAGAAACGTCTTACGGTCCCCTGAGAACCGGTCAGGTAACTTGAGGTCGCGTTCTAGAGGTGAGGTGAGGGGTACTACTAAGGCAGCGTCACCCTGGTTGACCCTCTGGGCCAGGGCCTGGACCTGTAGGGAGAGGCCCTGCATCTGCTGGGTCAGGGTCTCAAGGGGGTCCATGATAGCGTCAGCGTAGGAGAATGGTAGACTAGGTATGGGCTTGTTATTATGTAATGGCAGGAAGGAGGTGAAGGGAAAGTGAGCCCTAATCTACCCACCGCCCTGTCCCTGCCTACTTGCAACGACCCGCCCTAGGCGACGGGGTACAACTGGGCGGCGGTCCCTACGCTGTCTAAGTGCACGGGAGAACAAACAGGGAACACGCAAGGGAAGGGGCAGTAGCCCACGGAACGCCGCGAGGAAACGGAGCGGTGAATGAATAGTCAGGACCAGGATGAAGTGGAGTATACCAAAATGAGCACAGAGAAGGAAGCAAGCCAGGGGCAAAGCGAAGCAGGTTAAGTGGAACTGCAGAAAGGCAGAAGCACGGCAGAAGCAGGCTGGAGCAAGCAGCAGTGGGGCCAGGAATCCAGAAGAATTACAAGCACTGAGGAAGAGAACACGGCAGGTAATAAAGGACAGGGGGCGGAGCTAACTCCGACTGACCAGGCCGCGATAGGCTCTCCCACTCCTGAGCCTGCCACCCTGGTTGGTGGGAGACGGTGTCAGTCTAACAGGTCTGGCCTCAGGTGTGGATTGATTAATCCCAGGAGTAAACCTAGACGTAGTACCTGGCAGATCCCTAACATATACCCTATATAATTACAGCTTCAGAACCAAGCTATGACATGTACGGCTCCAGAACCAAGCTCATACATATATACAACACCAGAACCAAGCTCAGTACATAAATACAACAACAGAACTAAGCTCAGTACATAAATACAACACCAGAACAAAGCTCAGTACATAAACACAACAACAGAACCAAGCTCAGTACATATATACAGCACTAGAACAAAGCTCAGTACATATATACAGCACTAGAACCAAGTTCAGTACACATATACAACACAAGAACCAAGCTCAGTACATAAATACAACACCAGAACAAAGCTCAGTATATTTATGCACCAGAACCAAGCTCAGTACATATATACAGTGTGAGAACCAAGCTCAGTACATAAATACAGCACCAGAACAAAACTCAGTACATATATGCACCAGAACCAAGCTCAGTACATATATACAGCTCAAGCACAAATATACAGTGAAGGAAATAAGTATTTGATCCCTTGCTGATTTTGTAAGTTTGCCCACTGTCAAAGACATGAACAGTCTAGAATTTTTAGGCTAGGTTGATTTTACCAGTGAGAGATAGATTATATATAAAAAAAAAAAGAAAATCACATTGTCAAAATTATATATATTTATTTGCATTGTGCACAGAGAAATAAGTATTTGATCCCCTACCAACCATTAAGAGTTCAGCCTCCTCCAGACCAGTTACACGCTCCAAATCAACATGGTGCCTGCATTAAAGACAGCTGTCTTAAATGGTCACCTGTATAAAAGACTCCTGTCCACAGACTCAATTAATCAGTCTGACTCTAACCTCTACAACATGGGCAAGACCAAAGAGCTTTCTAAGGATGTCAGGGACAAGATCATAGACCTGCACAAGGCTGGAATGGGCTACAAAACCATAAGTAAGACGCTGGGTGAGAAGGAGACAACTGTTGGTGTAATAGTAAGAAAATGGAAGGCATACAAAATGACTGTCAATCGACATCGATCTGGGGCTCCATGCAAAATTTCACCTCGTGGGGTATCCTTGATCCTGAGGAAGGTGAGAGCTCACATGAAAACTACACGGGGGGAACTTGTTAATGATCTCAAGGCAGCCGGGACCACAGTCACCAAGAAAACCATTGGCAACACATTACGCCGTAATGGATTAAAATCCTGCAGTGCTCGCAAGGTCCCCCTGCTCAAGAAGGCACATGTACAGGCCTGTCTGAAGTTTGCAAATTAACATCTGGATGATTCTGAGAGTGATTGGGAGAAGGTGTTGTGGTCAGATGAGACTAAAATTGAGCTCTATGGCATTAACTCAACTCGCCGTTTTTGGAGGAAGAGAAATGCTGCCTATGACCCAAAGAACACCATCCCCACTGTCAAGCATGGAGGTGGAAACATTATGTTTTTGTTGTGTTTCTCCGCTAAGGGCACAGGACTACTTTACCGCATCAATGGGAGAATGGATGGAGCCATGTACCGTCAAATCCTGAGTGACAACCTCCTTCCCTCCACCAGGACATTAAAAATGGCTCGTGGCTGGGTCTTCCAGCACGACAATGACCCGAAACATACAGCCAAGGCAACAAAGGAGTGGCTCAAAAAGAAGCACATTAAGGTCATGGAGTGGCCTAGCCAGTCTCCAGACCTTAATCCCATCGAAAACTTATGGAGGGAGCTGAAGATCCGAGTTGCCAAGTGACAGCCTCGAAATCTTAATGATTTACAGATGATCTGCAAAGAGGAGTGGGCCAAAATTCCATCTAACATGTGTGCTAACCTCATCATCAACTACTAAAAATGTCTCACTGCTGTGCTTGCCAACAAGGGTTTTGACACCAAGTATTAAGTCTTGTTTGCTAAAGGGATCAAATACTTATTTCTCTGTGCACAATGCAAATAAATATATATAATTTTGACAATGTGATTTTTTTTTCTTTTTTTTTATATAATCTATCTCTCACTGGTAAAATTAACCTAGCCTAAAAATTCTAGACTGCTCATGTCTTTGACAGTGGGCAAACTTACAAAATCAGCAAGGGATCAAATACTTATTTCCTTCACTGTAGCTCAATTTACCGGCAACCCCTGCCGTATAGGTTTGTACGGCGTAAAACTACAGCTCCCAGCATAAATCACATGACCACTGCCATCTTGAATCATAGCCCTCTTGAAAGCTAAATATGAGATCACCGCTGCCATCCACTGTTTAGAGACAGAACCAATCCAAGGGAAACAAGGGGCCTTGAGCAGCAGTGCAGGGGTAATAGGTGTAATTTTTAGGGCAATGGGGGCACATTCGACTTGCAGCCAATTTATTCGGGCAAATTTGAATCAGACAGGCGATACTCTAAAATCCGCCCCAAAATTTATTTAAACAAATTCACTATCTTCTACTTGTGATTATGCCTAAATGAAGACTTAAAAATGTAATCGTGTGGATAACTCTATTATGTCCAGGGAATTATTTTGAGCTCGATGTTCACTATGGTTACTACTGTCCAATCAGGGATGGCACTCTCAAACCACATTTACCAGAGATTAACCAAATGGGATATGGCTATGCAGTAGGTAACTTATAATACAGATATCTGTATGCCAAAGTAAGTTGTTTATATTCACCATGGTGATGAACAACGGGAGCGGACGTGCTGACTCCGGAGCATGTGCGGTAGCATTGTTTACAAACAGAGTGACCGTGAGGGGCATAGGAGCCGATTGTCGGGTATGCAGTCCACCTTCCTATACACAGAGGATAAGAATTATCATATATGGATATGTAATGTATTTTTATATATATTATTTGTATTTATTCAGATTCATTCCTGATCTTTATGTTTTTCACCAATGAAGTCACGTGATTTGATAACTGACGGGTGGATGAATCCTTTTTTGAAAAGATGTCTATTTATATAAAATGGTGATATGCACTGTATGACACTAAACTTAAGGAAGGTTCAATTGTATGGGGCCGAAACATTGCCTATCTCTGTATGTACGTTTGGCATGAATAAATAATCATTTTCATCTAAGAAGATGCTGTCGGCCACTCTATAAGCTTTCTGTGAACGAGTATGCATCACAATCTGAAGTAGAGGTTACTGTTTCCACCTTGAATTTTATTGAAGATCCCTGCATGCTGGTATTTGATAACTGTATTATCATACATAGATAAGTGTTTATAACAGAGGCAAATTGTTGGTGGCAGAGCAAACATTTATGAATATATTATTCCAGGTGTCACTGTGCTGAATTTAACCACTTCATGAGAAATAATGTTTATAAATATGTAAAAACAAAATAAAAATAGATAACACTCAAGTCTTGATGAAAAAAAGAAATATTGTGGTTTTAATCTGGTCGTGCAATGTTACGACTCAGCAGCCTTTCTCAAGCTTAAAGGGCTCCAGCCAAAACTAAACTTTCCCATGTGTACCATTATGGTATTTCATATGTCAGTCTCTCACCTGTTATTTTTCTTGCTGCTTCTATCTCTATATATCAGACTGGGATGGTTGCTTAGCAGCAGTGTGAATCCGGCTCGGTGACACACTTTCTCTACTTGAGTCTATGAAGATCTATGTGTCACCCATCACAGGCTCAATGTAGGAGAATATAGGGCAGCCTCCCTGACTGTATACTTATGTATATGTTATGTTTCTCATCTTATAAGGAGAATATAGAGAACATTATAATCAGTGTACCCCAGCATGCAGAAATGGTATGGTCTTTAGCTGGTCATGTGATGCTGTCCTGAAGCATCATGGGATTGATAGCAAAGCAGAGAGGAAGAGAAAGCTGGGGAAATCTAAGAATCAAGATGGAGGATTTTTTAAAGCACAGACCAGGCAGTAGTTGAAAAAGTAAGTAAAGTATACATAAAAAGTGTAGAGTGTGATTTACAGTTAGGTGGGAATTGCAGAAATGGAATTGTGTTTCCATTGGAGGTCTTCTTTTATAAAAGCTGCTGAGATAAAATGTTGCATGACTGGATTGAGAACCACTGCTGAGCCAAAACCTTGCACGACTGGATTAAAAATGTTTTATTTTTTATTTTTTGCATCATCTATTTTTATTTTATATATGCATTATTTTGGGGTCAATTGATGGGAGTTCCTGCTAGGACTTGCACTTTGCAAACTATTGAACTTTGGCTTTGGATGCTATAAATTTACCTTTTCTTCATGGGAAATAATCAAATTGTATCCTCTAATAATTTTAAAGCTCTTAAACCTTTAGTAGATCCACATATTGGCCTGAAATATCATCAAACATAATTAATATACCCATCTAAATGTTACAAAGGTTTTTGTGGATGAAAAGGTACACAAACTGTGTGAAAATCCTTTATCTAAGATGTACTGTATCTTTAGGCCGTCAGATGTTAGTTAGGTGTTCAGTAATTTTTAAAAGCTGCCTTCCAAACAAATTAATATTTAATTTTTTTACAGTTAACCATTTAAGGCCGGGCCAATTTTGGCACTAAGAATCCGAACAATTTTTTAAATTTTTCCTCTTTACGTCTCAATGGTCATAACTCTTTTACATTTTTGTTCGACGTATAACTTGAAGCATGTTATGATGCGTCCAAATATGTATATATTATTTTGAGAGTTATATTGAATAAAGTTTATCTATTTAAAACAATGTGTGTCGTCCAAGGAATTAAAAATGTAATATGTATTTGTCACTTGGTTTTGCAAACAAAATAGTTTTCAACTGCAGATAAATAATGCCGACTAGTATAGTGAATGAAAGTTATACCACTGGTTTCTGTGGACAACAACTCTTCTTGGAATAAATGCACATTTATGTCAACTTGTAATCTAGAGCATTCATGCAAATTTGCCTATATTTGTCTATTGGTTTACAGAAAGACAACATATGTTTAAAGATTCACTTAAACCAGGGGTCTCAAGCATGCGGCCCCTGGGGCTGTCATCTGCGGCCCGCGGGACACAGAGCCACTAGTATCGGCTCTGCTCCGAGACTCTGGAATTCCCTGACATCGCTGTCCACATATGAACAGCGATGTCTGGGGCTTCCCCAGAGCCGGAGTCCCGGGCAGAATGCTAGTATCGGCTCTGCTCCGGGACTCTGTGGAATTCCCTGACATCGCTGTCCATACATCGACTATGATGTCAGGGGCTTCCCCAGAGCAGGAGTCCCAGTGATGTCAGGAGCACAGCTGGAGTCCCAGGAAAAGCCTACTAGCACTCTGCCCGGGACTCCAGCTCTGGGGTTGCCCCTGACATCTCTGTCCATATATGGACAGTGATGTCAGTAGCAGAGCTGGAATCCCAGGCAGAGTGCTCGAAGCGGCTCTGCTCCGGGACTCCAGCTCTGGGCAAGCCCCTGACATCACTGTGGTAGCATCTGCGGAGGGCACTGTGGCAGCATCTGCGGAGGGCACTGTGGCAGCATCTGCAGAGGGCACTGTGGCATTATGTACAAGTGGGTGTGTGGCAGTATCTACAGAGGGCACTGTGGCATTATCTAAAAGTGGGTGTGTGGCAGTATCTGCAGAGGACACTGTGGCATTATCTAGGGGTGTGTTGCATTATCTACATGTCAGGTCCATATTTCACACCGATTAACCACCTCTGTAAATTGAAAGCTGAAGGCATGCCTGGAAAGAAGTAAACGAGCCAAAGATGTTTGGTACACAATTTCCCTCTGTCAGCCAGGAGGAAGACTGAAAACCTTTTATTCAGAACAAAGAAACACAGAAAGAGACACATGCCTCCTCCCCAGAGATGTGGGAGTGCCCACGCCCCCACCAGTTTCTCAGCTGTAACTTCTCAGACTCACTCTTCTTGCATTCCATGGGGCGGTGTCTTCCATAGGTGTGTCCGACATGAACAAAGAACTTGTTATATATATATCAGTATATTACACAAAGAACTGAAATGTATATACAGATGTGTGAGGATAATATTTTTCAAACAATATACATAGTAATGATCCTTGACAGTCCCCCCTAAAAATATTATTACTCTATCCCTGAGTCTTGCCTAGCAACCTACCACTGACCACTCGAACCAGGCGGGTAGGGGTTTTGGATTTCTTCACCAGCTTGAGACGAGCTACTCCTGATGAGTGACCCCCCTTTGTACCTGGACTACCAAGGTGTCGGAGTGGTCCTAACTTTCCTTATTCTCCTCTGGATACAGGATGGTTGTCTTGATATATTCTACAAACCGCTTCTGGTTGTAATATATATATATAATTAATCCGGTCTACATTTTATTAATGGTAACAATTGTCGCACTGTCACTTACTGTCCTAATGGGACTTTACCCCTGCAGATATGACAGGTCATGGGCAGCACAGTGACCTTCACCTCACACCTTCACATAAAACTCCTCAGATTGTAATTTGCAGCACCGTGGCATATTTACACACATTATAATTATAAACCTCAGACATTATAAACAATAGGGCCTCAACTAATAATCATAATGCTATCACCAATACCATGCTATCACCCTCAGGTTTCGGGTCCCATCAGTTCATTGCCAGTCCTGTACACCATCGTCCCCTTCGTTTCCTGTCTTCTGCTCTTCACTGACTGTCACCCTCAGGGTAACCCACACAATTGTGGAGTCAGACTACGTTGGTGTCCAGTGGGGGAGTTATTATTACCCCCTCCTAGCCACTTACTTATCAAAACACTTGATCCTGCTGACGGATTCACTCAGGTCTTTGGTCTTTACTTTGATCTTTGCTGATGTCATCAGGACTTGGTTTGGTCCTTCTCATCTGTCAGACACCGTCTCCTTTAGTTTACGTCATCAGGTTGTACATAGCACCTCATGCTGTGAGCCTGGGGTGAGATCCCATGTAGGCGGATTAGTGGAGTTGTATTGTGACTATTACAAATCCTCCGCATCTGTACTCTTCCTCTGGCAAGTTACTTGTCTGGGCGGCTGCTTAGAATTGTGACACTGCCGTCAGTTCATGATAAACGCGTTGTAGTGGCTCAGGCTGTGCCTGCTGCATCTCAGTGATGGAGTTCATCGTGTTAAAAGTCTTCTAGTTCATGTTTACTGGCACTTGCTGGGGACCCCCAACTCATGTCAATTGTTAAAATAAATACTAATCTGGTGATAACATCATCCGCATACATTATAAACGTTGTTCTAAGTACATACAATAATGTCAGGCCCTTAAGCGACATCAAACACCTTTATATAAGGAAAAAAAACTTCTCTGTTACAATGGACAGGGCACCTAGAAGATGTGTAATTATTGGGTACATTTCATTTGCACTTGGTGATACTCTTTCAGCAGGATTTGTACCTTGATCTCAGCTGATCGCCTAGAACATCTCCACCTCAAAGAAATATACACAGATTCCACATGTTTATCTGACAAGTGTCTCAAACCAATTTTTCTTACTCTAATCTGGTTCGTTCTACCTGGGAAGTCCTCTCAAGGTCTGTTCTCTTCGTGGGAGGTGGGTATGATAAGGTTGGCACCGGTCTGCCAGGACTGTTCTGTAGGCAAATCAAACAGCTGTAACAGAATTTAGCAGCAACAGCTGTAAAACCTGGGGCATACCAATTTGATCTTACCACGTCGATCCTTGCAGTCTTGGGGCATATGTGAGGTCATACACCATCAATACAAGGGCTATCAAGAATGCATTGGGTGCTACCGGTTCACCTTCCTTTATCTGTCCACATTCTGTCAGAATCTGGTTCTCACGCCTTCCGCTCCCAGTTGGACTCTTCCTGTGAAGAACAAGCTTTTCATAGCCTAATCAGTAATTGATTTTAATCAGATAATTAACTTGAAGAAAAACATTAACAATGACAGATTTATTTTAAACATTCACACTGGTCAGTAACTAAAACTTACAAACGGTTTCTTCTTCTTTATATACATATCTATACATACACATATACACTACACAGAATTCTCTGCTCTAAAATTTCCCTTTCACAACAAAAATAAAAATAAACAAATAAAAATGTTTTCGAATGGGAATATTCCGCTTCTGTACCTTTTATCTGACGCATGACTCTAATAGTCCAATGCTAAGGCTGGTCTAGAACTTTACATAAAACTTAACCTCTGTATTTAATATTCCCACAACACTTCTTAAATACAGTTATTAAACAAACTAACTTTGGGACAACGTCTAGAGAACTTCTAACATCTTATCATTGTACAAATATCAGGTCAATACTTGGGATAACACTGTTCCCCCGTCACTTACACACAACATCTGCAGTGGGGAAGATACAGGCCGGGCTTCAGGCCCCCCTGAGAACAGGTCTACACACACGAGCACATTGTCATACACTTCTACCTCGGGTAGTTGTATGTTCTGCAGTCGCTGGAACGGATAATCTGGCCGGGCTGCACTTTTCACAGGTACCTTTTCTGTTTTACCTATGTCATGTTGTGCACACATCATGCCAGCTGCTACAAACCTAGTGGTGGCATTATAGTATCCAGGGACAAGCCAATTTACTGACACCTGGCTGCACATATCCTTGCTGTCAGGTCTGTCTTCTCTCGCTCTCTCAATTGGCTTAACCGATGATCCAATAAAGTTCCTACTACCAATGGGCCCATAATTGTGGGCGATGCCAAAAGCGTACCTAGAGTCAGTGTAAATGTCGGCCGTCTTACCTTCTGCCAGGTTACAAGCCTCAGCGAGCGCCTCCAGCTCCGCTCCTTGAGATGAACAAGAAGGTGAGAGTGGTTTCTGGGTAATTTACCTGGTGCCTCATATCCTGTCTTGTACATACTGTATAATAAAATATCTCTTTATTACAAATTGACATTAAAAACCCATGTCACATATAGATAGAACATTTCAAAGGGGTGGCGTCTTCATTCTCTAAAATAAAACCAAATGTTATACACTTCTCCACACTCATCTGATAATCCAGAATACTTTGAGAATCTCACTTTTATCAGGTTCTGCAAATACTTGATTAATACAAAAACAAATAAAAATAAAACATTCCTAAAAACTTTACATCAAATTAACAATGTATAGACAATTTTTTTTTTTGTTTTGTTTTGCCTTCTCCCCCATCTAAATCTGTAAAGACCCATCTGTGAGTGACGTCACCTCCTGTGTAACTTTGCTGGAGGGGGATGGTCTCTTACACAATACCTCATATTGGGTGGAGACTACAGCACAGCTTACCCAGTGCCATATTTACTGTTCTGGAAAGATCTGGAACCATCTACACAGAAAAAAATTTAGGTTACTCTCATACAAATTTAATCTGGATTACTCATTGGGGTCTCATACACATTTTTTGATCTCCTGAAACCAAATTAATTAATTCAAAACAAACCAAAAATGTACCTGATCAGTCCCTTCACCATTCCCCCCTTTGTGGACTCTGCGAAAGTAATGTAGCAGGGTTCAAAACTACATCTCAACATAACAAAGTAGGGCACTAGTTTAACCCCCTGTAATGTACAACAGCCTGAAACAAAAATGACTTTTTCCTGACGAAAATACATTTTATCTTTACAATGACATAACTCATGTGTGAAATCAAAAACAAAACAATTGTAGTTAGTTATTCAATAAAACAGAAAATATTATATCTGATAACATTAATTACTGAAAACCAATAAACTGTATATAAAAATAGGGAACGGTGGGGGGCACATACATTTTCAAAACCTTGTGTCTCACAGTATCTATAGTTTAATACATCTGAATTAACATCAAAACACATGAAATCTGATCACATCATAACACATAAATATCGTAACTTTTATAAACAACAGCGCATGCGCAAAGAGAATAAATTTATTTAGGTTTGTAGGCATTACTGATATATATATATCTCAAAGCAGTGCATATTGAAATTGTCTCATCAGCCCTGCAGACTGCACCCAGTCAGCCCCCCTCCTCCTCCCAAACACAGCATACTACAGGGGGGAGGGAGGGGGGTCACACACTCACTTCTCACAGCGTCTAGTCTCACAATCGTAACACTTTCAATGCCGGCAAAACAACATACGTATCTGCAATCATTCATCACACCATTGTATAGGAATTATCTACGTTCAAATCATCAAACACATAATCTGTAACAGTCCAATCTGTCGGCCACCATCTCTATATTATGATGACGTGTTGCTTCATCAGTGAACAGCGTCCTGCACACTAGCATGGAACCTAAAAATAGAAAAGACACTACAATTGACAAAATTAACAAGGCGATTATTTCATACTGATTTGGTTGGGCCGGGCGTGGCCACATCAGGGGTGGGTGGTGGGGGGCAGCCTCTCCCATTGGAAACACATTGCGCAGCTGTGAAGGGGTGGGGGGGTTTCCCATCCACAATGATGACACACTCAACATGAGGTACGGACACCATTACCGGGTGTCGGCTGGTCCTGTGTTTTCTAATACATATAACATACAATACCTTTCTTATTCCTAACTTCCATTCACTTCACCAAATCATGAATAGGATCGGGTGATCCTGATGATTTGAATATGGACCGTAAACCATCCATTCTAACAGTCAATATTATACACGTAATTTATATAACAATCTTCGGTCTACAACTCTCTGGTCTGGCCACTAAATTACCTACAAATCTATTACACGTCTTATCAGTGCATTGGATTGCACCCCGCGTGCACCTGTCTCACGTCTTATCACACGTTTTATCAGTGCATTGCATTGCACCCCGCGTGCACCTGTCTCACCTCTTATCACACGTCTTATCAGTGCATTGCACCCCACATGCCCGCGTATAGGACAGGTTATAATACTATCCACGACTTATCACACATGTATATTGTGTCCGCGTATTTTCTATCTAGTCCCTAATTACCCAGAGGATGGTTAGTCGGGCGCGACTAAGGTCTCACAGGTTTTTGACCTCACAGCGGAAAATATCACCTCTGTCGCCTGAGATAATCCAGGAAATCAACAAAAGGGTTCTACAGATCGCCACAAGACTGTCCACTAACACAGATAAGTCGAAGATTCATAAAATCAACTCGCTTACCGTGTTGCGGAGGTGATAAAATTCCTTCAGTGGGCAACTTTGAGTTATCTGTTTCACCCTGTGATTGTCGATTGTCCGGATTTTGATATTTCCTCCTCGAGTGAGGCCCCACGTTCGGTCGCCAAATGTCAAGTCCGTATTTGAAACCGAATAACCACCTCTGTAAATTGAAAGCTGAAGGCATGCCTGGAAAGAAGTAAACCAGCCAAAGATGTTTGGTACACAACTTCCCTCTGTCAGCCAGGAGGAAGACTGAAAACCTTTTATTCAGAACAAAGAAACACAGAAAGAGACACATGCCTCCTCCCCAGAGATGTGGGAGTGCCCAAGCGCCCACCAGTTTCTCAGCTGTAACTTCTCAGACTCACTCTTCTTGCATTCCAGGGGGTGGTGTCTTCCATAGGTGTGTCCGACATGAACAAAGAACTTGTTATATATATCAGTATATTACACAAAGAACTGAAATGTATATACATATGTGTGAGGATAATATTTTTCAAACAATATACATAGTAATGATCCCTGACATACAGAGGGCAATGTGGCATTATCTACAGAGGGCACTGTGGCCTTATCTACAGAGGACACTGTGGCCTTATCTAGGGGTGTGTTGCATTATCTACAGAGGGCACTGTGGCAGCATCTTCAGAGGGCACTGTGGCAGCATCTACAGAGGGCACAGCGGCAGCATTTACAGAGGGCACAGCGGCAGCAGCCACAGAGAGCACAGCGGCAGCAGCCACAGAGGGCACAGCGGCAGCATCCACAGAGGGCACAGCGGCAACATCCACAGAGGGCACAGTGGCAGCATCCACAGAGGGCACTGCAGCAGCATCCACAGAGGGCACTGTGGCAGCATCTGCGGAGGGCACTGTGGCATTATGTACAAGTGGGTGTGTGGCAGTATCTACAGAGGGCACTGTGGCATTATCTACAAGTGGGTGTGTGGCAGTATCTGCAGAGGACACTGTGGCATTATCTAGGGGTGTGTTGCATTATCTACAGAGGGCAATGTGGCATTACCTACAGAGGGCACTGTGGCATTATCTACAGAGGGCACTGTGGCCTTATCTACAGGGGACACTGTGGCCTTATCTAGGGGTGTGTTGCATTATCTACAGAGGGCACTGTGGCAGCATCTTCAGAGGGCACTGTGGCAGCATCTACAGAGGGCACAGCGGCAGCATTTACAGAGGGCACAGCGGCAGCAGCCACAGAGGGCACAGCGGCAGAAGCCACAGAGGGCACAGCGGCAGCATCCACAGAGGGCACAGCGGCAGCATCCACAGAGGGCACAGCGGCAGCATCCACAGAGGGCACTGCAGCAGCATCCACAGAGGGCACTGCGGCAGCATCCACAGTGGGCACTGTGGCAGCATCCACCGAGGACACTGTGGCACTATCTAAAAGGGGCTGCCCAATCTTGACATGTGTGCTAACTGAGCCTCTGGGCTGCATTTAGCGACACTTAAACTGGAAAGCTGGATTGTTGAAATAAGCACGTGAAGAAATATCTCAAATTTTAAACCTAGCGGTATTATTATAGTAATGTGTTATTATTATTATTATTATTATTATAGTAATATAGTGTTATAGTAGTTCAAATAACTAATTGATTAACAATAATTTTGTATTGTATCAAATTTGAAAGTAATGCGGCCCGTCAACTTCCCATTTTTTCTATATGCGGCCCACTTACCCGGCCGAGTTTGAGACCCCTGACTTAAACCATCAAAATTATTTTACAATCATCTTTTTTTTATAGTACTAAAATCAATAGGTTCCAACTAATGAAAAACTGCCCCAATGGTTGATGGTAAATTACCAAGACTGATATTTTGGTTGACAAGAGTATCCAAACATCCAATCCGGGAGCAAGGAGTCAGAAAGGAAATATCCAGTTTTTGTACATTCATAGTAATAAAGTGGCACACGCGGGCGCTCTCGCGCTCATGAGTCGGCCGGTGACATCATATCAATGTGCCGACCCATGTTAGCTGGGGGCGAGCGCCACTAGCTCCCATTTACAAGTGTACCGGCAGGGTTTAAATAGCCCTGTGTTGGTACGCTCAGGAGCTTGTTTCCTACTCCCCTAGCTCCACCAACGGACCTCTTCTGACCTCCAGTTGCCCGTAAACCCTCCTGTAACCAGAGGCGGGATACCCTCATATACGATTAGACTCAATTGTATCCATGTCCTCAGGACGCGGATACATTTGACAGCGGGGGCGAGGCAAGGGAACCATCAGTTCCCTTTCCCTCCATTCGGTGCTTTTCTTGTGATGACTGGAAAATAGCATGGGAACGAAGGCAGGTGAGTGCTTATTGAAACGTGCGGCACTATCTACAGGAGACGCTATGGCACTATCTACAAGAAGCAATGTGTGTGGAACTGTCTACATGTGCAGTGTGTGGCAATATCTACATGGGCATCCTGGCACTATCTAGAGTGCACTTTGGCATTATCTACAGGGGCAGCGTGTGGCACTATGTACAGGGGAAACTTTGGCACTATCTACGTGGTAACTGTGGCACTATCTACATGGGCACTGTAGCACTTCGTACAGGTGGGGCTGTGGCACTATCTACAGGGGGCACTGTGGCACTATCTATACTGGGCGCAGTGTGTTACACTATGTACAGGGGCACTGTGGCACTATCTACAGAGGACACTGTGGCACAATCTGCAGAGGGCAATGTGGCATTATGTCTATTATGCGCTGTGCCAATATCTATACTTGTCAGTATGTTTCACTATATACAGGGGCACTGTGGCACTATCTACAGAAGACACTGTGGCACAATCTACAGAGGGCAATGTGGTATTATCTCTAGGATGCGCTGTGGCACTGTCTACATGGGCTCTGTGGCACTATCTACATGGGCAGTGTGTGGCACTGTCTACATGGGTACTGTGGCATTATCTACAAAAGCAGAGTGTGGCACTATCTACGTGGGCACTGTGACGCTATATACAGGGGGCACTGCGGCACTATCTAAAGGGGCACTGTTACACTATCTACAGGGGATACTGTGACACTATTTGCATGGGCAATGTGGCTTTCTCTACAGGGGCAGTGTGTGGAATTATCTTCATGGGCACTGGGGCACATTCTACAGCGGGCAGTGTGTGGCATTATTTACAGGGGGCAGTGTGTGGCTTTATCTACAGGTGCAGTGTGTGGCATTATCTACACAGGGCACTGTGGCACTATTTACAGAAGATACTGTGACACTATCTACAGGCGGCAGTGTGTGGCACTATCTACAGGGAGAATTATTCACAGAGGGCACTATCTACAGGCGGCACTGACTGTGGCACCATCTACACTGATTTTCATGCAACAAGTAGTGATCAGCACATATCCACTAGCCTAGCCCTTTGCAGACCAATAATCATAGTGTAAAAACCAGAGGGTAGCAAGAGTGTTGCGAAAATAGCTTGGATTAAAAGTATGCATTTGGAAACCCCTTTTTAAAAATCCTGCGTTTGCCCCTGTCATATGAAAACTATACTTCTCAGCTCAACTAAATCACATGCAAACCAATTATAAAATGGCCATATAATAAATAAGTCAGGGCGTTTTATCCACTAAATACCAGGGAGGAAAATCTGCATGAATAAGTATCAGATATTGAGAGATGCTGCAAATTATCATTCCTATTCCACTCACCTGTCTGCCAGTTACCTTTACACCCATTGGAGAATGTAATCTCTATATTACTCATGTCTCCAAAGCACAGCAGCAGCTTTCCCCCACTAGCCTTTGTCTGAGGCCACATGCACACCATGTATATTATGTGTGAATTTACCGTACAGGTTTCCTGAGGCAAATCTGCAGCATAATACAGCACCAGCAAAGTAAATAAGATTTCAAGTAATCTCATCTGTAGGTTGCAGAATTATTCTGCACGTAAATGGACTTGCGTTTCCCTTTCAGAATTCTATCTGACAAGTTTATTTAAAAACACTCCAAAATGAACAGCATAAAGTTCACACCTGTTTTGCATCAAAATGTAAAATCCACATCTAAAAACGCATTAAAATAAAATACAATATTAAGTGCGGATTTTAACTGTGGAATTACCTGCGTTTATCTGCGGATTTGATGCAGATTTTCCTGATCAAATTCTGCAGCATTGGCATGTAGAATTAAGGTGCTGTTCAGTTCAATATATTTATTATAATCAGAATGTTTATCAGCATATCACATGTTTTTTACTTACTTCATATTCCTGAGGGATGCCAGGCTGATGTTCTATCCAGTCATCCCATGTTGTGTTCATTCTGTACTATCTGGATGAATCACTTATAAGGTAGCATCGCTATTTATGTCTTTTGATTACACTTGAAGTTCTTAAAGGTAAAATACTAGCTTTTTGAAAGTGGAGACAAAAAAAAAAAGACAACACCATCTATAATATCCATCAAATTGCTTTTAAAGACCAGAATATCACAAACTATGTGGCATTTAAGAATCATAAAACCTCTACCACTGTACATGTAAATCCTGTTCTCATCTTTTGTTGATGCTAGTCCAATAAATGGGCAGTTTCTCTACTTTGTACTGTATATTGGAATTTATTTTTGATCCCTCTATAACTGGGCAGATCCCAACAATATACCATAAGCATTGAAATATCTAAGACTTGCTTTATACAATACATTACATTTTGCGGTTGGACTGGTAAAACCATCTGTGCAAAAGACAGATGTGATCAAACAATGGTCCCAAGTGCTCCTGAGTTACTGATGTTGCTCATGTAACTATTATTACAGCTGCATCCCAGGTTTGTCGGCTTTTCTAGGACAAGTGACAAGTATATTCTATTACATATGAAAAATGCTGCCAGAACTCTATGCTGATTTAAGAGATTCCGGATGTTCCTTGCTCACAATGATGTGGTTTATCACTTTACAATAAAGAGGATCACACTTAAAGAGACAGAATATCTTCATAAACATATGGTTGTTTTTCTAAATGTTACGAAAGCCATCTGTCCTTACTGAAGTCACATTTAGCTCAGAAAAAAACGGCAATACATTTGAGCTTTAATTCATTCTGCTGCCTGGATTGAAATGATAGTGCATCCACTAAATGTACTTAGATACAAAAAAAATAAAATAAAGAAACAGGGTATTTTCTGATGACAGTTTGCTTTCATGCCCTCAGATGTTTTGCAGTTTAAGCCTCTTATCTCCATGGCAAATAATTAGAGATTCCGTTGATTGATTGAAAACTCTCCAATATCCATCAGCGTTAGATAAATTCAACAAGCTGAAACCTTGGATTTAGTAAAACATGGACAACAAGACTGCACTTCCAATAACATGCATTACATGTGAATATGTGAATCTTATTGGCCATTTTAGCAAGAGCAGCCAAGGATCTTTTTATTCTGAAAAAAATATATTATTGCCTACTACTACTACTACTACTACTACTACTACTACTACTACTACTACTACTACTACTACTACTACTAATAATAATAATAATAATTGCATGGATGTACATTTTGATAATATTACTAGTACAGGTGTCCAGTTACATGATTAATTATTTTTTTTTACAACTATGCACCTAATTCTGATATATTTTATAATAAATTGGTATTTTATACAGTTTTAAACTGCAAATTCACTTTCAATAAATGTTTTATAGTAGGAATATTCCCATAATAAGACAGGTGGTGTACAGGGAATTAATATGCCTCATAGCTTTCCTGGCATTCTATATGTAGAGATGAGCGAATTGACCCAAAAAATTTTCTGGTCCAATTCGGTCGAATCAGCCATTTGATTCAATTAATTTCTAAAAGATTTGCCACGAATCACAAGTGCCACTATTGCTCTGACTCTGATGTTTTTTAGAACTGTATTCAACTCCTTTCAAGTTCTTTAACGCCAAACCAGCATTAGTAATGTCATCCACGTATACTCCTCATGATTGGCTGTGCTAGAGGGCGGTTGGTGCTCACCGTCGTCTGCCATTTTGCTGCAATTCGTGCACCGAATAGGGCCAAATTCAATTTATGCAGAGTCAATTTGCTCATTCCTATTCTCCTGATGAAACTGCAAGATAACAGTGGGGAACTATAGGGGTAGTTTATCAAAATTTCTATGCCAAAAATAGCATAGAAAAGTGGCAAAAATGGAAAAAAGTTTTGGCCTTTAATTGCCACCCTCACCACTTTTGTGGGAAGAGAGCACGTCCCTCATCATTCTAGCGCCGTTTATACAACATAAGGATGCTGGGCAGTATCAGGGCGCTGTATGCGATGCAGCACTGATGACGTTGAAGTGCTCCGTCGCATATCAGGTCCTGGGGTCAGGACATTGTACGAGTGGCGCTAGAAGGATGAGGGAGCCGGAGGGGAGAAGAAAAGTGGTGAGGTGAGTATGTTTTTGTTTATATTTGATGGGTCAAGGGGGGAAGTAATGGATGGCACATGGCTGCACTCGTTGCACCACAATTGTGGAACACAGCCCAACCAAAAGATCCAACACATTTATGAAGAGGCTTTCACCTCTTCATAAATGTGTCAGAGTTTACTTTCATTTCTCTTTCTATTAAGATTGGCGTATGAAACGCCAGTCTTAATAAATTTCCCCTTATGTGCTTATTACAGACCAGCACAATTATTATCAGAACACGCGTATTTCAACAGGGCAGGTATCAAGGGAAGTGTCCCCTATATGTATATATATATATATATATTGTAACATCTTGGGGACCACTTAGCTCACAGGATCGCCATCTAGCTTTATTGTCTTCACCACAGCAAGCAGTGTTACAACAAAAAACATAAAAAATAAACCCTAGGCTGTCCAGCTTCTAACTAAACATTAATTGTCCCTCACTAAGAGACCCTGATCCTTGTGCCCAGTACCTCAAAACATAGGCAGTTTTACCTTACACGTTGGTGACTCTCACAGGCTAGCATGCCTGTCTTCCCTAGACTGAGAGCCCTGTGTGAACTGCACACACCTGAATTAAAGAGCCGTTTCAGGTGAAGCCTAAGTAGACTCATCAGACAGCCCAAGACACGGACTGTATCTATGGAGTGGAAGCCGCCCTTCTCCTTCACACTCCAGGCCATATTCCGGGTTTTACACCTAAGCAACAGCAGAGAAAACCCTCTCTTCTGTACATGCTCCCGGGTTGCTTGAAACTGGACAGTTTATGCACTACTACAATATATATATATATATATATATATATATATATATATATATATAGTATACAGTATATAGTATATATGTATACAATCCCTATTAATGTCTCATGAGCCAGGGCTGTAGAGACAGTTAGTCATTGTCCTGCTTTGATTAACCGATTGAGATAGGAGATACTGCCTTTGATCTTCTGTCTCCATACTCTGCGTGGATGATAGCCATGACTAAGAGCACCGCAAGTGCTCGAAACGCGTAGGCTTTAAATACCTATTGGAAACTGCCTTATTGCCACGTCTGTTCATATGTTCGATTTTAACTTTTTGATACTCAATAAATATAGGAACATGATTCCTTTGATCAACCTCTTTTCTTCCCATTGGATGTATCCTGCGTTGCAATCGTGCACCGCAGGACATCCCCGCCAAAATTAAAATTCCCACACGCGCGGGCGCTCTCGCGCTCATGAGTCAGCCGGTGATGTCATATCACCACGCCGACCCATGTTAACCGGGGGCAAGCGCCACTAGCTCCCATTTACAAGCGTATTGGCAGGGTTTAAATAGCTGTGCGTCGGTACACGCAGGAGCTTGTTTCCTGCTCTCCTAGCTCCACTAACGGACCACTCCTGCCCTGCTTGTTCCTGCCTCCTGCTCCACAGCTCCACCAACGGACGTCCTCCTGCTCCAACGCCTGCTCCTTGCACAGACGCTCCCCTACACCAACGAATGCTAAGTATCAAGTGCAGCAATAGCTGCATTTAACCCTCTCTCCCCTACGCTACAGCATTTCCATGCTTTTACCTTTACTTCTCTCCCCTACACAATGAGCTGGTGCCCCATTTTCCCCTGAGGTAACCCATAGGTTCTTCTATACAACGAGCATACCAATTACCTGACCTACACTAACCCTGGTTAACCCTTTCCCATCATTTACCTGCATTTTCCCTGGTAACCCTTTCCATATGTTAACCCTTGGTCCCCCACATCCCTTGTTAACCCCTTAGAATACAGTGACAGTATAGCTAGAAGGGAGTAGGACAGAATCAGTGTGTATGTATTGTATTGCAACTGTATTCATATGTATGTTTAGATAAGTGGGTGGTGGTATAGATTAGTATTGTAATACCTTGTTTATACTGTGCCACATGTAGTGTCAGTATATTCAATACATATTAACTTGTTATGTGTATTGGGGTATACTGACACTATACTGTGATTATTTACTGTGTTCTTTCACCTCTGCATAAAAGTGTCGGAGTTTACTTTTTCTTTCTATTAAGATTGGCGTATGAAACGGCAGTCTTAATAACTTTCCCCTAATGTGTTTATTACAGACCAGCACAATTATTATCAGAACAGGGCAGGAAGGCTGTATGGAGAGTCCATGTGGCTCTGTACCATGTGCCACCGTGTGGAGTCTCCATACAGCACCATAATATTGAAGTATTCTCCCGCAGCTGTAATGATTCTAGGGGAGAATAAATATGGCATCCAGTGGAACATGGTAAGATTTTTTTCAGTGGGATTCATATGCAATCCAACAGAAAGAACAACTGTATGCGTCCAAATAAAATCAGAGGCATGCGTAGGGAAAGTGTGAATCCATAGAAGTCTATAGACACTGTATTAGAACCCAGAACAACTACGAAGTTAGACTGAATGAATATGCTTGTGCACATGAGGCCTTACTCTCATAATGATCTTAGAATTTGTATTCAGTACACTACCTACTGCATTATTTTGTTTAAACAACCATTTTGTATAAGGAAAATGTACTATAAATACAATGTTTCCTGATCTATTAAACTTTTTGCTCTCCTCTGACACTCGAACATTTTCTCATGCACTTCTAAATAAAAGAATAGTATGATAAATTAGAAGCAGAACATTTCCAATAAATTATATGCATTTTGGAAACGCTAAAAATAAAAATGCCAACAAAAGATTGCTCGCTGGACTTCCATACCTAGACATATATAAATCATGGCCTTTATATACAATGGCTGAAGACTATTTACTCGTATCTGTCTTGAACATTGTACTGTACACTGGAACAAGCAATAGTAATAACTTTTTCTTCAAGTATGTCTTCCAGTATTATACAATAAGTGAAGCAGAATCACAGATGGTAGGTGAAATTCTTCAAATGATCTATGACTAAAATGGCGATAGCTTACAAATAAGTCATGTGAATGTGGCTGCCTAGTATTAGATTCTGTAGTATACTAGATATAATAGACAAAGTATTGCTATCTTTTTAATGACTTACTACTACAGTCGAGCAGTCAAAAGCTGGATACATATTCTTCATTTTAGTTAGGACAAAACAATATAGCAAGGAAATATAAAATGTGTATAGAATACGGTGCAAATTTCTTAAATATAAAAATTAAGTGGGACATGTTATAGGTATCCAGGGCTTTATTTTGATATAGACACGGGAGGTCAAGTGCCTTGAGTGGCACTTAGGCAGTGCAGGCACAAATGCAAAGTATTGTGTCGCATTTTTTTTTTTTAGAATCCGGTGGGTTTCCGGCAAGGACAGAAGCTCTATGATGACAAGATCAAGGATCTGTGTGCTCCCTGCCCCAACATTCACTCCATAGGCTGCTGGCCTCTTCCACCCACAAGCCGATGCAGCATCCCACATTCCTGCACACTTGGTGGCATCATGTGATGATGCACCGGCCGGAGGCAAGTAGAGCCATGAGAATGAGGATAAGTAATTATCGTGTAATTTGGCCTCTACTAATTAGGGGTACACTCTATATGGCATGGGACTCTCTATATGGGGCACTAAGCGGTCAATATTTTTTGCACAACTTTATATGGGGCACTATACTTGGCACAATTTTACATGGGGTTCTCAAGGAGCACTATCTATATGGCAGAATTGTATATGTGGCACATAGTTGGGCACTGTCAATATGTCTATATTGGTACTTTTTACTTTGGAGCACTTGTTGCTTTATCTGGCACTATTTATTGTGGTACACTGTCCGAATGGTGCTTATTTACTATGCGGCACTTCAAAGGGGGTACTATTTCTATGGTGCTATTAATTATGGAGAACCTACTGTATAGTGCTATTTAATATGGGGAACTGCAATACAATATTTGGGCAGCAAAGCAGACACAGTATTACAGGTAACAGCAGAATAGCCCTATTAAAGGAGCAGCAGGATGGAGTTTTATGAAGAGGGTGGGGATGTATTAGGAAAGCGTGAAGCCAAAAATTTCTGTACAGCATACTTCAGAGGCGAGTCATAGCTGGAAGAAGTAGTCATGACACTCTGAGCCAGATGGAAAAGACTGGTAAAGCAAATGACAACAATCATAGAAGGCGTCGCCTGTGAGTCATTGGATTTAATTGTTTTTTCTACCTTTCACTGCGTCTCATCTGCACTGGATTAATTTGTCCAGTGTGGTGGTACGGCAGATTGTCTGAATTATATCTAACCACTATATAATCAATGTATTCAGTCTCAGAATGGTGGTAATATTAACTTATACGGTTGGATTATTAGGTAACAGTTTGATCGAATTATTCAGTCATTGTAAAGTAACATTATTTTTTTTATTATTTGGGGTTTGGACTAATCTGTCTATACAGATTCCAGATTCTGGTAAAGCCTACTGTTCCCTGTATTCCCCAATAAAGCACATGACCCTGTATTCCCAATAGAGCACATGACCCTGTATTCCCCAATAAAGCACACCACTGATCACCAAGACCTAGCCAAGCGCTAGGCAGCAATGCCTTGTGTAAATATTGCTATGAGCAGCATTTATACTTGCCAATCATACTGCTAATAACTATTATTTGTCCGACGTCACAATTGAAGAAGAAACGTGCATGATATTTCATTTATGGTTGATCTTCTCCTTCACTAAGACTGACCAAATATCATTATGATTGCTCAGAAACAATGAAACAACTGAATGATGATGATAATTAGCAAATGTAAATGGGTCTTTAATGGGGCTATATTCAGGCTTAGTGCCTAGGGCAGCGAGAGCTGTAATTTCAGCCTTGTAGGTATTCATAATTCTACTTAGATTTTTTAAGTAGAACACAACAGAAAGAAGGAGTCAAAAACTATTGAAAAATATAGATTGCCAAAGGCATAGAAAAATACAAATTTTATTGGACAATACAAATAACATGATTAAAAATAGACTACAAATCAGAAGAACTGTATATCTCCAATGGTATAGGAGGGGAACTAGGGTCACAGTAGTTGAACAAATAACAGTACAGAGAACAACTTCTATCAGTCGCTTTAGGTAGTTACAATGTAGTTAATACACAAGGAACGAAGGTTGTCTACAGACATACACAGTGTTACTACATATCATCAAAAACGATACTTCTAATAACAGGTAGTGAGGAAGAAACACAGTGGTAAACAGAGAAAGTCTCCATATAGTCACATCTGTTATCTAAATAGACATAGGGTATTTGGACTAAGCCTGTCTTGAGCACAAACAGAAAATAAGTGTATCGATAGATATGTAGATAGTATTACAGGTATTGAGTTTGCAGTAAAACCAGCGCTAATACTAACCCATATAGTCCCACGGATGTAGTAGCTCCCAGGTGTGGAGAGACCCCCAACGCGCGTTTCGCGTGGATGGCTTTTTCAAGGGGTGAAAAATTATTAGCGCTGGTTTTACTGCAGCAGGAGAACCGTGGATTAAACCCAAAATTACAGAAAAAGGGGGAGACCCCTGACGAGTTACTGACCCGGTTATTAAGGGAAAATTCGGCGAGGGGAATGAATGAGACCCAATCATATTGACAGTCAGAGACAAAACACCTTAAATATTGTTCTAGAGATTGATTAGTCCTCTCAGTTTGGCCATTGGTTTCAGGATGGAAGGCAGAGGAGAAGGACAGATCAATCTCCAACTTCATACAGAAGGCTCTCCAAAACAATGAAACAAATTGTACCCCTCTGTCCGAAACAATATTGACAGGGACCCCATGGAGACGCAGGATGTGTTTGACAAACAAGGTAGCCAACGTCTTGCCGTTGGGTAGTTTCTTGAGCGGGACAATGTGGTACATCTTACTGAAGCGGTCTACTACCACCCACACCACCGACTTGCCTTGGGATGGAGGCAAATCGGTGATAAAATCCATGGAGATATGTGTCCAAGGTCTCTTGGGAATGGGCAACGAACGCAGTAAGCCACTGGTCGGGACCTGGGAGTCTTGGACCTAGCACAAACCTCACAAGCGGCGACGTAGGCCTTAACGTCTTTAGGCAACCCAGGCCACCAATAGTTTCTAGTAATGAGGTGTTTGGTACCCAGGATGCCTGGATGACCAGATAGTGCGGAGTCATGATTTTCCCTAAGTACCCTTAGCCGGAATTGCAGGGGAACAAACAGCTTGTTCTCAGGAAGGTTCCCGGGAGCTGAACCTTGATCAGCAGCAATTTCAGAGACTAAATCAGAATCGATCGAGGAAATGATTATACCTGGAGGCAAAATACAAGCAGGATCTTCCTCCGAAGGAGGGCTGGCCATGAAGCTACGCGACAGTGCATCAGCCTTAATATTTTTAGACCCAGCCCTATAGGTAACCAAAAAATGTAATCTGGTAAAAAATAACGCCCATCGAACTTGTCTCGGGTTTAGCCTCCGGGCAGATTCTAGGAAAACCAGATTCTTGTGGTCGGTAAGGACCGTTACCTGGTGCCTAGCCCCCTCCAGGAAGTGGCGCCACTCTTCAAATGCCAATTTAATGGCTAAGAGTTCGCGGTTGCCAATATCATAGTTACTCTCAGTTGGCGAAAAACTTCCTGGAGAAATAGGCACAGGGGCGGAGATGGGTGAGGGACCTGGTACCCTGGGACAAGACAGCCCCCACTCCCACCTCAGATGCGTCAACTTCCACGATAAATGGCTCCATTTGGTTGGGCTCAACCAGCACCGGGGCCGAGATAAAGCACCTCTTAAGGACCTCAAAAGCCTGGACAGCCTCAGGAGGCCAGTGGAGGAGATCAGCTCCTTTGCGAGTGAGGTCCGTAAGAGGCTTAGCGATGACCGAGAAGTTAGCAATAAATCTCCTGTAATAATTAGCGAACCCCAAAAAACACTGTAACGCCTTCAGGGAGGCAGGTTTGACCCATTCCGCCACAGCCTGAACCTTGGCAGGTTCCATGCGGAATTCATGAGGAGTGAGGATTTGACCCAAAAATGGTATTTCCTGTACCCCAAACACACATTTTTCGGTTTTGGCAAACAGTTTGTTTTCGCGAAGGACCTGGAGCACCTTCCTGACATGCTCAATGTGGGAGGACCAGTCCTTGGAAAACACCAGTATGTCATCAAGGTACACTACAAGAAATATCCCCAGGTAATTTCTCAAAATCTCATTTATGAAATTCTGGAAGACCGCAGGGGCATTACACAACCCAAAGGGCATGACGAGGTATTCGAAATGGCCTTCGGGCGTGTTAAACGCAGTCTTCCACTCATCCCCCTCTTTGATGCGGATAAGGTTATACGCCCCCCGTAGATCCAACTTAGAGAACCATTGGGCCCCCTGAACCTGATTGAAGAGATCAGGAATCAAAGGAAGGGGATACTGGTTCCTTACCGTGACCTTATTCAGGCTACGGTAGTCAATGCATGGCCTAAGACCACCATCCTTCTTCCCTACGAAGAAGAAGCCAGCACCTACCGGAGAAGTAGCGGGACGAATGTAACCCTTGGCCAGGCATTCCTGGATATACTCTCTCATGGCTTCACGTTCGGGACAAGAAAGATTAAATATCCTACCCTTAGGAAGCTTAGCTCCTGGTACCAATTCGATAGTGCAATCGTATTCTCTATGAGGAGGTAACACTTCGGAGGGCTCCTTAGAGAAAACATCAGCGAAGTCCTGAACAAACTCGGGTAGCGTGTTCGCCTCCTCAGGGGGAGAAATAGAATTAACAGAAAAACATGACGTAAAACATTCATTACCCCATTTGGTTAGCTCCCCAGTATTCCAGTCAAACGTGGGATTGTGCAACTGCAACCAGGGAAGGCCTAGAACCAAATCGTACGATAATCCCTGCATCAACAGTACAGAGCACTGCTCCAAATGCATGGAGCCAACAAGGAGTTCAAAAACAGGGGTATGCTGTGTAAAATAACCATTAGCAAGAGGAGTGGAGTCGATACCCACTACCGGGACAGGTTTAGGCAAATCAATCAGAGGCATAGCAAGAGACAAACATAATATTAGTAGAGGACCCTGAATCCACGAAGGCACTGCCGGTAGCAGACCTACCACCAAAAGAGACCTGAAAGGGAAGCAAGATCTTAGTACGTTTCCTATTTACGGGAAATACCTGTGCGCCCAAGTGACCTCCCCAATGATCACTTAGGCGCGGAAGTTCTCTGGCTGCATTCTTACGCTTAGGACAGTTGTTCACTTGATGCTTGTCATCCCCACAGTAGAAGCAGAGACCATTCTTCCTGCGGAATTCTCTACGTTGTTGGGGGGACACGGAGGCCCCGAGTTGCATAGGTATCTCTGAGTCTTTTGGGGAGGAACGAAGCAACAGAACTTCGGGAGGCATCATGGGGGAGTCGGAGGAGAAAACACATAAACGTTCACGTTGTCGTTCCCTGAGACGTCGGTCAAGTCGTACCGCTAAAGCCATAACCTGGTCTAGGGAGTCAGAAGAGGGATAGCTAACTAGCAGGTCTTTCAGGGCATTCGACAGACCCAACCTAAACTGGCACCTTAAGGCAGGGTCATTCCACCGAGAAGCTACGCACCACTTCCTAAAGTCAGAACAATACTCCTCAACAGGTCTCTTACCCTGACGTAAGGTCACCAGCTGACTCTCGGCAAAGGCAGTCCTGTCAGTCTCGTCATAAATAAGTCCGAGAGCAGAAAAGAAACAATCAACGGAGGAAAGTTCAGGGGCGTCAGGAGCCAAGGAGAAGGCCCACTCTTGGGGCCCTTCCTGGAGCCGGGACATAATTATACCCACCCGCTGGCTCTCAGAACCTGAGGAATGAGGCTTTAAATGAAAGTAAAGCCTACAACTCTCCCGAAAGGAGAGAAAAGCCCTCCGGTCCCCTGAGAACCGTCTGGCAACTTGAGGTGGGGTTCAAGAGGTGAGGTGAGGGGAACTACCAAGGTAGCATCAGGCTGGTTGACCCTCTGAGCCAGGGCCTGGACCTGTAGGGAGAGACCCTGCATTTGCTGAGCCAGGGTCTCACGGGGGTCCATAGTGGTGTCAGGGACCAGGGTAGACTAGGTATGGGCTTGTGATTATGTAATGACGGGGGATAGGGAAACGGACAAGTGAGCCCTAGTCTACCCGCCACTCTGTCCCTGCCTACTTGCAACGACCCGCCCTAGGCGACGGGGTACAACTGGGCAGCGGTCCCTGCGCTCAGTAAGTGCACAACAAACACGACAAACATACAAGGGAATACAAGCAAGGGAAAGGGGCAGTTGCCCACGGCAACACCGTGAGCAACCAGAGTGGTGAACGAGCCGAGTCAAGCCAGGAGTGTGCGAGGTACCAAACGAAGTGCAGAAGAGTAGCCAGTAAGCCAGGGTCTGTATGGAGCAGGATCAAAATAGAAGGAGCTGTAGCTGGGCCAGGAAACCACACAAAAAGAATCACAAGCACCGAGGGACAGGAAGGGCAGGCTTAAATAGACCGAGGGCGGGAGCTAGCTGAGTCTGGCCAGGTTGCGATAGGCTCTCCCACTCCTAAGCCTGCCAGCCTGAGTGGTGGAAGCTGGAGTCAGTCTCAGGGATGTAGATTCAGGTGCTGACTGATTAATTATGGGAGTTAACCCCGAAGCTGTGCCTGGCAGATCCTTTACACTCGTAGTAAACAATGAATGTTCCTACTGAATATCAATCAGTGATCTTGAAAACTTTGAAGAATTAATGCAGAAAGTACTAGTCCTTCTCAATGAATTAGAATATCATCAAAAAATTCATTTATTTCAGCAATTCAATTAAAAAAGTGAGACTCATATTATATAGATTCATTACACACAGTGTGATCTTTTTCCAGCGTTTATCTCTTTTAATGTTGATGATTATGGCTTACAGTTAATGAAAACCCCAAATTTAGTGTCTCAGAAAATGAGAATATTATATAAGCCAAATTTCAGAAATGATTTTTATACCAAAATGTTGGCCTACTGAAAAGTATGTCCAGTATATGCACTCAATACTTAATTTATTGCATCAATGCGGCGTGACATGGAGGTGATCAGCCTGTGGCACTGCCCAGGTTGCTTTGATAGCGGCCTTCAGCTCGTCTGCATTGTTGGGTCTGGTGTCTCTCATCTTCCTCTTGACAATACCCCATAGATTCTCTATGGGGCTTAGGTCAGGCGAGTTTGCTGGCCAATCAAGCGCAGTGATACTGTGGTTACTAAACCAGGTATTGGTACTTATGGCAGTGTGGGCAGGTGCCAATTCCTACTGGAAAATGAAATCAGCATCTCCATAAAAGCTCGTCAGCAGAGGGAAGCATGAAGTGCTCGAAAATTTCCTGGTAGACGGCTGCGTTTACTCTGGACTTGATATAACACAGTGGACCAACACCAGCAGATGACATGGCTCCCCAAACCATCACTGACCATGGAAACTTCACAAAGTAAATTTTGCTTTTTATTTAGAAATCAAGGTCCCAGAGTCTGGAGGAAGAGTGGAGAGGCGTCAATCCAAGTTGCTTGCAGTCCAGTGTAAAGTTTCCAAAGTCAGTGATGGTTTGGGGAGCCATGTCATCTGCTGGTGTTGGTTCACTGTGTTATATCAAGTCCAGAGTCAATGCAGCCGTCTACCAGGAAATTTTCGAGCTTTCCTCTGCTGACAAGCTTTATGGAGATGGAGATTTAATTTTCCAGCAGGACTTGGCACTGCCCACACTGCAAAAAAGTACCAATACCTGGTTAAATAACCACAGTATTACTGTGTTTGATTGGCCAGCAAACTCGACTGACCTAAACCCCATAGAGAATCTATGGGGTATTGGTTAAAAGGAAGATGAGACACCGGAACCAACAATGCAGACGAGCTGAAGGCCTCTATCAAAGAAATCTGGTCTTCTATAACACCTCTCCATGCCACGCTGCATTGATACAGGAATTCATGCAAAAGGAGCCCGACCAAGTATTGAGGGCATATACTGTACATACTTTTCAGTAGGCCTACATTTTGGTATTAAAAATCATTTTTGAGATTGGGCTTATTTAATATTCTAATTTTCTGGGACACAAAATTTTGGGTTTTCATTAACTGTTAGCCATAATCATCAACATTAAAAGAAAAAAATGCTGTAAATAAATCACTCTGTGTGTAATGAATCTATATAATATATGAGTTTCACTTTTTGAATTGAATTACTGAAATTAATTAACTTTTCGATGATATTCTAATTCATTGAGAAGGACTAGTATATTGGAACTTTGTAGAACTTCATTATGCAAAAAAATAGCATTAATTTGCTGAAACTGGACAACCCCTTTAGGCCTTGTTCAAACGACATTTAGTTGCCGCATTTTACGCACCTAAAAACGCGTCAAAAATGCATGCTTTAAGCTTCTCATTGACATCCATAGAAAATTGCATTGCAGTGCATATGACACACTTATTTTATGCACGCATGTTTTAAAAATACGTTGTGTAAAAAAAGGTAAATTATTGGCGTATAAAACGCGCCAAAAATTTGCCTACTTTACATAGTCAATGGGAGTCCTCGCTCAAAAACATGCCAAAAACGCATGAAAACGTGGCAAAAACGCGTCAAAACGCCTGCACTTTAAAAAGCACTTGGCAAAAAACGCTAGTGTTTTTGACGCTTTTACACATCGTTTTTTTTAGCGCCACCTGAACAAGGCCTTAAATCTGCTCTGGATTTGGTTACTGTGGGCAAGGCCATTTTTTGTTAGACAGGTTTCATAATTGAGGCCCAATATTTTCTAAATAACTTAAGTTTTCAATTACTGAAATTTCGTTAGCTTTGTCTGTATTCTATTGTGTTGCCATTACTTCTCTGCTTCGAGACAACCCTTTCCATATGCCCTCTTAAGGTGGTCCACAACTAGGGATCCACAGACCAGAGAGACAGTCCCAAAAAGTGTTTCACACTCTAGAAGAGCAAGCCCAGCCTTGTATTACATGTTCAGCCATTCATATAAAAAGCCAGCATCTAATGCTATATTTCCACTGCAGCAATAATACTTAACTAAAACAGGCTAGGGGGCAATGGCAGTGTTACAGTAGAAGTGAGCAGAGACAAAATGTTTCAGGTCAGCTTCAAATCTGTCATTTCAGTTTTCAAAATAATTTATTAATAGGATAACAATATGAATTACATTTTTAGATATGTGGAGCATGTAAGGTTAGATACACATCTATGAATCAGGTTGAGCTTTGTACCTTCTCTTATATGGCAGTTCCATTAGCTTATCACTTGCTCTCAAGGGGAAATTAAACAGATTTGCTAAATTACATAAAATATATAATTCACAGAAAACGAATAAAAGTAACAAAAATGTCCATTTGCATGAGTGGTGTAAAGCATGCCACCCCTGGACCAGCAGGTGAAATGTGTTCTCTGGAGTGGTGAATAACGTTTTACTATCTGGAGGTCTGATGGATGAATCTGGGTTTGCTAAATGCCAAGAGAATGCTAGTTACAATGCATAGTGCCTACTGTAAATTTTGCTAGTGAAGTAGTAGAGGGTAATGTTAATGCTACAGCATACAAAAACCTTTTAGACAATTGTGTGCTTCCAACTTTAAAGGGAAGGTGTCACAAATTTTTCTTTTTTATATGTTACTGCTTTTAGTATGTCATTAATTTTTCATTTTATTTATTTGTGTTTTTGTGTTGTACTTTTTTCTTTTTTCTTTCTTTTACTTCTCTATGGGGGCTGCCATTTTTTTTTTCATCTCTGTATGTGTCGATTAACGACACATACAGAGATGGAATACGGCACATACATCCCTTTAGAGAATGCGAACGGGAGCCGTTCCATTCACTATAGCGTACGCCGTCTGTGTGGGAACGGCGCATGCGCCGCTCCCACACAATCCAAAAGGAAGGTCTTCAGCTGAGCGACATCCGGCATCATTTTTATGTGGACCGGAAGCCACGGCCAGACAGTAAGATGACTACTTCCGGCCGCGGCTTCTGTCCATATGTTCAGAAGCAAGGACTAGGAGCGGAGGCAGCGGCAGCAACAGCGACGGCGGCAGGAGCAGGTAAGTTATGTTTGTGTATGTGATGTGTTTGTATGTTCGTGTTATACTGTCTGATTACCACTGTATCTAATACTCTTACACTGTGCATTCGCTCAAAAAATGGCGGCACACAGTGTAGGAGGTTTGAACATTCAGCATCCTCCTTTCTCCTGGCACAAGCCAGGATAGAGGAGGGGGATTGTTTGAGCACACTAGAGCGAGTGTGTCTTCTCCAATTTTGCAGCATAAAGCAATGAGGTTGCTTTACCACATGTCAATGCTGCAATTTTGGGAATTGCTCCCTCTAGTGACCAGCACATGGAAATGTTATAAATTAGAATCTAATTTATAATATTTCTTGACTTGTGAAAAAATTAAAAAAATTAGAACAATGTGTAATCATTTATATACTAACTGTTTAACTAAGAAAATATATATATATATTTTTCTAGCGAAACACATTCCCTTTAAAGCAGCAGTTTAAGGAAGGCCCTTCCCTTATCCAGCATGAATGTGATGTTGTGCACAAAGTGAGGTTCATAAAGACATGGTGTGACGAGTTTGGAGCGGAGGAACTTCAATTGTCTGACTTTAACCCCATGGAACTCCTTTAGGATGAATTGGAACCCTGATTGCATGCCAGACATTCTCGCTTAACATTAGTGTCTCACCTCCCTAATGCTCTTCGAATGGGCAAAAATGTACACACACTCTAAAATCTTGTGGAAGCCCTTTCCAAAAGAGCAGAGGCTGCTGCAGCCACAAAAGGTGGCCCAAATTCATATTAATTCCCATGGTTTTGAAATTGGATGTCCAACAAGCTCATATAGGTGTGATAGTCCACATTCTTATAGCCAAATTGTGTATACACTGGTACTTGCATTCCTATTTAATACTAGCAATGCTTATGTATAATACATTGTTATAAATGTTGCATTGAGATTTTTTTTATGATTACTTGCATACTGCTGAGGTTGTTGCCTATGTTACTTTTCACATTATATAACAATGTAAATTTTCATGATATTTTGTCAGAAAAAGAAAAAATAGAAATTACCCATTGAATAAATATAATTTAACATTTGGAAAACACATCATAGTTAAATTATTATGATTATTATTATTATTATTATTATTATTATAATAGCAGTAAGAATCTTTCTACTGTGAAATCTAAAGTATAATGCTATGACAATTGGATTGTCAACAAACAATCGCAGAACATAAAGCTTTATCACTTCATTTTCAGTTCCCCTGTAATATGTGTCAATGCATTATCACATAAGGCTCTGGACAGACAGCTAATGTTCTCTATATAGTAATAGTAGGTACTGGTCCTTCTAATAATCAGAGACGCTGACGTATTATACTGTACGTTGCGGTGTCTGTACGCTGACAGCAGATATTTACACTGACAATTTATACACTATCATTCTATCTATGTTGTCCCAAAGCAATATAGGAAGACACCGATATGTTGAGCTGAAAGTATATATAATAGTTTATCTTGGTAAAGCCAGTACATACTACAAACTATTATTAACCCCTTCAGGACTGAGCCTGTTTTTGCCTTCAGGACGAAGCCGATTTTTCAAATCTGACATGTGTCACTTTATGTGGTAATAACTCTGGAATGCTTTTATCTATCCAAGCGATTCTGAGATTGTTTTCTCTCGTGACATATTGTACTTTATGTTAGTGAAAAAATTTGGTTTATAAATTCAATATTTATTTGTAAAAAACACCAAGATTTAGAGAAAATTGGCAAAAATTAGCATTTTTCTAAATTTAAATGTATCTGCTTGTAAAACAGATAGTAATACCACACAAAATAGTTACTAGTTAACATTCCCCATATGTCTACTTTAGTTTAGCATCGTTTTTTGAACATTCTTTTATTTTTCTAGGACGTTACAAGACTTAGAACTTTAGCAGCGATTTCTCATATTTTCAAGAAAATTTCAAAAGGCGATTTTTACAAGGACCAATTCAGTTCTGAAGTGGCTTTGAGGGCCTTATATATTAGAAAGTCCCATAAATCACCCCATTTTGAAAACGGCACCCCTCAAAGTATTCAAAACAGCATTCAGAAAGTGTTTTAACCCTTTAGGCGTTTCACAGAAATTAAAGCAAAGTAGAGGTGAAAGTTACAAATTTCATTTTTTTTTACAAAATTCATTTGTAATACATTTTTTTCTATACCACAGAAGGTTTTACCCGAGAAATGTAACTTATTATTTATTGCCCAGATTCTGCAGTTTCTTTAAATATCCCACATGTGGCCCTAGTGCGCTAATTTACTGAAACACCGGCCTCAGAAACAAAGGAGCACCTAGTGGATTTTGGGGCCTCCTTTTTTTAGCATATATTTTAGGTACCATGTCAGGTTTGAAGAGGTCTTGTGGGGCCAAAACAATAAAGACCCCCAAAAGTGACCTAATTTTGGAAACGACACCCCTCAGGGAATTTATCTAGGGGTATAGTTATCATTTTAAACCCACAGTTTTTTTTGCTAAATTTATTTGAATTAGTATGTGTAGATGAAAATCTACTTTTTTTCGGAAAAAACGTAGAAATTTTTAATTTTTTCAAGGAATAAAAGCAAAAAAACACCCCAACATATGTAAAGCAATTTATCCCGATTATAGCAATACCCCATATGTGGTAATAAACTGCTGTTTGGACCCACAGCAGCACTCAGAAGGGAAGGAGCACCATTTGGATTTTGAAATTCTGATTTTGCTGGAATAATTTTCAGTGCCGTGTCGCGTTTGAAATGCACTGGAGGGAACAAAATAGTGGAAACCCCTGGAAAGTGACCCCATTTTGGAAACTACACTCATCAAGGAATTTTTCTAGGGGTAAAGTTAGCATTTTGACCCCACAGTTGTTTTGCTGAATTCATTTGAATTATTCTGTAAAGGTAAAAATCTACTTTTTTTCTGAAAAAAGGTAGCCATTTTTAATTTTTACAAAGAATAAAGGAGAAAAAGCACCCCAACATTTGTAAAACAATTTCTCCCGATTACGGAAATATTCCATATGTGGTAATAAACTGCTGTTTGGACCCACAGCAAGGCTCAGAAGGGAAGGAGCGCTATTTGGCTTTTGGAGCTCAAATTTAGCTGAAATGGTTTTTGGGTGCCATGTCGCATTTGCAAAGCCCCTGAGAGGCCAAAACAGTGGAAACCCCCCAAAAGTGGAAATTACACCACTTAAAGAATCTATCTACGGATATAGTGGGCATTTAGACCCCACAAGTCTTTTGCAGGATTTTTTAGAATTAGGCCGTGAAAATGAATATCAACATTTCTTCCACTAAAATGTTGCATTTTTTCAATTTCACAAAGGATAAAGGGGGAAAAAGCTGCCCAACATTTGTAAAGCAATTTCTCCCGAGTACGGCAATACCCCACGTGTGGTCATAAATGTTTTTCCATTAGAAAGTAATTAACCCTTTCTGGACTCATCCATTTTTTTCTTTTCCTTTTTAGTTTTTTCCTCCCCGCGTTCCAAGAGCCATAACTTTTTTTATTTTTCAGTCAATAGAGTGGTATGAGGGCTTATTTATTGAGGGACGAGCGGTCGTTTTTATTGGTACCATTTTTTTGGTACATACAACTTTTTGAGCACTTTTTATTACATTTTTAGGTAGAGCGAAGGTGACCAAAAAACAGCGATTTTGCCGTTTTAAATTCTTTATTTTTCACGTGAGACGCTCCATACATCACCCCCCACACTAAGACATGCTATGTCATGGTGCGCGAAGGGGTTAATGTGCAGTGGATGGTGCAGAGTGAAAATTTAAATTTTCCACTCATATGCCATTTTAGTGCACTATATGTTATGCCCAGTTTGTGCAACTGAAGACAAATACCTCATAAAATATTAACCGGGTTCTCCCGGGTATGGCGATGCCATATCTGTGGAGGTAAACTGGTGTTTAGGCACACTGCAGGGCTCAGAAGGGAGGGAGCTCCATTTGGCTTTTGGGGCGCAGATGTAGCTTGGTAGTTGTTCTGTTTGGGGTTTTACTGGTGTTTCAGTTTATACTGTGGGGGCATATGTCATCTGTGCAGGGTACATCAGGGTATAATAAGAGGGTATAATAATGCAGTAAATAAATAATAATCCGCAGATATGTGGCAGGTGTCGCACTGATAAATGGCGCCTGATCTTATCTGCTTTTGGAACACTCTGCACATTTTGCATCACCACATTCTGACAGCCAGAACTTTTTATATTTTTTCTCCACCTGAGCTGTGTGAGGGTTTATTCGTTGCGGGACAATCTGCAGTTTTCATTGGTACCATTTTGGGGTACCAGAAATTTTTTTGATCACGTTTTATTCAATTTTTTGGTAAGCAAGGTGACCAAAAACCATCAATTCTGACAATGTTTTTTATTCTTTTTTTATGGCCTTCACCCTAGGCTATAAATGACCATTTTACTTTATTCTGCGGGTCGGTACGATTACGGCGATACCATATGTATATAATTTTTTTATGTTTTGCAGCGTTTGTGCAATAAAATCACTTATTTATAAAATCAATTATTTTTTGTGTCACCATATTCTGAGAGCGATAACTTTTTTATTTTTCAGTCAAAAAAGCGGTGTGAGGGCTTGTTTTTTGCGGGACGGGATGTAGTTTGTATTGATACCATTTTGGCGTACATGCGACTTTTTAATCACTTTTTATTGTATATTTTGGGAGGGTTGGTAACCAAAAAATTGTGATTCGGGCACTGTTTTTCGTTTATTTTTTTTGCGGTGTTCACGGTGCGGGAAAAATAATACTACAGTTTTATAGTTGGGGTCGTTACGAACGCGGTGATACCAAACATGTGTACTTTTTTTAATGTGTTAGTTTTTTTCCTATAATAAAAGACTTATTATAGGAAAAAAAGCATTCTTTGTTTATGTCACTTCTAACTTTTATTTTTACACTTTTTAAAAACATTTTTATCATCTTTTTTTTACTTTTTTTACTTGTCCCACTAGGGGACACTTAGACTTGCAGCTCTGATCGCTGCTAGAACACATTACACTACCTACGTAGTGTAATGTGTTCTAACTGTCATTGTGACGTAACTGTCACACTGACAGGAAGCATCGGAGGACCGGCCGGAGGCTGCTCCTCCGAGGCTCCCGTACATGGCAACCCGGAGGTCATTGTCTGGCCTCAGGTTGCCATGATAAGGATTGCCAGCCCCCGCAAATGCATGTGGGGGGCTGCCGATCCGCTGTAAACCTCTTCAATGTGGTGATCGCAATCGACCACCGCATCAAAGGGGTTAATTGCCGATTTCAGCAGCGACAGGCCACTGATCGGCAACGGGGAGAGCAGGGCTGACACCCTGCACAGTTAACCGCCGCTGCGGTGTAGCGCCGCGCGGCAGTTAACTGTTAAAGCGCGGACGTAACTGCACGCCCAGGTGAGCGAAGTTACTGCTCACCTGGACGTGCATTTACGCCAAGGTGCGGGTAGGGGTTACAAGGTATTATATATTATGATTAAATAATAGATTTATTCAATTGCTGATGCTAATGGTTATGCAGTTTGGACTAGACTATATGTCCACAGCCCTTGGGCCAAGGTTAAAGGTTAATCTACTGGGTGGGTCCCCTTTTTACAACATATGTAAACAGCATCTGTACATACTGTAACAGCTCTGGAATAAGTTATCAAATCTTTGTTCCCTGGCCAGGCTTATACAGTGAAGTTTCAGTGTTGTTGCCAAATGCTTTGTTTAACCAAATCCAGGACCCGATCCAAGAAAAAGAAGAGGTGCAAATTTTTAATTTATGATTCTCCTGTCTTTAGAATCCCATTAAAGTTTTAACTTAGTAAAAAATAAAAAAATAAAAACATGGTGAATGTCTTAATGTATGGAAATTGAGGCAAATTGTTTTTGCCTCCAATCAATTATGTGTAAAAAAAACAGCTTACAACAGTATATTGTGCTGTATTAGTGGATGCACTTTTTAAAACTCACTCGCGAGATCACACTGTGCTGTCAGCGATGTCTATTCACTCTCAGGACACCGGTAAAGTTAATGTGGGAGTATGTGACAGCACAGCGTGATCTCGCGAGATCACGCTGTGCTGTGAATACAGATAGACATGAACGGAGAGAAGTATATGACGCTGATTGGTCGCTGATTGGTCAGCGTCATACACTTCTCTTTATAATGCCAAGTTGTCTATTAAAAAACGAATTAGCATAAATCTAAAATTGTGCATGACTTGCTCAAAATTGATCGTTTTTCAAAATAAAACCACTGTTGTTATCTACATTACAGCGCAGATCAGATTATGTAGGAGATAGGGCAATTATATTCTGGTGACAGCCTCTTTAAGGTGATAACTGATGAGATGATGTGAGCTGAAACAGATTGCTAAGGATACTGATAGAAAGAGCCCATACATATTTTTTTCTATGTTGGCTTGAATAAAAACCACAGTTTTTCATTGACTCTATTGGAGTGATGCAAGATTGACTTTTTTGGGATATCGATTTTTATAGTCTCTGGATCTGGACTACTTGCTGGCACCCGTTTGCATACCAATTTGACTGTGTTGGTGCTGCTGTCTTTTCTGCTGGTATATATACAGTCTGTATATATACAGTCTGATGCATACATTAATCGGACAGAAAACATCTTTTTGCCTCCATATTAAATCTGAGGTGCACATTGGTAGAGACCTCATGGCCCTCTATGGCAGCACTATGTTGACCATGTATATAAGTGATTAGCTTGTATGATCCGGATATAAAGTCTGACATAGTTGAGACTGGAGATGTGTCTTGAAGTGAAGAGATTAAAATTTAGGAAGATTTACTACAGATTTAGATTACTATTAGTAAGATTTAGGTTACTATTGGGTAGTTATTTTGCTTTACTGCAATTTATTGTGATATTATTTTTGACAAGACACAAAGTTACCAAAACATAACTTATTTCCAATTTCACAGAAGATGGGATCCTTTAACTAGTTATCAAGACGTCTGCTAGACTGACAAGAGGAAGTTACCTCATGGGATAATAATACATTTTTAACTTTTGAAGAGAATACTGCAGCATTGTTAGTGCTACCAATACTATTTACTTTTACTACTTTCTGTTATTCCTTGTTTGATCATAAAAAAAAAATCATAAAATTTGGACAAAATAAAACAGGCTTTTTGGGAATCTGAAATACTAGATTATGCAAAGCACTCCTAAGTAGTTTATTGTCATACACAAACAACACCTGTTAAAGATAATCAGAATTAATTTACTTTTCATTTTAATCTTTTCCAGCTGTCCTTTCAAACTATAAATCAAAAATCTTGGAGAAAATCCCATTATATTTTTGGTAGGCAATAACTTGGATAAGCAATGACTGCTCCAGAATCATAAATAGATGCAAGACACAGTCAGTGTTTAACTTGTGAATACCCAATTACAGGAAACTGCACCCAGAATAAAGTTCATGTTAATTGTGTATTTTATTTATTCCTTTAATAAAAATACTTAGTGAGTTTTTTTTCTTTCTAAATTTGCAAATACTGCATGGAAAACTCACTATGAACAACTGTCATAATTAATTGAGCAAACTCATTATTTATCCAATGGCATAGAAGGATTTTACTTTAAAGAGTACAATTTAGTGTTGAGTTTTTGACTGCGGCTGGACCAAAGGAGGTATTATCCAACAGGGTAGAGGCCAACTGGATCTAAACACTTTTATGTGGTTTTATGTTTCATGACACATACTGTAGATGGTATATTTTGAGGCAAATTCACAACCTCTGTCCACATACCAATTAGGTAGGAAAGTTAGCCTTAATAGAGTGCCACTAAAAAGAGTTGCTACAAATCTAGTGGTCTTTTTGACCAATCATTTTAAAGGGTGCTATAGCTTCCCCAGAGATATAAGGTGATTGCCTGGGGAATTCAGCAGCCGGACATATGGTTGTCTTTTAAGATTGGGTTGTGCAGTTGGGACAACCACTTTAACGCCTGCTTCAGAAAACCATTTATTACAATTATTCTCCAACTTGTAAAAAAAAAATTTCGACAATTGTCTACTACTTTGCTCGTTTGTTTCCACTATTTAAAGTGTACATTTCCCTTGGCCTATTATTGATGGTCCATAGTATTAGACAGTTGGTTTGGAAGATTTAGTTATAAATATATATATATATATATATATATATATATATATACACACACACCATGTTCCAAATTATTATGCACATTGGATTTAAGTGTCATAAACATTTAATTATTAGTTTTTCAATTAAACTCATGGATGGTATTGTGTCTTAGGGCTCTTTGGATCATTGCAATCAATCTCAGGTACCTGTGATAATTAGTTTGCAGGTGTGCCCAATCAAAGGAAAACTACTTAAGAAGGACGTTCCACATAATTAAGCAGGCCACAGGTTTCAAGCAATATGGGAAAGAAAAAGGATCTCTCTGCTGCCGAAAAGCGTGAAATAGTGCAATACCTTGGAGAAGGTATGAAAACATTGGATATTTCAAGAAAACTTAAGCGTGATCGTCGTACTGTGAAAAGATTTGTGGCTGATTCAGAGCACAGGCGGGTTCGTTCAGATAAAGGCATAATGAGGAAGATTTCTGCCAGACAAATTAATAGGATTAGGAGAGCAGCTGCTAAAATGCCATTGCAAAGCATCAAACAGGTATTTGAAGCCGCTTGTGCCTTTGGAGTCCCGCGAACCTCAAGGTGTAGGATCCTCCAGAGGTTTGCAAGTGTGCATAACGCTATTATTCGGCCACCCCTAAACAATGCTCAGAAGCAGAAACAGTTGCAGTGGGCTCAGAAATACATGAAGACTAATTTTCAAACCGTGTTGTTTACTGATGAGTGCCGTGCAACCCTGGATGGTCCAGATGTATGGAGTAGTGGGTGGTTGGTGAATGGCCACCATGTACCAACAAGGCTGCGACGTCAGCAAGGAGGTGGCGGAGTCATGCTTTGGGCTGGAATCATGGGGAGAGAGCTGGTAGGCCCCTTTAGGGTCCTTGACGGTGTGAAAATGACCTCTGCAAAGTACGTAGAGTTTATGACTGACCACTTTCTTCCGTGGTACAAAAAGAGGAACCGTGCCTTCCGTAGCAAAATTATCTTCATGCTTGACAATGCACCATCTCATGCTGCAAAGAATACCTCTGTGTCATTGGCTGCTATGGGCATAAAAGGAGAGAAACTCATGGTGTGGCCCCCATGTTCCCCTGACCTCAACCCTATTGAGAACCTTTGGAGCATCCTCAGACAAACAATCTATGAGGGTGGGAGGCAGTTCACATCAAAACAGAAGCTCTGGGAGGCTTTTCCGACATCCTTCAAAGATATTTTAAGCAGAAACTGTCCAAATACTCACAAATTCAATGGATGGAAGAATTGTCAAGATGATATCAAAGAAGGGGTCCTATGTTAACATGTAACTTGGCCTGCTGAGTTTTTTTTGATTGAAAGAGCTTTTGATTTCTGTTAATATGACCTCCTGATGCTGCAAATTCAACAAATTACCATTTTAGTTCTCTTTACAACCTTTAAAAAATTTTGATCTCTGTTGTGCATACTAATTTGAAACAATGCATTTTGAGTTTTTTACTTCTAAAAAAAAATCTGTTATCATTAGGAGATTTGTTCTATAAAATTTGCATTATACTTCAACGGGTGATGGCTTGAAGATTATACTGACTGTCATTTGCATCAACTATTTAGGAAAATCAGCGAAAAATAACATTTGCATAATAATTTGGAATGCGGTGTATATATATATATATATATATATATATATATATAAAGGACAGAAGAGGCAGTAAATTATTATGTAACTGAGCTTTCTTTCAATATCAAGATACTATAAAGCAACACATGTTGTATTCATGTGTTAGAACATTTAAAATTCAGTTTTTAGTGTTACTATTACTGTTATTATCTTCATTGTACATGAATGCACCTATAAAAGAAAAATACTTCTAATTTAGTTAACTATCGTAAACTGAACTCAAAAAGAGAAATGTTTGATTTCTTTTCAAAACAAACTTGTCATCTGTGTTCTGTATTCAAATCAAAATTGATGCCAGAAAAATCCAGTCTCTACTCAACATTAATCATCTTCAGATAGTTTTATGATAGTTTCAATAGACAGTATGTGTGCACAGTTCTCAGAATAACAATACATCGACGGCTGCTCTCTTGTCACAAGCACCTAGAAGGAGTAGGGTATATTTGATTATCCTGTCAATCCCCCAGATCTCATATGTTCATGTATGAATGATATGTCAGAATGGAAGATACAATGAGTTCATACTGTGTTACCATTGTTCTCTTTAAAATCCCAAGTGATTCTCTTCCATTCAGTCTTTGTGTATATTATCAGACAGGAATAATCCATCTTCTGACTGTATTCACATATTCAGAATCATATGATACTTGGTCTCCTATAGTTACGTGACAAATGTCAGATAAAAAAAACTATCATGAATATACAGCCTGTTTCCGTTGCATTTTTTCCTAAATATATATATATATATATATATATATATAGCAGATATAAAAAAAATGGCGACAGCACCCTGCAACACTAATGCCACCTAAACCACTAAATATAAATAGATATGCACTAAAGCTAAATCTACCTACAAATATGGAGGTTCTTAGTGCACATTTTGATCAAAAAGTGTTAGCCCACCTGCCACGACAAGGCGACCTCTGTAAGGTGGGAACCTACGCTGCACATACACCCAGAACTGGGACTAAGCCTACATATATACCTGGGGATGGTAGGATCCAGCATTGAACTGATTAAAATCACCCAGGGCAGAGTGGGAGGAGTGCAAGAACAACAAGTGGAGGCAGTCACTAACCCCACATATATGGATCCCATAAACACAACAAAAATTGAACAGCACATTCCAACTAAATGATACAAAATACGCAGGTGCAAGAACACCTATGACTGCAGATATACAGCAGATATAAAAAAAATGGCGACAGCACCCTGCAACACTAATACCACCTAAACCACTAAATATAAATAGATATGCACTAAAGCTAAATCTACCTACAAATAGGGAGGTTCTTAGTGCACATTTTGATCAAAAAGTGTTAGCCCACCTGCCACGACAAGGCGACCTCTGTAAGGTGGGAACCTACGCTGCACATACACCCAGAACTGGGACTAAGCCTACATATATACCTGGGGATGGTAGGATCCAGCATTGAACTGATTAAAATCACCCAGGGCAGAGTGGGAGGAGTGCAAGAACAACAAGTGGAGGCAGTCACTAACCCCACATATATGGATCCCATAAATACAACAAAAATTGAACAGCACATTCCAACTAAATGATACAAAATACGCAGGTGCAAGAACACCTATGACTGCAGATATACAGCAGATATAAAAAAAAAAATGGCGACAGCACCCTGCAACACTAATGCCACCTAAACCACTAAATATAAATAGATATGCACTAAAGCTAAATCTACCTACAAATAGGGAGGTTCTTAGTGCACATTTTGATCAAAAAGTGTTAGCCCACCTGCCACGACAAGGCGACCTCTGTATTTATATATATAATATATACACTACCATTCAAAAGTTTGGGGTCACCCAGACAATTTTGTGTTTTCCATGAAAACTCACACTTATATTTATCAAATGAGTTGCAGAATGACTAGAAAATATAGTCAAGACATTGACAAGGTTAGAAATAATGATTTTTATTTCAAATAATAATTTTCTCCTTCAAACTTTGCTTTCGTCAAAGAATGCTCCATTTGCAGCATTTACAGCATTGTAGGCCTTTGGCATTCTAGCTGTTAATTTGCTGAGGTAATCAGGAGAAATTTCACCCCATGCTTCCAGAAGCCCCTCCCACAAGTTGGATTGGCTTGATGGGCACTTCTTGCGTACCATACGGTCAAGCTGCTCCCACAACAGCTCTATGGGGTTGAGATCTGGTGACTGCGCTGGCCACTCCATTACAGATAGAATACCAGCTGCCTGCTTCTTCCCTAAATAGTTCTTGCATAATTTGGAGGTGTGCTTTTGGTCATTGTCCTGTTGTAAGATGAAATTGGCTCCAATCAAGCGCTGTCCACAGGGTATGGCATGGCGTTGCAAAATGGAGCGATAGCCTTCCTTATTCAAAATCCATTTTACCTTGTACAAATCTACCACTTTACCAGCACCAAAGCAACCCCAGACCATCACATTACCTCCACCATGCTTGACAGATGGCGTCAGGCACTCTTCCAGCATCCTTTCTGTTGTTCTGCATCTCACAAATGTTCTTCTGTGTGATCCAAACACCTCAAACTTCGATTCGTCTGTCCATAACACTTTTTTCCAATCTTCATCTGTCCAATGTCTGTGTGCTTTTGCCCATATTAATCTTTTCCTTTTATTTGCCAGTCTCAGATATGGCTTTTTCTTTGCCACTCTGCCCTGAAGGCCAGCATCCCGGAGTCGCCTCTTAACTGTAGACGTTGACACTGGCGTTTTGCGGGTACTATTTAATGAAGCTGCCAGTTGAGGACCTGTGAGGCGTCTATTTCTCAAACTAGAGACTCTAATTTACTTGTCTTGTTGCTCAGTTGTGCAGCGGGGCCTCCCACTTCTCTTTCTACTCTGGTTAGAGCCTGTTTGTGCTGTCCTCTGAAGGGAGTAGTACACACCGTTGTAGGAAATCTTCAGTTTCTTGGCAATTTCTCGCATGGAATAGCCTTCATTTCTAAGAACAAGAATAGACTGTCGAGTTTCACATGAAAGCTCTCTTTTTCTAGCCATTTTGAGAGTTTAATCGAACCCACAAATGTAATGCTCCAGATTCTCAACTAGTTCAAAGGAAGGTCCGTTTTATAGCTCCTCTAAACAGCAAAACTGTTTACAGCGGTGCTAACATAATTGCACAAGGGTTTTCAAATGTTTTCTAATCATCCATTAGCCTTCTAACACAGTTAGCAAACACAATGTACCATTAGAACACTGGAGTGATGGTTGCTAGAAATGGGCCTCTATACACCTATGTAGATATTGCATTAAAAACAAGACGTTTGCAGCTAGAATAGTTTTTTATAACATTAACAATGTATAGAGTGTATTTCTGATTAATTTAATCATATCTTCATTGAAAAAAACTGTGCTTTTCTTTCAAAAATAAGGACATTTCTAAGTGACCCTAAACTTTTGAACGGTAGTGTATATATATATATTTTTTTTTTCATCCTGCTCAGCCATTTCTTAGTTATAATGTATATATAGTTCATCCTTCTGTGTTATCCAAAAGTGCGAAAAATTACAGGGTCAGACTGGCCCATGAAAGTTAATGGGCCCTAAATGTCCAACAGAAGTCTCCTCTTGAAGCTGACTTTGGAGTCAATTGCTTTCTACTAGGACTTATTTTTAAATCTTTCCCCCACAGCCAGTTTGCGTCTTTTAGTTTAGTTTTTCCCTCCCGGCCTTCCAGGAGCCATAACTTTTTATTTTTTATTGGCATCATTTAACGCTTTATATAATGTACTGGGAAACTTTTTAAAATAATTTTGTTAGGTGGAATGTAAACAAATATATAGAATTCATCCATTATTTTTAGGGTTTTGTTTTTAAGTCGTCTGACACGCAATAAAAATTGACATGCTACTTTTATTCTGCGGATCAGTACAATTACGGTGATACCAAACTTATATCATTATTTTTAATTGTTTAGCTTCTTTTACAAAGTAAAAACTATTTATTTGAAAGATATTTATTTTGCGTCACCTTTTTCTGAGATCCATAATTTTTTTTCATTTTTCTGTCAATGGAGCTGTGAGATGGCTTGTTTTTTTGCGGGGCAAGCTGTAGTTTTTATTGGTACCCTTTTGGGATATATACAGCTTTTGATCACTTTTTGTTCCATTTTTTGGGAATTTGAGATGATCAAATAATAGCAATTCTGTCACGTAGCAGGTTAGTGGACCCACTAGGCTGCTCCGCTGTAGCAGGGAGGCAGCTGGCCAAACAACAGGAACCCCAGAATACAAAGTCTCGCTCAAGGGTACCTGGATAGTCTAGACAGTTGCCGCAGCTCTGGCACAGATGGAGATGGGTGCAGCAGGTATCGCCAAATGTGGCGGATGTCAAAGGTGCCGCAGGTTGCACCAGACGTGGCGAATTCCTCTGGACGTGGCAGTAGACGCAGGACATGGCAGATGACACAGATGCCGCAGGTTGCGCCAGACGTGGCGAATTCCTCTGGACGTGGCAGATGACACAGGACGTGACACGACTCCGACACTCCTAGGAAGGAGATGGGGACCAGCACTCACGGATCCATGGCTGCGGCCGTCGGGAGGTGAGTAAACCTGACGGCCCGTGGCCATGGACACTAAAATTCGGACTTTTTTTTGTCTTTCACTGTGTAAGATAAATAATATAACTGTGTATGATAAATAACATTATATTTTAATAAATCAAATACTTATTTAGACCCCATTCCCATATATCCGGTGAACGGGCATAGTTTCCCTCCGACATGGTACAGAATTGCTGGAGGAAAACTGATGTCAGAACGGATCCCATGCTTTCCTAGGGGATCGTTTCAGGCATCTAAGCTTCTAACAGCTTAGATGTTGCGGTATCTATTGACCGTTTCATCTAAGTGGTTAAATGACTTCCGATCCTGACCTTTAGAGCGAGGTGTCAGCTGTAAAATACAGCTGACACCTGCTGCATATGGAGCTGGCTCATTTCCTGGCCCGCTCAATACATACCCTTCCTAACTATGACGTACATGCACATCAAATCTTGTGAAGGGGTTAATTCCCAAATAACCTCTTTGATTTTAGTGTTAATATGTCCTGTGTAGATCCCCGAGGAAGCTGGTTTTCTGACCAGCCATACGTTTGGGGCTTTCATTTGCGGTGTCTGCTTTGGCCACACTACACTCTCTCTTATTATTATTGTTGCCTTGCTCCACCATTTTTTATATTGATTTTTATATATTATGCATCTTCCCGCGTGGGGTGGGACTTTATAGTATACCAGGGGTCTAAAACACGTGGCTCGTAGGCCGCATGAAACCTCTGAGGCTGTCATATGCGGCCCATGGGGCACCGAAGCTCCCTCGGGGGAGAGCAGGCCGAATGAGCACAGTTCCTTACTTGCACTGCTAGATCATTGGTGGTAGGTGAGAAATGGCCACACAGCCCCCTGTAGATAATGCAACCCGCCTGTAGATAACGCCCCACACACCACACCCCCTTGACAGAGCTACACCCCCATCCCTGTAGATAGCTCCATTTGGGCTCCCTTTAGGTGTGGAATCCCCAGCCAGAGCGCTGCCGACACTTGGGCTGGGGATTCCTTTGCTGAAGTAGCCCCTGAAGTCACTGTTCATCTACAAAGGGGTTTGTGTGTGGCACTATCTACATGTGGGTGTGTGTGGCACTATCTAGAGAGGGCATTGTGGCATTATCTAGAGAGGGCATTGTGGCATTATCTACAGAGGTCACTGTGTCATTATCTAGGTGGGCATGGCACTATATACAGAAGGCACCGTGACATTATCTACAGAGTGCAGTTTGGCATTATCTACAGAGGGCACTGTGGAATTATCTACAAAGGGGGATGTGGCATTATCTACAGAGGGCACTGTAGCATTATGTACAGAGGGCACTGTGGCACCAACTAAAGAGGGCACTATGGCATTATCTACGGAGAGCACTATGGCATTATCTACAGAGGGCACTGTGGCATTATCGACAGATGCCACTGTAGCGTTATCTACAGAGGGCATTGTGGCATTATCTACAGAGGGCATTGTGGCATTATCTACAGAGGTCACTGTGGCATTATCTAGGCAGGTGTGGCACTATCTACAGAAGGCACTGTGGTACTATCTACAGAGGGCTGTGTGGCATTATCTACCGAGGGCACTGTGGCATTATCTACAGAGGGCACTGTTTCATTATGAACAGAGGGAACTGTGGCACCATCTACAGAGGGTACTGTGGCATTATCTACAGATGGCACTGTAGCGTTAACTACAGAGGGCACTCTGGCATTATCTACAGAGAGCACTGTGGCATTATCTACAGAGGGCACTGTGGCACCATCTACAGAGGGCACTGTGGCATTATCTACGGATGGAACTGTGGCACCATCTACAGAGTGCTTTGTGGCATTATCTACAGAGGGCACTGTGGAATTATCTATGGTGTGGCACTATCTACAGAAGGCACTGTGGTACTATCTACAGAGGGCTGTGTGGCATTATCTACAGAGGGCACTGTGGCATTATCTACAGAGGGCACTGTTTCATTATGAACAGAGGGAACTGTGGCACCATCTACAGAGGGTACTGTGGCATTATCTACAGATGGCACTGTAGCGTTAACTACCGAGGGCACTCTGGCATTATCTACAGAGAGCACTGTGGCATTATCTACAGAGGGCACTGTGGCACCATCTACAGAGGGCACTGTGGCATTATCTACGGATGGAACTGTGGCACCATCTACAGAGTGCTTTGTGGCATTATCTACAGAGGGCACTGTGGAATTATCTATGGGGTGGCACTATCTACAGAGGGCACTGTGACATTATCTTCAGAGGGGGTTTGTGGCACTATCGACTGAGGGCAGTGTGGCAGTATCTAGAGATGGCACTGTGGCAATATCTATAGAGGGCACTGTGGCATTATCGAGAGAGAGCACTGTGGTATTATCTACAGACGGCACTGTGGCATTATCTACAGGGGGCTGTGTGGCATTATCTACAGAGGGGTCTGTGGCACCATTTACAGAGGGCACTGTGGCATTATATACAGAGGGCACTGTGGCATTATCTACAGAGGGGTCTGTGGCACCATTTACAGAGGGCACTGTGGCATTATATACAGAGGGCACTGTGGCATTATCTACAGAGGGCATTTTGGCATTATCTATAGAGTGCACTGTGGCACCATTTACAGAGGGCACTGTGGCATTATATACAGAGGGCACTGTGGCATTATCTACAGAGGGCATTGTGGCACCATCTACAGAGGGCACTGTCGCATTATCTACAGAGGGCAATGTAGCATTATCTACAGAGGGCACTGTGGCATTAACTATAGAGGGCACTGTGGCACCATCTACAGAGAGCACTGTGGCATTATCTACAAAGGGTGATGTGGCATTATCTACGCGGGTGTGTGGCACTATCTACAGAGGGCAATGTGTCAGTATCTACAGAGGGCACTGTGGCAATATCTACGGAGGTCACTGTGACATTATGTACAGTGGGCACTGGGGCACTGTCTACAGGGGGCTGTGTGGCATTATCTACAGAGAGTACTGTGGCATTATATACAGAGGGCACTGTGGCATTATCTAAAGAGGGCACTGTGGCGCCATCTACAGAGGGCACTGTGGCGTTATCGACAGAGAGCACTGTGGTATTATCTACAGACAGCACTGTGGCACTATCTACAGGGGGCTGTGTGGAATTATCTACAGAGGGCACTTTGACATTATCTATAGAGTGCACTGTGGCATTATCTACAGAGGGCACTGGGGCATTATCTACAGAGGGCACTGTGGCACCATTTACAGAGGGCACTGTGGCATTATCTGCGGAGCGCACTGTGGCATTAGCTACAGAGGGCACTGTGACATTAACTATAGAGGGTACTGTGGCATTGTCTAAAGAGGGCACTGTGGCACCATCTATAGAGGGCACTGTGGCATTATCTACAGAGGGTGATGTGGCATTATCTACGCGGGTGTGTGGCACTATCTACAGAGGGTACTGTGGCAATATCTACGGAGGTCACTGTGGAATTATCTACAGTGGGCACTGTGGCACTATCTACAGGGGGGCTGTGTGGCATTATCTACAGAGGGCACTGTGACATTATCTACAGAGGGCGATGTGGCATTATCTATGCGGCTGTGTGGCACTATCTACAGAGGGCAATGTATCAGTATCTACAGAGGGCACTGTGGCAATATTTACGGAGGTCACTGTGGCATTATCTACATTGGGCACTGTGGCACTATCTACAGGGGGCTGTGTGGCATTATCGACAGAGAGCACTGTGGTATTATCTACAGATGGCACTGTGGCACTATCTACAGGGGGCTGTGTGGCATTATCTGCAGAGGGCACTTTAGCATTATCTATAGAGTGCACTGTGGCATTATCTACAGAGGGCACTGTGGCATTATCTACAGAGGGCACGGTGGCACCATTTACAGAGGGTACTGTGGCATTATATACAGAGGGCACTGTGGCATTATCTACAGAGGGCATTGTGGCACCATCTACAGATGGCATTGTGGCATTATCTGCAGAGGGCACTGTGGCATTAACTATAGAGAGCACTGTGGCATTATCTAAAGAGGGCACTGTGGCACCATCTACAGAGGGCACTGTGGCATTATCTACAGAGGGCAATGTGGCATTATCTATGCGGGTGTGTGGCACTATCTACAGAGGGCAATGTGTCAGTATCTACAGAGGGCACCGTGGCAATATCTATGGAGGTCACTGTGGCATTATCTACAGTGGGCACTGTGGCACTATCTACAGGGGGATGTGTGGAATTATCTACAGAGAGTACTGTGGCATTATCTACAGATGACACTGTGGCATTATCTAAAGAGGGCACTGTGGCACCATCTACAAAGTGCACTGTGGCATTATCTGCAGAGGGCACTGCAGCATTATCTACAGAAGGCACTGTGGCACTATCTACAGGGACTATGTGGCATTATCTACAGAGGGCACTGACATTATCTACGAGGGCACTGTGGCATTATCTACAAAGGGCATTGTGGCATTATCTAAAGAGGGCAATGTGGCATTATCTAAAGAGGGCAATGTGGCAATATCTTCAGAGGGCAATGTGGCATTATGTAAAAAGGGACTGCTTAATCTTGACATTCTTGTATCTACCAAACACTTCCAACTGAGCAGCCAGACTGCATTTAGTGACACAGGCCTTGTTCACACAGAGTTTATTTGCAGGCAGAAAAATCAGGAATTTTGAGGTAGACTTTGACCTGCCTTCAAATTCTTGCCACGATCTTCGCTGCATTTTTCACAGGCCATTGAGTGCCACAGGCAGAAAACTCTGTGTGTACTGGGCTTTAAACTGGAAAACTGGATTATTAAAATAAGCACATGAGGTAAACTCGCAAATTTCCAGTAAGTTTAAACCTAGCGGTATTATTATAGTAATGTAGTATTATTATCGTAATGTAGTATTATTATAGTAACGAAGTATTGTTATAGTAATGTAGTATTATTATAGTAATTTTGTGTTATTATGGTAATGTTGTATTGTTATAGTAATGTAGTATTATTATAGTAATTTAGTGTTATTATAGTAATATAGTATTATTATAGTAGTTCAAATAACTGATTGATTACCGTTAATATTGTATTGTATCAAATTTGAAAGTAATGTGGCCTGTAAACTTCACATTTTTTCTATGTGCGGCCCATTTACCTGGCCGATTTTGAGACCCCTGAACTACACCATGTTTTTTGTATACTGATTTGGTTAGATTCACTTCACATATGCAATTGCATCATGTGCCTAGCGCCCTGTGATATATTCTTTTAAACACATAGCACTTTATTTCATATGGTATAGAGAGTATTTGTCGTTTGTAGTCTCGTCCTTTCCGTTATTTTGGGTTTTCACTGCAGAGGGTCACATTATCCTTTTTGACCCTCATTTGATATTTCCTGTGTGTGTTTAATTGTATTGTCTGTAGGTGTGTATATGTATATAATTTGTTAGTGTTTACTTTAGGTCAATAAAATATATATTTTTCTTATATTGCTAATATGGGTGTGCATACATCTTGTGGGTTGTCACTTTTTTTGGTTGTTTCATAGTCGATTTTAACACTGGTTCTGCACCCCATTTTTTAATTTTTATTGTGTGCAGTGCCCACCATCTCTTTGTGGTCTTATGTCCTGTGTATACAACACATAATCTCTATAGATAGGGTGTCCCCATCATTATATTCTCTAGTGTGCACAACGAACATAAGTCCAGCAGTTTTATGAAGATAGAATGTCCGCTGGCTGTGTTTTTACGGCCAGCGGTCAGGGTCCTTAAAACCCGAGCCATAGACTTTTGCGGCTCGGGTATTAACTTGCTGCCCGAGCGATCGGGCAGCTGAATGTCGGGTATCCGGCTGTCAGTGACTGCCAGGGACCCTGAGGAGAAGATAGAAGCAGCTTTCACTACTTCTGTCTTCTCTGATCACTTGTACACAGCGCTCAATGAAAGACGCTGTGTATAGGAATAGAGGCAGCGGCCGCGCCGCTGTCTCTATTCCGGTGTTCATGTGACTGGTCACATGATCGCCGGGTGCCGTTACTGACAGACTGCTGCTGGGTCTATGAGAGGGCTGATTTCCCCTGTAAATTGGGCTGCTGTGCAGCTCCAGTTACAGTGGAAAAGATGGTGTAAAAGAAATAAAAAAAATATATAAAGTTCCCCAAAGGTCTGTTTTGAGCTTTGGGGGACAGACCATAGTAATAAAAAAATTGTGTGCAAATTTTTTTTTCGAATAAATACACATAAAATACCCACGCCACACTAGCGCTGACCCAATTACCCTAATATAGACATGTAACATATTCAAGTTTATGGTAGACAATGACGATCACAAATAAAAGGTCTGTTTTAGGGTAAAACTATGTTATTACCCAAAAAAAATAGCTGAAACGTAAAAAAGCTTATTTTTTTACTATTATTTTCAAACTTTATGAATAAAAATTCTAAAATAGCAAAAACGATGTGTATAAAAACGATAAAAAAAGAAACCTGCATTGTCTACGGAAAAATCATTGCAAAAATCACGTCGTTAGCCCAACAAATAAAAAAGTTATAGCTATTTAACTAACGTGTGCTAAAAATGGCTAAACGGTGTCTGGTCCTGAAGGCTCAAAATAGCCCGGTCCTGAACTGGTTAATATCAATTAAAACTGTCCCATCTTTATGTGGCCTCATATGAATATCAGGACTATAAAGACTAATAGCCATTCCCAACAATTTCAGCACGTTATTACTTTGTATAACAACAGCACTGTACAGTGTTTAAATAAATATATTTCAAATAATAATGCCCTTGGAATAATGTTGTATCAGACACAGTTGTGTCAGATATATTACAGCATCTAAATTTAAAAATAATTCCACAAAATAAAAATAAAAAAGCAGAAATTCATATTTTTTGAGAAACCCTTGTTATTCTTTAATACCTTAAAAAAAAAATCTGTTTTGCTAGCATGTGAAAAACTATTCCTAGAAGGAAAATTTGTTTTCTTCCTTCTGCAGACTGGGATAAACTGAACACTATACACTTACATATGGTAAGAATATAGTTGCAATTATTAATTCAATGTTGGAGTGCTCCATACAAGAATAACCCTGCAAATCAGTGTATTCCAGCTATTCCAGCTATGCACCAGCTGATTGTACTTTTCACAAAAGTGTGCTATGGAGCATTAATTTTATATCATGTGATTGCCACAGTGTTGATGTAAAAAAACAAAGATGGTGTTTTCTCATTCTCTTGAAAACTCAAAATATAATGAGGTGTGAAATCTAAACATATGGTCTAAATGTTCTACCATCCCAGTCATCAGAATCAAGAAATAAGCACAAATGTGCCTAAGAGACAATACTCTATGAGTAAAAGTGTCTGGCAAATATATTATACCTACACCTAGGGCCATCATATATGTTAAATGGTCAAGACTCATGGTATGTCTCAGCTAAGTGTTATGCACCTTGTTGCTTTTTCTGTCTCTTCTACCAAAAGTGGGGTTATCTGAAGAAAGCCGATAGACACTCTATCAGGCGTATTTAGCTGGTATTCCCATGAGAGCCAGAAAATGCCAATAGTAACAGAATACAAACTCTATTGAAATGACAGCGACCTTTAAAGTACCTTTATGATTGATCCCGTTGGGAAAGCCTCACTTTGCTGCAAAATAGTTGTATTATTTTCCCCTTTCCCAGGGGCGTAGCTTGAAAGAATACAAAAAGTTCATAACAATTCTGTGTTGTTGAAACCTTATACAATGAACTCCCCTTTGCAGCTCCACGTGGCAGCCCTGCATACATTGATAATATAGCGCCGGTGTCCGCTGACAACCAACATCTCTCTCTCCTCGGTGGCCGTGGCTGCCAGTCAGTTCCCAGTTCCTGGTCCCCTCTTTCCTATGGAAGTCAGTATGCTCTGCGTCCTGTTCTCTCTCCTGCTCTGTCTGCCAATAGGGTGCGTGTGTGTCTTCAAGGGCCAGTGTGCGCACCAATAAAAATGTCTATAGCCTATCCCTGCACACACTGGGCTATATAGTTAAGCCTGCCCACTGTCCCAATGCCTGAGCAAAGTTAGAAAAACCTTGTGTTATCCTGTGAAGGCTGCATATCTTGTATCCTCTGTCAGCTACCTGTCGGTATCCTTTATCCTGAGTCCATTACCTATCAGTATCCTGTATCAGTTATCTGTCAGTATCCTGTACCCTGTGTGTGCTTCCAGTAATCGTGCACCATCGTGCTTCCAGTAATGTGGCACCAGTGTGCTTCTAGTATTTCGGCACCAGCCTGTTTCCAGTAATCTGGCACCAGCCCTCTTCCAGTATGTAGCCTGTATCCTGCTACCACCAAGGTACCATCTGCCTGTGCCTGCCTAGCACCTGTCTGGCCAGCAGCTACTCCGCCGGCACCACCTCAAGAGGTAGCGACCTGGCAGTCTCTCCGCAGTGAAGGCCAGATCCCTGTGCAGGGGTTAAAGGGTGAAGACCGGGGTGGCTGCTTAGACAATGCCCTTAGAGGTGGCCCTAGGCCAATCCGGCGGAGTAGCCAAGTGTGTCCAGAAACCTGCTGGTCCATACAATACATTGCAATAAAATATCAGGGAAAAGGACAGATTTATTCTGCTAATGTGTTTAGATCACAGGGGAAGGCCTAGACTTGATAAATTTGTATCTATCGCTCAGCTGTAATTAGGACTAGGTTTGTACAGGCTTTCAGCCTCTGTTCTCAATCACTGACAACAAGCAGCAATCGTGAAAACTTCTCAATATACAATAAATAAGGTTTATTTATATAAAACCAGAAAACCTCTTTTAAAACATCAAATAATAATTTTGGCTTTTCGGGAAAATACAATTATTTGTGTGATAATCAGACTACAATATAAACGAAGAAAACTTGGCTAAACATAAAAAAACAAAATAATATGTTTCAAATGTATGTATATTATCAGGTCTTTGAAGAGAATCCAATAAATGACCGGTTACCAATTTGCATTCAAATGACAGAAATCTACCCTATTCTTTCGAAATGCGTGTATCTTTCTGTATGGTTAATGTAAAGTAGATAACTTGCAATATTACTGCTTTCTTGAATGGGCTGAACGAACAAGGAACAAACAGGAGGGAGTTTTGTCGAGCTCTCAACAGGTCACATTGTCATCTATTAGATAATGTAGGCTTCTAGAGTTTTCAAGAGTTAAGAAATTGTATCCCATAAACTGGCACTAAACACGGAAATATAGGAAAGGGAATTCATTAAAAACTAATTAAATTTTTTTCCCCTTATTATATTTCATTTGTAGTGGATACGATTTTAAATGGTGTCTGCTTTATTATCTGCATTGCTTTCAGGAAGTCGGTTAAAGCAACAAAAGATGAAATTATTTCAGCATTTGATGTAGGCACTGCTTTTGTAATTTGTCCTAACCAGGCCTCCTAAAGAAAAGTATATACACTAGTTGCCTCTGTCTACCCAATGATAACAAAATAAAAATTGAACATGTTTTCTTTGTACATGAAAACACATTCACCATATTTGCTTGTTTGCGGGAAACCTTTGGTCTACTTTTAGTGTCAATGTTAATTTCTCGATATACAGCCAACAATAATACTACTTTATTTTCTTGTTCTATAGTGAAGTCTAATGTTTAATTAGTTTTTAATTAGCTGTTTCCAATTCATTGTTACTTAGTTGTATGCTAGAGCCTTTTATTCATCACTCATTGAATGAGACATTCAACTTCACAGGAATCTTCAATATGTAGAGCATAACATCTAACACAACTTACTGATGGAGTAATCATGCATTTTAATGAGCATACAATATATTTTCTTAATTTATAAGTAGTTGTTTGTTTTTTTTTGGAACATAAGATGCCTCTTGTAAAATATTATATTGTTTTTACAAAGTTATTATGCTTTAGTGTCTGATTGGAAAGAGCAATTGTATACATTCTTGAAATTTTAGACTGAGATTATTTCATTGTATAAAGGTATATGATTAAAGATGTTTACCAGAACTAATATTTGATGGTCTATCCTTAGGAAGGTCATCAATGTGAGTGATTAATGATTGTCCAGATACACTGGCTTGCCAGTACAGGCAGCTGTAAACGCTGCTCAGCCCTATTCACTTAAAGGGAAGATGTCACGAAAAAAATAAATATTATATGTTATTGCTTTTAGTATGTCATTAAAATAAATTTTATTTATTTGTGTTTTTGTGTTGTACTTTTTTCTTTTTTCTTTCTTTCACTTCTCTATGGGGACTGCCATTTTTTTTCATCTCTGTGTCGATTAACGACACATACAGAGATGAAATACGGCACATACATCCCCATAGGGAATGCGAACGGGAGCCGTTCCATTCACTATAGCGTACGCCGTCTGTGTGGGAACGGCGCATGCGCCGCTCCCTCACAGACCAAAAGGTAGGTCTTCGGCAGAGCGACATCCGCCGCCATTTTCATGTGGACCGGAAGCCGCGACCCGACAGTAAGATGACTACTTCCGTTCGCAGCTTCCTGCCATATGTTAAGATGAAAGGACTAGGAGTGGAGGGAGCGGAGGCAGCGGCGGCGGCAGTGACAGCGGCAGCGGCAGGAGCAGGTAAGTTATGTTTGTGTATGTGATGTGTGTGTATGTTCATGTTATACTGTCTGATTACCACTGTATCTAATCCTCCTACACTGTGCATTCGCTCAAAAAATGGCGGCACACAGTGTAGGAGGTTTGAACATTCAACCCCCTCCTTTCTCCTGGCACTAGCCAGGATAAAGGAGGGGGGGGGGTTGTGTGAGGACACTAGAGTGAGTGTGTCTTCTCCAATTTTGCAGCATATAGCATTGAGGTTGCTTTACCACATGCCAATGCTGCAATTTTGGGAATTGCTCCCTCTAGTGACCAGCACATGGAAATGTTATAAATTAGAATCTAATTTATAATATTTCCTGACTTGTGAAAAAAATTAGAACAATGTGTAATCATTTATATACTAACTGTTTAACTAAAAATAAACAAATAATCTAACGACACTTTCCCTTTAACAGCCTGTTTTGGCCTTACACAGCCAATTTTTTCAAATCTGACATGTGTCACTTTATATGGTAATAACTCTGGAATGTTTTTATGTGTCCAAGCGATTCTGAGGCTGTTTTCTCGTGGCACAATGTACTTCATATTAGTGGTAAAATTTTATCCATATATTCAGTGTTTATTTGTGAAAAACACCACAATTCTGAGAAAATTTGCAACAATTAGCATTTTTGTAAATTTAAATGTATTTGCTTGTAAGACAGATAGTAATACCATACAAAAACAGTTGCTAGTTAACAGTCCCCATATGTCTACTTTATGTTGGCATTATTTTTTAAAAGTCCTTTTATTTTTCTAGGACGTTACAAGGCTTCTAACTTTAGCAGCAATTTCTTACATTTTCAAGAAAATTTTAAAAGGCTATTTTTTCAAAGACCAGTTCAAATCTGAAGTGGCTTTGAGGGCCTTATATATTAGAAAGTCCCCATAAATCCCCCCATTTTAAAAACTAGACCCCTCAAAGTATTCAAAACAGCATTCAGAAAGTTTCTTAATCCTTTAGGCGTTTTACAGGAAATAAAGCAAAGTAGAGGTGAAATTAACAATTTTCATTGTTGTTGCCAAAATTCATTGGTAATACAGTTTTTTCTGTAAGGCTGGGTTCACACGAGCACATTAACGTCCGTAATGGAAGGACGTATTTTGGCCGGAAGTCCCGGACCGAACTAAGTGCAGGGAGCCGGGCTCCTAGCATCGTAGTTATGTACGATGCTAGGAGTCCCTGCCTCTCTGCAGGACAAGTGTCCCGTACTGTAATCATGTTTTCAGTACGGGACAGTAGTTCCACGGAGAGGCAGGGACTCCTAGCGTCGTACATAACTATGATGCTAGGAGCCCGGCTCCCTGCACTGAGTTCGGTCCGGGACTTCCGGCCGAAATACGTCAGTCCATTACGGACGTTAATGTGCTCGTGTGAACCCAGCCTAACACAGAAAGTTTTACCAGAGAAATGCAACTCAATATTTATCGCCCAGATTCTGCAGTTTTTAGAAATATCCCACATGGAGCCCTAGTGTCCTAATGAATTGAAACACAGGCCTCAGAATCAAAGGAGCACCTAGTGGATTTTGAGGCCTCCTTTTTTTTTAGAATATATTTTAGACATTATGTCAGGTTTGAGGAGGTCTCGTGGTGCCAAAACATTGGAAACCCCCCAAAAGTGACCCAATTTTGGAAACTATACCCCTCAAGAAATGCATCTAGTGGTATAGTTAGCACTTTAACCCCACAGTTTTTTTTGCTAAACTTATTGGAATTAGTCTGTAAAAATGTTAAATTTACTATTTTCTGAAAAACTTAGAAATTTGTAAAGCATCCTCTTTCGATTATGGCAATGCCCCATATGTGGTAATAAACTGCTGTTTGGACCCACGGCAAGGCTCACAAGAGAAGGAGCACAATTTGGATTTTGGAGAGCAAATTTTGCTGGAATAGTTTTCAGTGCCATGTTGTGTTTGAAATGCTCTGGAGGGATCAAAACAGTGAAAACCCCCAAAAAGTGACCCCATTTTGGAAACGACACCTCGCCAAATTTGTTATTTTCACAAGGGGTAGTTGGAGAAAAAACAACACACAATTTGTTACCCAATTTCTCCAAAGTACTGCAATATCCCATGGGTGGCCCTAGACTGCTGTTTGGGCACATGGCACAGCTCAAAATGGAAGGAGCGCCATCTTGCTCTTAGAGCACAGATTTTGCTGGACTGGTGTACGGGCACCATGTCGCATTTACAGAGCTCCCTTAGGTACCAGAGTAGAGTGTAAAACCCTGAGAAGTGACCCCATTTTGTAAACTACACCCCTCAAGGCATTTATCATTTGCTTGGACATATGACAGGGCTTAGGAGTGAAAGGCGCATGTGAGGCCTATGTTAGTTATTTTCGCAGCATTGGCCCACAATGGCAGGGCTCTGGTGTCAAATAGTAAAGCAAACCCCTAAGTGGTGACCCCCATTATTGAAAACGGCACCCACAAGGCATTTTTAAGAGTGTAGTGAGCATTTTGACCCCACGGGTTGTTGTTTTTATTAGAAATGAACGCTCAGTGGATGGTGCAAAGTGAAAATTGCAATTTTCCACAGGTATATGTCATTTTAGTGTAAAATATGTTGTGCCCAGTTCGTGCCACTGAAGACAAATACCTCAAACTATTAAGCGGGTTCTCCCGGGTATGGTGTTGCCATATATGTGGATATAAACTGCTGTTTGGGCACGCTGTAGGGTTCAGAAGGGAGGGAGCACCATTTGGCTTTTGGATCGCAGATTTTGCTTAGTGGCAGTTGTTCTGATTGAGGTTTTACTGGTATTTCAGTTTATAAAGTGGGGGCATATGCAATCTGTGCAGAGCATATCAGGGCATAATAAGATGGTATAATAATGCAGTAAATTTTAATAATCCACAGATGTGGGCCCAGTGTCCCACTGATAAATAAAAAATTGTATCCCCTTTTGGAACGCTCTGCACATTTTGCATTGCCATATTCTGAGAGCTAAAACGTTGTTATTTTTTCTCCACCGGGGCTGTGTGAGAGCTTATTTGTTGCGGGACAATCTCTAGTTTTCATTGGTACCATTTTGGAGTACATGCGATTTGACACTTCTTATTTATTTTTTTGGCAAGCAAGGTGACCAAAAACCATCAATTCTGACAATGTTTCTTATTCTTTTTTTTACGGCGTTCCCCATGCACTATAAATGACAATTTTACTTTATTCTGCGGGTCGATACGATTACGGCGATACAATATGTATATCTTTTTTTTTAAAGTTTTGCAGCTGTCTGCACAATAAAATCACTTTTGTTTCATATAATTTATTATTTGTGTCGCCATATTCTGGGAGCCATAACTTTTTATTTATCCGTCAAAAGAGCTGTGAGAGGTCTTGTTTTTTGCTGGACGGGCTGTAGTTTTTAATGGTATAATTTCAGGGTACATGCAACTTTTAGATCACTTTTTTAATTCTGTTTTGCGAGGGGTAGTGACTAATAAACAGCGATTTTTCAGTTTTTTCCTGTAATAAAATACTTATTATGGAAAAAGGCGGTTATTGTTTTTTTTAACGTGAAACTTAAATTTTTTTACTATTTTACAACATTTTTATAAACTTTTTTTTGTCCCACTAGGGGACTTGAAGGCATGAACGCCTGATCACTATTCTAATACTCAGCACTACCTACATAGTGCAGTGTATTAGAGCTGTTAGATATTCACTGACAGAAAGCCTATTAGGCTTTGCCTCCTGGTGGGGCCTAATAGGCTTCCATACTAGGAGGCCATTGTTAGGCCTCCGGTTGCCAAAGCAACCATCGGCACCCCCGTGGGTATCGATGGTTGCATTAGCAACCATCGGGTGCTATCTAAATACGGAGATGCAGTGATCGCTTTTGATCGCTGCCTCTAAGGGGTTAATTGGCCGGATCGGAGGCTAGCTTCAGTCCTGGCCATTACAGCAGGATGTCGGCTGTAATATACAGCCGACAACCGATGGTGATTGCACTGGCTCAGCTTCTGAGCCAGCTCCATCACATACACGTTCTCAATGAGCTGTGATTGGTTAGTCTGCAGTGAATGACCAATCGCAGCGACCTCTGGCTGGGGACCGCTGTAACCTACTATGTAGATGTGCAATAATAATAGTATTAATAATAATAATAATAATATTAATAATAATAATAATAAAAACTCTTATTTAGAACTAGTGTGGAATGAACTTATACTCAGGTAAAGCTTTATTCAAGTTTGCATTATTATATGCTATGTTGAAGCAACACAAAAATGAATGACAATTATTAAAAGCAACACTGGACAGTAAACAGAAAAAATAACCAATTATAAATAGAAGAAAAGAGAAAGGAATGATAGAAAATGTCACCCTGCTTGATATGATTCATCATGAAATCTTTCACACTTCATTTTTTTTTAGCTTAACTATTTGATCTGCCAAAAGGAGCTCACCCACACATGCTCACAGTATATTCGAAAACTGCAGTCTGCCAAGTTGTACCCAGAAGCACTCAACCCTGGACTTATGTGACCAATCTGGTAGTTCATTTTTATCATTTTTCAGCTGGAGAATCTCTTTGAAGGAACCCAAGGATAAAGACAAACTGCAGCTTAGAAGTTAAGGAGGGATAAACATGAACTTTTTACTTTGTAGATAAATCAGAGGCAAACATCAAGAGCCATAGTAATCTGCTGCATGGTAAAGGAGAGCTGTTAAATTTCCCATTTGCTGATTTTCACGTCATTTATTTGAAGCATTCTCAGATTCTGCATGCTTCCCTCAATCCATTTTGAGATGCTTTCTTGGTTCTTTACTGATAGGTAAAGCTGGGATTCTGGCAAGCTGATTTTTTATTTTTTTTTAACGTGTCCAGTTAATTTATATAGTCATTCTCCATGCATTGAACATGTCTAAGCTGCAGTCAAACATATTTGTGTTTAGTACAATATCAGCTCAATTATATTCTAAAGTTCTTTAAGTATATTGACAAATACCATTTATGATTTAGTATATTTTCTTAGTCCTGAAGAAATCTTTTACAGCACACATTGCTTTTGACTCATTTGAATGTTCTTTGGTGTCCTTTTATGGACAAGATATCATTGCTAGCCTCTCAAGATAATTTAAGTTTTCTCGATTTGTCCATTGCGTTACCATTTTTTTTTTTCTTGCATCTCAATGAATAAATGGGCACCAGATTTATCCGATATTTTTCATATCAACTTAACTCTTCTCAAGCACGGGTTCTTTCTGGCTGATACATATTGCATATAGTTAAACCTCCAAATGCAATCTGTTTATGATTATCTATTTTTAGATTCTGTCGTTCCGTCTATAATGTTTTTCTTGTGCTGCACCTAGCCTAGAATAAATATATTTAAAAAATTTAAGAAAGAGTAATTCTTTAATATAGTGTTAAGAAGGGAAGCTATCCTGTGATACACAATGAGCACTGCTTGATACTTCAAATTGACCAACTTTTCTGCCAAAGGGCTGTAAGGGAGGTTACAGGAATTTTCACAGCTGTCCACTATATTGTTAGCATGGTCCTGCTGCTGAAGGAAATTAATATGATTATAATAACATAGATAATTTTTTACTCTATGAGCACCACAGGACATGCAGTTGTTTAAAATATTAAATAATTATAAATAATAATAATAATAATAATAATTCATATTATAGATTTTAGTAATTAAATCTACAATGCCACATGGAAATAAAAAACACATTCAGTATATAAAAATATGCTTTCTGGATATTTGACCAACTGTATGTTATCTTAGACACAGTCCTCTATAAACTTAAAAGTGCTATACGGGATTAAAAAGAAGTTTTACCTCTTCTTCAAAAAACAAAAAAAATTTTAAAAAAACTTTTCCATGAGCTGTGCCTAGTATTGCAGCTTAACTTTATTTAAAGAGGATCTGTCACTATTTTAGTAATGCCCTATCTCCTAGCTAATCTAATAGACACGGTCACACTGATAATGATAGTGAAAATTGTCCCAAAATGTTTATTATTTTAAAAGTTATGAACTTTTTTCTAAATATATAAATGAGCCTTTGTTAGACAAGTGTGAGGTAACAGCAGCAATTCTCCTGAGGTGGAGCTACCTCACAGTCTCTGACGCTGTCCTATCAGCATGAAGCTGCTTCACACAGTATGAGAGACTGAGGCTGGAGGGAAGGAAGATCACTTCAAACAGCCATATCTCCAGCTGTGGACCACCTAGAACTGGCGGCATATGAAAGATGGGCTTCCAACACCAGGATTCTAGCTGTGACACAACTGGAGATATTGCTAGTTGAATACACAGTCGGGAATGGAAGCTGTATACTATATGATCACGCTGTGTTGCTGGGCAGGGAAGTGGGAGAAGCTGTATGCTGATTGGACAGCGTCGTACAGAAAACACTACACCACCCGGAGTGAAAAGAAAGAGTCACCTTCTATTTGGCTATTAGAGCCACATTAACATATTTAGAAAAATGCTCATAACTGTTAAAATAATAAACTTTTTTTAAAACAAATGACACTAGTTATCAGCAGCAAAGCGCCTATTAGATTAGTTAGGAGATAGGGAATTAATAAACTGGTCACAGAGCTTCTTTAAGTGAGTGGGGCAGTGGAAAAAAAAATTGCAATCTAGTGTGGGTACGGGAATTGTTATTTGGCCAATTTTAAGTTGATTTTTTTGAGGCCCTCTTTGCAGTGAGCCCTAATTCTGGCTTTACAATAACTAATTCTAATGAATGACAGTACTGTGTATTAAAAATGTCAACGACAATATTGGTTTGATAAAAGTGGAGGACATTATAATACCTCATCATTAATCGTTTTGTTTAGCTTCTGGGATTCGTAGTTAAAAGTAAATGACAGCATTTTCTAATGAATGTCACACTTTTTACGTTTTTGCCAGGTTTATAGCTTGAAATTGGACAATGTAGTCACAAATCGCAGAAGCTCCAGAAGTGCACAGAAAAAACTGAATTTATGACCCATTTCTTGGTTGAGAGTCAAATTGCTGTAATGTAGGGTGTATAGTTGTTGTGTCAATTTAGTCAGAAGACTTTTGTGTTTCCTAAAGTTTTTAAATCTTGTACTAAGAGCAAAGCCCAAAATGACTATTGCTGCTGCAAAGCCATAAATTATGAATCATGAACTAGTATTTTACTACAAAAAAATTAAATTATTGTACTTGCTCTATCCTCCCTTGATATGTACATTAAAATGATAGGTAGACAAATTGAAAACTTTTTATAAAAACTTGCCAGACCTGAAATTGCAACTACAGGATCTATTCAAAGAAGTTGCCTTAGGCTGCCTACCACAAGGAGACTTTCCATCCGGAGACTCTATGTATGTTAACATCGAACTAAGATATCTGTCACCTCAATTTATGTCAATACACTAATTAAACCTTCCTGTAGGTATATTCCCTTCTCTTATCTGGCTCCCTGACAGACAATTGTCTTAACTGAAGTGAATTGGATACTCAAATATACCTTTAAAGACTCTATTCTAAGTTTGTGTTTAGGTAGTACATTATTTTTATTCAACACTGTGACCAGCCGATTCCTACACTGTCTGCTGTGTGGAAAGGAAGTCTCTTTCACTAAGCAAACCTATGAGAGGCTCAATGTGAGTCTTATAGGGATGCATAGTGAAAAACACTTCCGTTCCACACAGCAGACGCAATAGGAATCGGCCGGTCACAGTGTGGTCACGTGACATAATTGCGGCTGCGATATTTTGCCAAAAAAGTGCCCAGTAAGAGGATGACCTCCACTACAAACGGGGGCCACAATAAAAATAAAAATTGTATATAAAGTATATGTACTGTAAGTATGAATTATTCCATCCCACCCCCTTTACCCTACTGTTCTCACCCGCAATTACTACTTTCATGCTCCACCTCTTTAGACATTGAAATGGAGAGGTTAGCAATAGTAAAGATCACTTAAAAGTCACTGTTACATTGAACATGTTGTGCTATCAGAAGGCAGCAGTTGATAGAATAGGAGGAGCGGAACAGATTGATAAATAGTCTTGTGTATTAATTTTAACTAGTCATTTATTTATCTAAATCCCTGCTCTTTACGCCTCCTGCACAAGACCGTTGTGCCACTCGGGCCGTTTTTGACGGCATCCGAGTGGAACCTGATAGTTTTCACGGACCCATTCACTGTACCGGGTGAATTCGGTCCATGAAAAATGATCCAAGTCTCCGATCCGAGGAGAGATAATACATGTTCCATCTTTCCTCGGATCAATGACGGGGCTCGGCCGGCGCACACGGTCTTGTGCATGAGGCGTTTGGTCTCATGCCCACTTCAGTTATTTTCTTCAGGGCGCTATCCATTTTTTTAACAAATAGCACACTGAGACATTCATTTCTATGGGACCATGCACACTTTCGTTGTTTTAATGGTGCGTCCGTTCCGTCAAAAGTAGAACATGTCCTTCTTCTGCCCGCTGTTCAGTGTCCACTGAAGCCTATGTGTCCGTCAAAACAGAAGGCATTCACGTGCCTTCTATTTTCACGGATCCGTTGCTAAGCAATGGCAGGGCATGCCAAGGTTCCCTGTAATCAAAACACAAGATTAATTTTAATGGACCGTTTAAAACAGAAGACAAACAGAAGCATATTGTCCATTTAAAAAGGGAACAACGGAATGAATGTGGAGTGACAACGGATACATGGATCCATTTTAAATGGACGTGAAAATGGTGAAGGATGTGTGCATGAGGCCTAAGGCCTTCTCTTCCCTTTTCCATTTAAGGAGTAGCTATATTTAAGGCCTTGCTACAGGCGATTTCAGATTTTTGTCACTAGTTCCTGTACAATCTTCACTCAGCAAAAATCTAATAGGATTAGAATCCAGCTCCATTCCAAAATATTAATAATGCTTCCTAGTATTTCATTCCTATGCCGATACAAATTTGGGCATCTCCACATTAAATGTTTAAAATATCCTTTTCTTTCTCTGCATCTTATACGTATATCGGTTGTACTAAAGCCCATTTTGTTTTATTTACAGGGTGTATAATGTGCTCTGTAGATCAAGTACATTTGTGATATGCGCAGGGCACAAACATTGATACTTCTGATATATTTGACACTATCTTGGCCCATACGTCCAATTGAATATCCCCAACAGACTTCTCCCTTTTCTCCTTGAACTGGCCTGGGAGGATGGAGCCCATACAGCTTCTCATCAACATATATATTCTGGCCACACCTTTTTTTGTTTTCTTATTAAACATTATTTGTTATTAATTAATCTACTATATTAAATCTAACCTGACTTTCTAGTCCCTCTTTTCTTAATCCGGACCTTATTTTACAGTATTAAAAGCATCTATTCTCAGCTATTCCAAATTCTTTGCATTTATGACTAAAAGACTTTAGGCCAAAAGCAGAACATGTCCTATTTTTTTGATGGCCAGTATTCACGGACCGTTCTCTTGTGATGGTATCCAATATAGTGATTTTTTTTAGCCGATTCCCTCGCTCTCTCACGTTACAAGATTAGATTTTAACCTTCCCACCTACCAAATGACAAAGAAAAAAACACCAGCAGGAGCCCTCTCTTCTCCATACCCCTCTTCATCTTCATCTTCCAAAAATAATGCAATATAATTAATCCACTTGTCATGTCCTCCTCTCCCCCATCTTAACCGCCTTTCTTTAATTAAAAAAATAACTACAAATTCATTCCTTAAGAACTTCAGAATAAACTTTTTTCCACGCATCTTGGCTGGGTAAAGAATAGAATATTGTATCAAATTTAATTAAAGTCTCTTCTTAATATTTATAAATAGAGATCTTTTTTCTGTGTTTCCTTGGAGAAGTCCGGGTAAGTGGAAATTGTATTATAGTTATATTTCACTAGTCTTAGGTTCCTTGCTTTCTTCAGAATGGTCTCTTTATCATTACAAGCGAGAAATATTGCAGTGATCGGCTTCGGTGGTGATCCTACCCTTTTTATGCGAGGAGTTATTTTCTGGCCACATTTTATTTTTATAGCATCTCCATAAATGATTAATTTGCACAGAAACCCTCTTCATTTTCTGGAAATCCCAGAAATGTTAGATTTTTACGCCTAGCCAAATCTTCCATTATTTCCATTATATACTGCATAGTATTTATTTCTCTATATCATTAACTAGTTTTTCACGCTAACCTTGTGATGTCTCTACAGATTTTAATCTGCGGTCATTCTCCAGAGTGCGCTTGTATATTTTCTCCATGTCCATCCTCATTTTGCCGACCACCTCTATAAAGGGGTTATCCGGGGACCAAAAATTGCATTGCAATAATATATTTATGTGAAACTAAGTAACTTACTAATATACTTTCATTAAAAATTCTATACTAAGTGGTGCAGTTCAAACCTCATGAATTATTGGAGCTGGAGCTTTTCTAATAGTGATGATGCTCCGACACTGCCCCACGTGACTGAGCTCTTGCTTCATGTGCTGTTCGAGAACATGACCGCAATGGGCTGTCACATTGCCTATTGCTTGAGTCCCGAGCAGAGCATCAGCTAGAACTTTGCTCAGGACTCATCACTGCTCCCGACATCCAGATTTGGTCAATTCCGGGGTTTCCCATCACTGGAGTCCCTGAGCAAGGCATCAGCTGATGCTCTGCTTGGGGACTCCAGAACTTCTGCCGACGTCACTGTCACTGTCCATATATGGACAATGACATCGGCAGAGCAGTACTGGAGTCCCGGAGCAGAGCATCAGCTGATTCTCTGTCTGGCGAATCCACAACTTCTGCCCACGTCATTGTCACTGTTCATATATGGACAATGACGTTGGCAGCAGTACTGGAGTCCCCGAGCAAAGCATCAGCTGATCCTCTGCCTGGGGACTCCACAACTTCTGCCCAAGTCACTGTCACTGTCCATATAGGGACAATGACTTTGGCAGAGCAGTACTGGAGTCCCGGAGCAGAGCATCAGCTGATGCTTTGCTCGGGAACTCCAGGACTTCTGCCCACATCACTGTCCATATATGGACAGTGACAATGACGTGGGCAGAAGTTGGGGAGTCCCCAGGCAGAGCATCAGCTGATGCTTTGCTCGGGGACTCCAATAGTGCTGCCGACGTCATTGTCCATATATGGACAGTGACAGTGACGATGGCAGAAGTTGTGGAGTCCCCAGGCAGAGCATCAGCTGATGCTCTGCTCAGGAACTTGAGCGATAGGAAACCCCTGAATTGGCTAGATATGGATGTCGGGAGCAGTGCTGGAGTCCCGAGCAAAGCGCTAGCTGATGCTCTGCTCGGGACTCAAACAATAGGCAATGTGACAGCCTCTTGCGGTCATGTTCACGAACAACACATGAAGCAAGAGCTTAGTCACGTGGGGCCGTGTCGTTGCGTCATCCCTATTAGAAAAGTTCCAGCACTTCCTGAATAATTCATGAGGTTTGAACTGCACCATTTAGTACAGAATTTTTAATTAAAGTATATTAGTAAGTTACTTAGTTTCACATAAATATATTATTGCAATGCAATTTTTGGTCCCCGGATAACCCCTTTAAGCCCTACCAGTTGTTGTGCCATATCCTAGTGTTATTAGAAAACATTTACAGCAGTAAGGATTTATTTGAGAGATTTTTCCGTTATAGCAGTTCAATTTAAAGATTTCTCTTTTAGTGTCTTCCCATCATACAGATCCACGTCCTCAGTAGCTTTTAACTGTGTATCAATACAACTACTAGTACTTGGGTCAAGTTGTTTCCCGCTTTGCTTCAAGAGATACTTTCCTTTCCAATAATACATCATCTTTATTCACAATTTTTTTGATCATCTGGTGAAATTGACTTTCTGGCATATTTCCCCAGTTTTTGCACATCTTTTTAGCTGAATCCTTCATTTTATCATTGGCGGTCATCTTGGATGTCATCCCCAATTTTGCCCAGCCATTCCTCTGATCATATTACTTTAAATATAATAACTTAGTAGAAGGTTAGAGACAGCTTATATAAAAGTGGTATAAAAGATGTAGTAAGGATATAGGATGTCTGTAGCACAGACCTATTAGATCTTACACTTTCCAGTTCAGATATACTATGTTATTAGCACTAATGGTACAGGAGCGATAAGCAGTTTGTAATTCAGATATAGACTCTTTTTGTAGCACTGACAATATAGAAATAAATGGCTTCCAGTGTTATCCAAAATTTCTGCAGTACTTTATATCCATATATCTCTCCAAAACTGGGCTAGGATACTGCCAACCACAAGAGGGGCAAATTACATCAGCAAATGGATTTATAGAATTATATATATATATATATATATATAAAAGCCGTAAGCCACTTTGTTATCAGTACTCACAGAACAGCAGTACCTTTGTAGCTTCCAATATTTCCAAAGCTTCCTGGGGTGCTCTGTGCCCATAACTCTCTCCAAAACTTGACCAAGTCACTGACATACTCTAGGGGACCAAGCAATATGCTGTGTACAGCACAGACAGCATCTAGACGGGCTGGGAGTGACTCAATAAGGTGCCGGTCGGTTATCTCAGGTATCTGGAGCCATGCTGACTGCAGTGCATCCCACATTTGGTGCAGGGTGCGTGGGGGGAGGATCCATAGAGCGAACAAGACGATCACGGTGGTCCCACAGATGCTCGATTTTGTTCAAGTCTGACGAATTAGGGGGCCAGGGTAGTACTTGGACATCTTGGTCGTGCTCTTCCAACCACTGTCGGACATTTCCAGCCGTGTGACATGTCGCATTATCTTGCTGGAAGATTCCATCTGCCCCAGGCAGACATGTTAGGCTAGGTAAATAATTCCCAAATAAGAGACTGGAGACAAATTAACTTTTATTGTGGGTTGACTCGGGGTCGGCCACAGTTATTTATTAAATATAAAATTATTAACTGTTAATAATTAATTGTAGAACACAACCTTAAAACTCAGTCTCAGAAGTACCTGGATGCCAAGCAGTCCTTTGCAGGGGCATGTAGGTAGAATGATTATAAATGAAAACCCACCCTGTGACAATTACATACCAAAACAACATTGTTCACAACAGCAGTTCACAGAAAGAAATAAAGGGACATCATTTTGTTTTTTGTTTTTTTAATTTGTTTGCTTTTTTTTCTTTTAAATCGGAAAAAAAAAAATCACAAAATGGAAATACTAATTTTAAAGCATAAACAACGCAAAGAAGGGAGGGACTCTGAAAATTATCCTCGCTGTGAGAGGAGCAGGAGAGGAGCTAACTTATATAACCCCCCATTAATTAGCATAACCAGACCTTGCTGGTAAATGCACACTTTTTCCTCCAATGGCTGTATAACAGCCAAAGTAAACAAACAATTAACTCCTAGCATGCTTCCCACATGAAATTTAGACCCTAGACTTATTAAGTCCAAGGCCCTACGGGCCTACTAAGACAAACAGCATGTATGGGTTGACGTGATTTGCAACGATGGAGTCATACCCAAATCGGTTCAGAGCCGTCCACATGGATGAGAGATTACAATGAAAAAATTCCCCCGACCATAATCCTGCTGCCACCAGCTTGTGTTCTTCCAGCAATGGTTGCAAGGTGTTTATTCTCTGATGTTTCTCGTCTGACACACGAACGTCCAGCCGTTCGATGAAGCAGAAAAGATTACTCATCAGATAAGGCCACCCTTTGCCAATCATCGGTGGTCCAATTCCGATACTGCAAATTGAAGCCCTTTGTTTCCAATACACCTTTGTTAGCATAGGAGTAGTGACCAGCCATCTGCTTTGGAGCCCCATATGCAGTAGGGTTCGCTGGACTGCTGTTTTAGACTCACGTCTGGTAGCCCCCTGCTTGATTTTCATGGTGAGCTTCTCCACTGTAGCGTGTCGTTCGGTTCTCGTGCACTTTCGTAGCCAACGTTCACCTCTCACATCAATGGCACGTGGTGCACCACAGTTTCCACATCAGTTATTCCCAATGGTGCCATTTGTCCACTCACGATACACATTCATCACAGCAGCACACAAACAGCTCACAAACTGCGCTGTTTAAAAAATATTGCCACCCTTGGCTTGAAAGCCAATAATCATCCCTTTATACAACTCTGATTAATCACCCCTTTTACCCATGGCAACAACGAGTGATATGTGTTCAGATAGCCAATCACACATCTTATATACCCACCAGCCCACGACACATCACTTCCTTCATGGGCTATGCACTGCCGACGTCGAAAGTAGGAGGTGGTCATAATATTGTGACTCGATCGTGTATATTTCCCCTAGCTTTCCTAGGATATGCCCACAACTCTCTCCACATATTGGGATAATGGAATACTTAGGCATCAGCAGATGGTTTTAAAAAGGTATTTGTGAAAGTGATTAAAAGATTTTTAAATTATTACATTTTGCGTAGCATCCATCTTGTATGTCTAGCAAAGAATAGAAATAGAGGCAGCACTCCAAAGGTCAAAAAAAGGGATTTTTATTCACCCATCTGTGCAATAGAATGCAACGTTTCAGCTGCTCAATGCAGCCTTTGTCAAGCCTTGACCTTTGGAGTGCTGCCTCTATTTCTATTCTTTGCTTGATATCTGGGCACTCTAAAGTCGGATTCCAGGAGGCTTGCACCCTGCTACCCTGGAGGTTGTTGTACTACTGTGCTGCTCACTTTCTCTATTTGGACATCTTGTATGTCTGGCATCCATCTTGGATATTTGAAAACCATTTTGTCTTAAAGAATCCATTTTGTGTTTGAAGAGTCATGTTGCTTTAAAGCTAATACAAATATGTCAACATTGTCTGAAACAATTATATGTTTTTTTTTTTGCTCCTGAACTAGATGTTTGTATTTAGTCTTTCTTGCTATTGAGAATATAGATAATTATTTACATGTTTTGTTGTGTGAAAAGGAGCCTATTATCCTTGAGAGTCTGGAGAATGGTTTTGTTTTCTATAAGGGAGGAGGCATTGTGACTCTTAGCATCTATGATGTGGTATATTTTAGGAAAGCATGGTTTTAAATTGAAAAAGTCTTCTAAGCCCATGATTGTCATTGTATGCTATTTGCTAAATCAAATCAAAATTAACGTCACATTGTAAACATTGTAAACGATTGGCTGGAATCAAGCTACTCCTTTTTCGACAGATATTATTGTAATTGTTTGATCAATAAATGTCAGAGAAAGATTTTGAGCATACAAGCATTGATTCTGTGTCTTACTTCTCTCCGATATATCGATATAATCTATGATTTGGATCTGGATAAAATCACTGGGCAGGTATCGATTGACAAACCTATTACAAATTCAAGTCTAATATATTTTGGGTCATAATTGCATCAACAGTATGTATATAGACAGTGATTAACTTTGTTTTTTTTCAACATTGAATTTTTATTAATGTTTTCAGGTAATACAAAAATAGTAAATACGGCAATATATCTCCAATCAGGTTATCAGTGACTAAATGTATACAAAACACACATGTTATTCACAATGAACATTTCTTGTCACGTTATTTACATTGAGACATAAAACCCAGGCAGTTGCATTGCATATCAGTGAATTATTCAAAGGAAAGAAAAAAAAATAATAAAGCAAATAAAGCAAGAAAAAACAAGAAGAACAACAAACATCGTCCATCCAGATCTAAGCATGTGTTAGCCTTGTTACATGCCTGTGGATGAGGTAGAAAAGCATGATGCCGGCCAGTGTTACTCGTGCCCAGGTATCTGAGCGTCAGGGCTTGGCCAGTCATCTCCCTGCGGCGGAGTCCCTAGATCCCCGATGAAATCCCAAGTGTCTGCTTTTAACGGGATCAAACTATGGGACATATAGAAGCTCCCGAGTTAGAGCTCGGGATTGAGGAAGCCAGATAAGTCTGCCATGGCTCCCAGAGCTTTAGAATTTTAGGCAACCGGTGTGTTCGCAGCGCATACATACGTTCCATCGTAAAGGAAACATTCACTAGATTGATAAGTTCAGGAATGGTAATGGTGTCGCTACATTTCCATGACCTAGCAATCAACAAACGGGCCGCTACAATAATGTGAGTAGACACTGTCCCAGACGCCGCTGGGATCTCTGACATTTCAAGAAAACACAAGGCCATAGCCGGATTTGGTTTAACAATACAGGAAGGCACTTGGGAGATCATTTCAAATACCTTTACCCAAAATGAGTGAACCTCAGGGCATTGCCACCACATGTGGAAATATGAACCCCTGCACCCACATCCCCTCCAGCACACCTCCGATTAAGTAGGATCCGATCTCGCAATCTGTGAAGGAGTCATATACCATCGTAGTAGTAGTTTTTGAGACGATTCCCAATGTTTTACCCCCTTAGAGATTTTCCTAGTCCAAGTGAAGGCCGAACCCCATTCCTTCAATGTGAAGGATGAGCGTAATTTTCCCTCCCATTTTTCACAATAAGAAGGCCTGCTGGAGAGAAGGCGAGCACACAGGTCTTCATAAAACATAGAAATACCCTTCTTTTGATTCACAGGACCGAAATAATAAGTTTGGGCCACAGAAGGGAATAGGGGCACGTTAACATTCAGAGAGGTGAAGAGATGCCTAATGCATAGATACTTATAGAAATCCCTATTCGGGATAGAGTACTCCGACACCAGGTCAGAAAACGCCAGCAGAGTGCTGCCCATGAACAGCTTGTGTATATGAGAGATTCCGGAGGATATCCAATTGTCCAGAGACACCCCGGGCAGCTCAGAGGTCAGAAATTTCAAAGGTACATTTTTTATAGGTGTAAGAGCCGATGAGGGGAGATATGTTGAGTAGTGCTTCCAAGCTTTAAGTGAAGCTGTGATAGGTGGGGACAGTACCCCAGAAGGCTTAATGTTTACCTTGGGGTTTACCCTCAGGAGTGATAGAAGAGGTTGGTCTACTATGGTCTGCTCTATATGGGCCCATTGTTTAGAGGGCGTAGACGTGCACCAGAACTTTAGCTGATCAAGAATAGCCGCCCAGTAGTATATCTGGACATCTGGCACCCCCATCCCACCCCTCCGTCTGTACATCGTGTGCATCCTGATTCTTGATTTTTTGTGCGCCCATATGAAATTGTTCAGCAATCTCTGGAGGTCTCTTAACCCCTTAAGGACGCAGCCTAGTTTGGGCCTTAAGGCTCAGAGCCCATTTTTCAAATCTGACATATTTCACTTTATGTGGTAATAACGTCGGAATGCTTAAACCTATCCAAGCGATTCTGAGATTGTTTTCTCGTGACACTTTGGGCTTCATGTTCGTGGTAAAATTTGGTCGATATATTCAGTCTTTATTTGTGAAAAATTGCAAAATTTAGAGAAAATTTACAAAAAAATAGCATTTTTCAGAATTTAAATGCATCTGCTTGAAAAACAGACGGTTATACCACCCAAAATAGTTACTAGTTCACATTTCCCATATGTCTACTTTAGATTGGCATCGTTTTTTGAACATTCTTTTATTTTTCTTGGACGTTACAAGGCTTAGAACATAAACAGCAATTTCTCATATTCTTAAGAAAATTTCAAAAGCCTTTTTTTGAAGGTGCCAGTTCAGTTCTGAAGTGGATTTGAGGGGCCTATGTATTAGAAACCCCCATAAAACACCCCATTTTAAAAACTAGACCCCTCAAAGTATTCAAAACAGCATATAGAAAGATTTTTAACCCTTCAGGCATTTCACAGGAATTAAAGCAAAGTGGAAATTAAATTTGCAAATTTCATTTTTTCTGCTGAATTTCAATTTTATTCAATTTTTTTTTAGTAACAGAGAAGGTTTTACCAGAGAAACACTACTAAATATGTATTGTCCAGATTCTGCAGTTTTTAGAAATGTCCCACATGTGGCCCTACTGCGCTCGTGGACTAAAACACAAGCCCTAGAAGCAAAGAAGCACCTAGTGCATTTTGAGGCCTCTTTTTTATTAGAATATATTTTAGGCAGCATGCCAGGTTTGAAGAGGCGTTGAGGTATCAAAACAATGGAAACCCACCAGAAGTGACCCCATTTTGGAAATTACACCCCTCAAGGAATTCATTTATGGTTTTTGTTATCATTTTGACCGCACAGTTTTTTCACAGCACCTATTTGAATTGGGCTGTGAAATGAAAAAAATGATATTTTTTCCAATAAAATGTCATTTTTGATCAAATTTTCTTATTTTCACAGGGAACAACATACCCCATTTTGTTGCCCAATTTGTCCTTAGTGCGGCAATACCCCATTTGTGGTGATAAACTGCCGTTTGGGCCCATGGGAGGGCTCAGAAGGAAAGGAGCGCTATGTGTTTGTTGGAGTCCAGATTTTGCTGGATTGGTTTTCGGGTGCCATGTCGCATTTGCAGAGCCCCAGAGGTATCAAAGCAATGGAAACCGACCAGAAGTGACCCCATTTTGGAAACTACACCCCTCAAGGAATTCATTTATGGTTTTTGTTATCATTTTGACCGCACAGGTTTTTCACAGCACCTATTTGAATTGGGCTGTGAAATGAAAAAAATGATATTTTTTCCAATAAGATGTCATTTTTGATCAAAATTTCTTATTTTCACAGGGAACAACATACCCCATTTTGTTGCCCAATTTGTCCTTAGTGCGGCAATACCCCATTTGTGGTGATAAACTGCCGTTTGGGCCCATGGGAGGGCTCAGACGGAAAGGAGCGCTATGTGTTTGTTGGAGTCCAGATTTTGCTGGATTGGTTTTCGGGTGCCATGTCGCATTTGCAGAGCCCCAGAGGTATCAAAGCAATGGAAACCGACCAGAAGTGACCCCATTTTGGAAACTACACCCCTCAAGGAATTCATTTATGGTTTTTGTTATCATTTTGACCGCACAGGTTTTTCACAGCACCTATTTGAATTGGGCTGTGAAATGAAAAAAATGATATTTTTTCCAATAAGATGTCATTTTTGATCAAAATTTCTTATTTTCACAGGGAACAACATACCCCATTTTGTTGCCCAATTTGTCCTTAGTGCGGCAATACCCCATTTGTGGTGATAAACTGCCGTTTGGGCCCATGGGAGGGCTCAGACGGAAAGGAGCGCTATGTGTTTGTTGGAGTCCAGATTTTGCTGGATTGGTTTTCGGGTGCCATGTCGCATTTGCAGAGCCCCAGAGGTATCAAAGCAATGGAAACCCACCAGAAGTGACCCCATTTTGGAAACTACACCCCTCAAGGAATTCATTTATGGTTTTTGTTATCATTTTGACCGCACAGGTTTTTCACAGCACCTATTTGAATTGGGCTGTGAAATGAAAAAAATGATATTTTTTCCAATAAGATGTCATTTTTGATCAAAATTTCTTATTTTCACAGGGAACAACATACCCCATTTTGTTGCCCAATTTGTCCTTAGTGCGGCAATACCCCATTTGTGGTGATAAACTGCCGTTTGGGCCCATGGGAGGGCTCAGACGGAAAGGAGCGCTATGTGTTTGTTGGAGTCCAGATTTTGCTGGATTGGTTTTCGGGTGCCATGTTGCATTTGCAGAGCCCCAGAGGTATCAAAGCAATGGAAACCCACCAGAAGTGACCCCATTTTGGAAACTACACCCCTCAAGGAATTCATTTATGGTTTTTGTTATCATTTTGACCGCACAGTTTTTTCACAGCACCTATTTGAATTGGGCTGTGAAATGAAAAAAATGATATTTTTTCCAATAAGATGTCATTTTTGATCAAAATTTCTTATTTTCACAAGGAACAACATACCCCATTTTGTTGCCCAATTTGTCCTTAGTGCGGCAATACCCCATTTGTGGTGATAAACTGCCCTTTGGGCCCATGGGAGGGCTCAGAAGGAAAGGACCACCATTTGGCCTACTGGAGCTTTTCTGGTGCTAAGTCATGTGTGCAGAAGCCCCTGAGGTACCAGTACAGTTGAAACCCCCGAGAAGTGACCCCATTTTAAAAACTACACCCCTTAAGACATTCATCTAGAGGTGTAGTGAGCATTTTGACCCCACAGGTACTGTGTAAAAGATAATGCGCAGCAGATGGTGCAGTGTGAGATTTGCAATTTTATATATGTATATGCCATTTCAGTGTCCAATATAGTGTGCCCAGCATGCGCCACCGGAGATATACACCCCTTAAATTGTAATGTGGGTTCTCCTGGGTACGACAATACCCTACATGTGGCTGTTATCAGCTGCCTGGGCATACGGCAGGGCTCAGAAGGGAAAGATGAGGGGGGTAAGCTGTGCGGAGTGCATCAGGGTAAATTGAAAATCAAGGGATGTATGATACATTTTAAAACAATCTTTTATACAGAGCCCTGGTTTTTCGGGACACGTGTCACATTGGTATATTGTGTTCTTCCTTATCCCCCTCTTATAGCAGACTCTGCACCTCTTTTGACTCTTTCCCTTTCCACCGGTTTGGGGACCTTCTCCTGGAAAGTGTTGCCCTGGTACGATGCGCCCCCCCTTCCTGGTCCCTAAAGATTAGATCTTGAAATTCCAGGAAAGTTCCCCTCTGGCCTGCACATCGACGTAGCACATACGCATTGTACAAAGCCATCTGTATGATGTGCCCGGCCAGCTTCTTATACTACACCCCATGGCGCTGTAGGGCTTCAGGACTTGATTTGACAAGTCCATCCCTCCCATGTACCTATTGTAGTCCAGGATGCAGTCTGGTTTGGGGGTGGCCTTTCCTTCATATATCCTAAACCTGTAGGTATACCCTGATGCACTCTCGCACAGCTTATACATCTTCACGCCATACCTTGCCCTCTTACCTGGCAGGTACTGGTGGAATTGAACCCTCCCTTTAAAATGTACCAGGGACTCATCAATAGAAAAACACTTCTCGGGGGTGTATTCTTGGGAAAACCGGGCACTGGAACGGTCTAATAGGGGTCTCCGTTTATACAAACGGTCAAAACTGGGGTCATCTCGGAGTGGGCACGGCTCATTATCAGTATAATGTAAGAAGCGAAGTATTGCCTCATTTATTTATTTTTTTAGGTTCCAGTTCATTTCTGAAGTTGCTTTGAGGGGCCCATATATTAGAAACCCCTATCAAACACCCCATTTTAGAAACTAGACCCCTCAAAGTATTCACAACAGCATGTAGAAAGTTTATGAACCCTTTAGGTGTTTCACAGAAATTTAGAGCAAAGTAGAGGTGAAATTTACTCTTTTTATACCATTTTTTTTATAACACAAAAGGATTTATCAGAGAAACGCAACTCAATACTTATTGCCCAGATTCTGCAGTTTAGAGAAATATCCCACATGTTGCCCTCGGGCGGTAATGGACTGAAGCACCGGCCTCCGAAGCAAAGGAGCACCTAGCGGATTTTGAGCCCTCTTTTTTATTAGGCACCATGTCCGGTTTGAAGAGGTCTTGTGGTGCCAAAACATTGGAAACCCCCCAAAAGTGACCCCAATTTGGAAACTAGACCCCTTGAGTAATCCATTGTAGTTTTCATGGGGTGCATGCGGCTTTTTGATCAGTTTTTATTCCATTTTTAGGTGGCGTGGTGACTAATAAACAGCAATTCTACTATTGTTTTTGTATACTTTTTTTTTACAGCGTTCACCGTGCGCTATAAATGATATATTAACTTTATTCTGCGGGGCGATACGATCACGGCGATACCAGATGTTTATAGTTTTTTTTTATGTCTTATGGCGTTTGCACAATAAAATACGTTTTGTAAACAATCATTCACTTTTTGTGTTACCTTATTCTAAGAGCCATAACGTTTTTATTTTTCAATCAATAAAGCCGTGCGAGGACTTATTTTTTGCGTAACGAACTGTATTTTCCATCAGTACCATTTTTAGGTACATGCGACTTTTTGATCTCTTTTTATTCCATTTTTTGGGAGGTGAAGTGACCAAACAATTGTGATTGTGGTACGGTTTATTAATATTTTTTTTTACGGCGTTCACCGTGCGGGATAAATAACAAAATAATTTTGTAGTTCAGGCCGTTACGGACGCGGCGATACCAATTATGTATAGTTTATTTGTTTGTTTATATATTTTTATTAATAATAAAGGCCTGATAAGGGAAAAAGTGGGACTTTTACTTTTATTACTTTTAAAACTTTTATTTTCTTATTTTTACACATCTTTTTTTAACTTTTTTTTAACTTTATTACTTTGTCCCACTAGGGGACATGAGGGCAGGAGGCCCTGATCGCTATTCTAATACACTGCACTACATGCGTAGTGCAGTGTATTAGAACTGTCAGCTACTCACTGACAGCAAGCATAGTGGGTCCTGACGTTGTCAGGACCCACTAGGCTTCCGTCTATGGCATAGCCGGACGCCATTGTTTGGTGTCCGGTTGCCATAGTCACCATCGCCGGCCGCTATCGCGTAGCAGGCCGGCGATGGCAGCTTAACCCCTAAAAAGCCGCGATCTCTATAGAACGCGGCTTTTAAGGGGTTAATCAGCGGGGACACAGCGATCGGTCCCCGCTGTAGGAGCTGTGACAGCTGCTGAACAAGACAGCAGCGTCACAGCTCCTGTATGTGTCGGGAGAACGGCCGAAACGGCCGTTACTCCCGAGACGTACTATTACGGCATGGAGCGCGAACGATACAGCTGCCATGACGTAATAGTACGTCAAGGAGCGGGAAGGGGTTAAATACGAGTTAGGAAGGGGTATTATCACCGTACGAAATTGGTACAAAATTATGGGTATAATCATCATTTTAATGACCGCGATTCTGCCCGCCCAGGACGTACTGACATGGGAGTATGATGCCAACAGTTGAGGAATGGTTTGCAATAGTGGGCTAAAGTTATGTTTAAAAAGGAGATTAGTGGACGTGGTAAGAGAAATGCCTAGATACTAAATTTTAAGGGGATTCCATTGAAAGGGAAAGGCGCTCTGTATAGAGGCTTGGACATGTAGAGGAAGACCTACGTTCAGCAAGTGGGATTTGTTGCAGTTGACCTTATAATATGACACCTCCCCAAATTTGTCTAGCGTCTTTTGAGCTTCTGTCAGAGAAGCTAATGGGTTTGTTAAGGAGAGAATCACATCGTCAGCGTATAGCCCTATTTTATGAAGGGTATGACCAACTTGAATTCCCTGTATATCAGTGTTCTGCCAGATTGCCTCCACTAATGGCTCCATTACTAAAGCAAATATCAGAGGCGAGAGTGGGCATCCCTGTCGAGTACCATTAGTAATTAGTAATGGGGAATGGTGTGGAAAGGAAGCCAGAGGCTAAGACTCGGGCGGAAGGGTTAGAGTATAACGCTAGAATCGCAGATTGAATCCATCCTGTGAACCCGAATTTGGTAAGGATCGCACCCAGGTATCCCCAGTGAACCCTGTCGAATGCTTTCTCCGTGTCCAGAGCAAGGAGCACAGAAGGCACTCGCCGTTTTTCAGCCCAGTCTATCAGATTAACATATCGCCTTGTGCCATCAGGCGCCTGTCTGCCTGCAACAAATCCCACCTGGTCCTCGTGTATAATGGTAGGGAGTAGATTAATCAATCTGTTGGATATTACCTTGGCGTAAAGTTTAATGTCCACATTCAAAAGTGAAATGGGACGGAAGTTTGCCGGGGAGTCCGGGGACTATAGTAGCGGACAGAATCTCCTCTGGGAAGGAGCCGGCTGCCGCCGCTTTGTTGAACACCTCCACCAGGTGTGGGGACAACACCTTCGAAAAAAAATTATAATAATAATTAGTGAACCCATCGGGGCCCGGTGCCTTGTGCTGCGGCAAGCTTTTAACGGTGCTTGTAAAAGGTGCTTTTAGGGCAGAACCATCGGTTTCTGAGAGGGAAGGGAGATTCAGGCCGCCCAAGAAATTTTTTATATCTACCGGGGAAGGCTGGTGAGTCGATTGATCCTCTTTCAGATTATATAGACTATAAAAATAGTTCCTGCATTGTTCACTTATCTCCTGAGGGTGAGTAATGTGACCCCCCTGGCGATCTAATAGATACGCAGTTCTCTGTTTAGCATTGCGCTTTTTGATCATTTTGGCTAGTAAGGCTCCCGGTCTATTGCCTTGAGTATAAAACCCCAACTGCATAGATTTTGACATTGTCAAATATCTTGACATAAGCACACTTTGGAGTTGCCCTCTAAGAGCTTTGATGCGGAGGAAAATGTCCGGAGTTACCTGTTTTTTATTGAGGGACTCTAAACTGTGTAGTTGGGAGAGAATGTCGGCAGTCGTTTTTTCCCGATGTTTTTTTAGTCTGGACGCGGCCTGAATCCCCATTCCCCGCATGTACGCCTTGTGTGCGTTCCATAGAGAGAAACTATTCTCGGAAGAGGGAGAGTTCACCTCAAAGTATAAATTGAGGTGGTTATTCATAAGATCCTCAGTCATTGGATGATCTAGTACCAGATCGTTTAGTTTCCAGGAAGAAAAGGGAGGGGAGGGGGATGTATCCGAAACCACCAAAGTAATCGGGGCATGGTCAGACCACGATATATCTCCAATCAACGATGTAGACATATATCGCAGGCTACGTTTACATACCAGGAACATGTCAATTCTAGAGTAAATCCTGTGGGGTGCAGAAAAATATGTAAAGTCACGTTCGTTCCCATGCTGACAGCGCCAAATATCATACAGCTCCTCCCCATGTATCGTGTGGTGCAATTGGGAGCGTGGCCTAAGTACGTTCGAGGAGTCAATTATAGCGTGCATTACCTCATTAAAATCGCTGCCGATAATTAGTAATCCCTTCTCCACTTTCCGAACTTTACGGAGAATTTTATGGAAGGCCCTGAGTTGATGAGAGTTCGGGAGATATAGATTAACCAAAGTATACGTTATATGATTAATATCACAAATGAGGATCAAAAATATACCCTGGGGATCTAAGATCACCTCGTGCTCTTTAACCCCTTCCCGCTCCTTGACGTACTATTACGTCATGGCAGCTGTATCGTTCGCGCTCCATGCCGTAATAGTACGTCTCAGGAGTAACGGCCGTTTCGGCCGTCCTCCCGACACATACAGGAGCTGTGACGCTGCTGTCTTGTTCAGCAGCTGCCACAGCTCCTACAGCGGGGACCGATCGCTGTGTCCCCGCTGATTAACCCCTTAAAAGCCGTGTTCTATAGAGATCGCGGCTTTTTAGGGGTTAAGCTGCCATCGCCGGCCTGCTACACGATAGCGGCCGGCGATGGTGACTATGGCAACCGGACACCAAACAATGGCGTCCGGCTATGCCATAGACGGAAGCCTAGTGGGTCCTGACAACGTCAGGACCCACTATGCTTGCTGTCAGTGAGTAGCTGACAGTTCTAATACACTGCACTACGCATGTAGTGCAGTGTATTAGAATAGCGATCAGGGCCTCCTGCCCTCATGTCCCCTAATGGGACAAAGTAATAAAGTAAAAAAAAAGTTAAAAAAAGATGTGTAAAAATAAGAAAATAAAAGTTTTAAAAGTAATAAAAGTAAAAATCCCCCTTTTTCCCTAATCAGTCCTTTATTATTAATAAAAATATATAAACAAACAAATAAACTATACATAATTGGTATCGCCGCGTCCGTAACGGCCTGAACTACAAAATTATTTCATTATTTATCCCACACGGTGAACGCCGTAAAAAATAAAAAAATAATAAACCGAACCACAATCACAATTCTTTGGTCACTTCACCTCCCAAAAAATGGAATAAAAAGAGATCAAAAAGTCGCATGTACCTAAAAATGGTACTGATGGAAACTACAGTTCGTTACGCAAAAAATAAGTCCTCACACGGCTTTATTGATTGAAAAATAAAACAGTTCTGGCTCTTAGAATAAGGTAACACAAAAAGTGAATGATTTTTTACAAAACGTATTTTATTGTGCAAACGCCATAAGACATAAAAAAAACTATAAACATCTGGTATCGCCGTAATCGTATCGCCCCGCAGAATAAAGTGAATGTCATTTATAGCGCACGGTGAACGCTGTAAAAAAAACGAAAAAAAAAAACAATAGTACAATTGCTGTTTTTTAGTCACCACGCCACCTAAAAATAGAATAAAAACTGATCAAAAAGCTGCATGCACCCCAAGAAAACTACAATGGATTCCTCAAGGGGTCTAGTTTCCAAATTGGGGTCACTTTTGGGGGGTTCCCAATGTTTTGGCACCACAAGACCTCTTCAAACCGGACATGGTGCCTAATAAAAAAGAGGCCTCAAAATCCACTAGGTGCCCCTTTGCTTCGGAGGCCGGTGCTTCAGTCCATTACTGCCCGAGGGCCACATGTGGGATATTTCTCAAAACTGCAGAATCTGGGCAATAAGTATTAAGTTGCGTTTCTCTGATAAATCCTTTTGTGTTATAAAAAAAATGGTATAAAGAGGATTTTCTGACAAAAAAAAAATGTAAATTTCACCTCTACTTTGCTCTAAATTTTTGTGAAACACCTAAAGGGTTCATAAACTTTCTAAATGCTGTTGTGAATACTTTGAGGGGTCTAGTTTCTAAAATGGGGTATTTGATAGGGGTTTCTAATATATGGGCCCCTCAAAGCAACTTCAGAACTGAACTGGAACCTAAAAAAATAAATAAATGAGGCAATACTTCGCTTCTTACATTATACTGATAATGAGCCGTGCCCACCCCGAGATGACCCCAGTTTTGACCGTTTGTATAAACGGAGACCCCTATTAGACCGTTCCAGTGCACGGTTTTCCCAAGCATACACCCCCGAGAAGTGTATTTCTATTGATGAGTCCCTGGTACATTTTAAAGGGAGGGTTCAATTCCGCCAGTACCTGCCGGGTAAGAGGGCAAGGTATGGCGTGAAGATGTATAAGCTGTGAGAGTGCATCCGGGTATACCTACAGGTTTAGGATATATGAAGGAAAGGCCACCCCCAAACCAGACTGCATCCTTGACTACAATAGGTACATGGGAGGGATGGACTTGTAAGATCAAGCCCTGAAGCCCTACAGCGCCATGCGGTGTGGTATAAGAAGCTGGCCGGGCACATCATACAGATAGCATTGTACAATGCGTACGTGCTACGTCGATGTGCAGGCCAGACGGGAACTTTCCTGGAATTTCAAGAGGTGATTATCAAGAACCTAATCTTTAGGGACCAAGAAGGGGGGGCACCCAGTACTTCTGGAAGCGAGCCCACACGCATCGTACCAGGGCAACACTTTCCAGGAGAAGTTCCCCAAACTGGCAAGAAGGGAAAAAGTCAAAAGAGGTGCAAAGTCTGCTATAAGAGGGCGATAATGGATGACACAATATATCAATGTGACACGTGTCCCGAATAACCAGAGCTCTGTATGAAAGTGTTTTAAAATTTATCATATATCCCTTGGTTTATAATTTACCCCAATTTTACTTACCCTGATGCACTCCGCACAGCTTATCCCCCCCTCGTCTTTCCCCTCTGGGCCCTGCTGTGTGTCCAGGCAGCTGATAACAGCCACATGTAGGGTATTGCCATACCCGGGAGAACCCACATTACAGTTTATGGGGTGTAGGTCTCCGGTCAAAATGCTCACTACACCTCTAGATGAATGCCTTAAGGGTGTAGTTTTTAAAACGGGGTCACTTCTTGCGGGTTTCAACTGTACTGGCACCTCGGGGGCTTCTGCATACATGACTTCGCACTAGAAAATCCCCAGTAGGCCAAATGGTGGTCCTTTCCTTCTGAGCCCTCCCATGGGCCCAAACGGCAGTTTATCACAACAAATGGGGTATTGCGGCACTCAGAACATATTGCGCAACAGAATGGGGTATTTTCTTTCTTGTGAAAATAAGAAATTTTTAGCCAAAACTACATATTATTTGAAAAAAATAATTTTGTTTTCATTCCCAGCCCAATTCAAATAAGTTCTGTGAAAAAACTATGGGGTCAAAATGGTCACAACACCCAGAAATGAATTCCTTGAGGGGTGTAGTTTTCAAAATGGGGTCATTTGTGGTGGGTTTCTATTGCTTTGATACCTCTGGGGCTCTGCAAATGCGACATGGCACCCGAAAACCAATCCAGCAAAATCTGTACTCCAAAGAACACACAGCGCTCCTTTCCTTCTGAGCCCTCCCATGGGCCCAAACGTCAGTTTATCACCACAAATGGGGTATTGCCGCACTCAGGACAAATTGGGCAACAAAATAGAGTATTTTATTTCTTGTGAAAATAAGAATTTTTGAGCTAAAATGACATATTATTGGAAAAAATATATATTTTTTTAATTCCCAGCCCAATTCAAATAAGTTCTGTGAAGAAACTATGGAGTCTAAATGGTCACATTACCCATAAATGAATTCCTTGAGGGGTGTAGTTTCCAAAATGGGGTCACTTCTGGTGGGTTTCCATTGCTTTGATACCTCTGGGGCTCTGCAAATGCGACATGGCACCCGAAAACCAAACCAGCAAAATCTGTACTCCAAAGAACACACAGCGCTCCTTCCCTTCTGAGGCCTCCCATGGGCCCAAACGGCAGTTTATTGCCACAAGTGGGGTATTGATGCACTCAGGAGAAATTGGGCAACAAAATTGAGTATTTTTTTCCTGTGAAAATAAGAAATTTTGGTAAAAAATTACATCTTATTGGAAAAAATGTCATTTTTTTTAATGTCACAGCCCAATTGAAATAGGTGCTGTGAAAAAACTGTGTGGTCAAAATGCTAACAACAACCATAAATGAAATCCTTGAGGGGTGTAGTTTCCAAAATGGGGTCACTTTTGGTGGGTTTTCATTGCTTTGATACCTCTGAGGCTCTGCAAATGCGACATGGCACCCGAAAACCAATCCAACAAAATCTGGACTCCAACAAACATATAGCGCTCCTTTCCTTCTGAGCCCTCCCATGGGCCCAAACGGCAGTTTATCACCACAAATGGGGTATTTCCACACTAAGGACAAATTGGGCAACAAAATGGGGTATTTTGTTCCCTGTGAAAATAAGAAATTTTGATCACAAATGACATTTTATTTGAAAAAATGAAATTTTTTTCATTTCAGAGCCCAATTCAAATACGTGCTGTGAAAAAACTGTGCGGTCAAAATGGTAACAACAACCCTAAATGAATTCCTTGAGGGGTTTAGTTTCCAAAATGGGGTCACTATTGGGGGATTCCTACTGTTTTGACACCTCAACACCTCTTCAAACCTGGCATGCTGCCTAAAATATATTCTAATAAAAAAGAGGACTCAAAATGCACTAGGTGCTTCTTTGCTTCTAGGGCTTGTGTTTTAGTCCACGAGCGCAGTAGGGCCACATGTGGGACATTTCTAAAAACTTCAGAATCTGGACAATACATATTTAGTAGTGTTTCTCTGGTAAAACCTTCTGTGTTACAGAAAAAAAAATGAATAAAATTGAAATTCAGCAAGAAAAATGAAATTTGCAAATTTCACCTCCACTTTGCTTTAATTCCTGTGAAATGCCTGAAGGGTTAAAAAACTTTCTAACTGCTGTTTTGAATACTTTGAGGGGTCTAGTTTTTAAAATGGGGTGTTTTATCAGGGTTTCTAATACATAGGCCCCACAAAGCCACTTCAGAACTCAAGAGGTACCTTAAAAAAAAGGCTTTTGAAATTTTCTTAAAAATATGAGAAATTGCTGTTTATGTTCTAAGCCTTGTAACGTCCAAGAAAAATAAAAGAATGTTCAAAAAACGATGCCAATCTAAAGTAGACATATGGGAAATGTGAACTAGTAACTATTATGGGTGGTATAACCGTCTGTTTTACAAGCAGATGCATTTAAATTCCGAAAAATGCAATTTTTTCAAAATTTTCTCAAAATTTTGCAATTCTTCACCAATCAACACTGAATATATCGACCAAATTTTACCACGAACATGAAGCCCAATGTGTCACGAGAAAACAATCTCAGAATCGCTTGGGTAGGTTTAAGCATTCCGACGTTATTACCACATAAAGTGAAATATGTCAGATTTGAAAAATGGGCTCTGAGCCTTAAGGCCAAATCTAGGCTGCGTCCTTAAGGGGTTAAAAACCACTGATTCCTTAATTGCAGTGAGGACTCCTTTAGTTTTCTTGGAGCTACTAGCCTTATAGACATGCGCAAATTTGGAGTGTGTACATTTAGGGGGGTTGAGTTGCGAGAAGTGTGTTTCCTGTGCAAAAAAAACTTTCCACATCATTTGGCGCTTGAAAGGGCTGTTAAGCCCTTTAACATTCAGGGAGGATATTGTAACAGGCATAACATTTTATCTGAAGGTGCGTTAATGAGGGCTAAATACCTGGTTGTCGCCCGCTGGCTGCGGGCGATCCAAACAAGACATCTGGATGGACAGAACCTGGCAACTTTAGACATAAAAACCAAGAACATTAAAACATAAATAAAAAACACATGGCGCCTACACTGCGCCGAAAGAACCTCCATGGGGGGAGAGAAAAAGGTATCAAGGTAGCATGTATCGCGTATTTATGGTCAGACAGTCACCTTTAAGAGTCAATCCGTTGGGTGTCTAACCCGTTTCCCATTCGGGGGAAATGCGACGTGGAGATGTTCTTGAGGGATCGACCGCCGTGTTGGTGATCGGGATATTCCATTGCTGCAGCAGCGATACGCCGTCAGAAGGGGAAGATATCACATGAGTGGATCCGTTCTTGTTGACGATCAACTTGACTGGGAATCCCCATTTATACTTGAAATTGTGCTCCCTGAGAGTAACTGTGATTTTTTGGAATTGCTTGCGAAGCATCAGCGTAGAAGCAGATAAATCCAGAAAAATCGAGACTTGGGTGTAGGGCTCAGGAAGTTTCCCCAATCGTCTGGACTCTTGAAGGATACGATCTTTGAGTTTGATAAAAATGTACTCTCGTTAATACATCCCTTGGAGAATCGGTAGGAGCTGAGCGAGATTTAGGGATCCTGTGCGTTCTATCTAGAGTCAGGTCTAGAGGAGCGAGCGTAGGTGACAAAGCTTTAAACATGTCCTGTAGATAATTCTGCAAGTCCCCAGGGGAGACGGTCTCTGGGACCCCCCGTACCTTCAGGTTGTTTCGTCTGGATCTGTCTTCCTGATCCATTAGTTTGGACTTCAGCCATACCACTTCATCTTTAAGGGCAGAGTCAGCATCTATAAGCGTATTATGGGCTGCAGCGTAATCTCCCATTTTGCGTTCAATGTGGTCAGTGCGGCACCCCAGCTCATCCACCGACTTTTGAATCTGTGACATCATTTTATGTAATGTCTCCGATATTGAGCTCTGTAACGACTGTATTAACCCCTTCATAATAGCAGTGGTAAGGGGAGCATCTTCTGGGATAGCCGTCACTTCAGGGACAGTAGTAGCTGTAAGGCCGCCCACGTGGGCCGTTAATGGAGAGGGGGAATGTGCTTTCTCATGCACCGGGCTCATGCTGTTAGGCGGGGAGGGTGCTGAGCGAGTCGCCCCCTGTTTGGCAGGGTTACCCACATCGTCTGAGCTCCCCTGGGGAATTATGTCTCTCTCTGCAGACTGACCTGAGCTGGCCATTGATGAGGCACAGGGACGCGCTTATTCCCTCTCAAGAGGCGAGCCGGCGCCATCTTGGGTGCGGTCCGTCACTGGGAAGTAGTCTGGGAGCTTTTTCAGCTCTACCTTCGCTCCCCTTCTCTTAGTCATGATGCTCCCTGGTGCTAGGAAGGTTAAGGAGTGGAACCCTCGTGATTCCGCTTCTTTACAAGGCGATCTGTCGCTGTGAGCCGCTTGTTAGCTACAAGTTGTGCAGGAGGACTTGTCTCACACCGCCATCTCAGTCAGCGGCAAGCTCCGCCCCCCCAGTGATTAACTTTGTTATTAGCACTCACGGTATAGCAGTGCTTCAATGTCAGATCACAGAGGCTGTCAGATATCACACAGGCTGTGTAGCGCCTAGACTCTGCATGGGAAGCACTGACAGTTTCAGTGTCTGTGTCAACAGGAGAGGAGATCCCTCATGGACTGTAGAAGGGTGAGCAACATAGAAATTAAGTTGTGCTAATACATGAGAGCAAATGAAGGCAGCAGCCTCCTGGACACACAGACCTCACATCCAGCATGTATACGGCAACATAAAAAAAAGTCTGAAACTAGAAGCAGGTTGCAAATTGAATAGCAGGGGTCTGAAAATGAATGAAGGAATGAAGATTACAGCCTGAAACGTAGTGCAAGTTTTTTTTAACTCCAGATAAGCACTAACGTATAAAAAAAATATTTTCATATTTCATTTTGCCATATCAAAGGTGTCCATAGCCTTTAAAGGCTATGTCCAGCGTAAAAAAAAATCAAGCTTTAAGATGACAAGGTCTACTTGAAATCATATGGAAAGCACATTATGCTATCCTGGCCCACAACTCCATATACAGTGAAGGAAATAAGTATTTGATCCCTTGCTGATTTTGTAAGTTTGCCCACTGTCAAAGTCATGAACAGTCTAGAATTTTTAGGCTAGGTTAATTTTACAAGTGAGAGATAGATTATATTAAAAAAAAAACAGAAAATCACATTGTCAAAATTATATATATTTATTTTTATTGTGCACAGAGAAATAAGTATTTGATCCCTTTGGCAAACAAGACTTAATACTCGGTGGCAAAACCCTTGTTGGCAAGCACAACAGTCAGACGTTTTTTGTAGTTGATGATGAGGTTTGCACACATGTTAGATGGAATTTTGGACCACTCCTCTTTGCAGATCATCAGCAAATCATTAAGATTTCAAGGCTGTCGCTTGGCAACTCGGATCTTCAGCTCCCTCCATAAGTTTTCGATGGGATTAAGGTCTGGAGACTGACTAGGCCACTCCATGACCTTAATGTGCTTCTTTTTGAGCCACTCCTTTGTTGCCTTGGCTGTATGTTTCGGGTCATTGTCGTGCTGGAAGACCCAGCCACGAGCCATTTTTAATGTCCTGGTGGAGGGAAGGAGGTTGTCACTCAGGATTTGACGGTACATGGCTCCATCCATTCTCCCATTGATGTGGTGAAGTAGTCCAGTGCCCTTAGCAGAGAAACACCCCCAAAACATAATGTTTCCACCTCCATGCTTGACAGTGGGGACGGTGTTCTTTGGGTCATAGGCAGCATTTCTCTTCCTCCAAACACGGCGAGTTGAGTTAATGCCAAAGAGCTCCATTTTAGTCTCATCTGACCACAGCACCTTCTCCCAATCACTCTCACAATCATCCAGATGTTCATTTGCAAACTTCAGACGGGCCTGTACATGTGCCTTCTTGAGCAGGGGGACCTTGCGGGCACTGCAGGATTTTAATCCATTACGCCGTAATGTCTTACCAATGGTTTTCTTGGTGACTTGGTGACTGGCCATGGCTGTATTAGAGAATGTATATGTTTGTGGTACACAAAAAAAGGCAAAAAAATTCTCTCTTTGTAGAACCATTTGTTTTTGGTTTTACTATATCTATGAATTCTATGACAAGCCTAAAATTTAATCTAGCTCAATTTTTTTTCTTTGGAATTCAGACTAATTAAAGTCAATCTTCCAGAAATCGCTCAGCTCAGCAGTTTCACAGGCCATATTGAGAAACGTGCTTTCCCACAACTCAGATGATCGGGTTTGTACTTATTTAATTTATCTGAGTAAAATAGAGGTAGTGATTATATGGGGTTTTTATGACTTATAGAAATAAACTCAGGAACAAATGACAAAATCTGCAACTGCATTGTATGTCATTTACTTGGAAGTCAACTTTTGGCCTTGAAAATGTACTATAAGCAACTGTTTTCATTGTTAATTCACATCCTTTTAGTACAGAAGTCTTACAGATATTTTTTATTGCTCTGTTTTGTGTCTTTTATTTTCAGTTATATTATTTAAACATGGCTTAACTTATTATAGTGTATAAGTGCAATGAGGTATAAATAAAATATACATTTTGGAATATTTCATCTGACCAAGCAAACATAAGGTATACCCAAATAATTTTGGGTAAATAAAAAAAAACAACCGAGATCAACAGCAAATTCTCTTCAAGTAATAATTTATTCTGCAGGAATTGCATAAACAAGCAAGAAATCTGTCCATGTGTATGCAGACCTCAAAGTTCAGCAAACTATTTTATTCACAGGCAGGGCTGAAGTTACCTATAGGCACAGTATGCCTCTGCCTATAGATCACACTGGGGGAAGGGTGCCCGGTAAAGGGACTATTACCATATAAATATACTTATTGCTCTAAATTCTGCAAGCCTTTTTTACCCACAGATTCTCATTGGCTGTGGATGCTTTGTAGCAAGGCCTTGTAGCGAGGTCAGGAATGTAGTCAGGGGTCGGCAATAGATTAGTGGTCAGGATGCAATAAGCTAAAGGATGAGACAGAATCACAGTCAGGGGTCAAGTCAGGAGTCGCAGCTGAAATCAAGTGTGGGTAATAACGCCTGTTGTTCACCCTGGGGGAAGGGGCCTGGTGAAGGGAGTATCTATGTACCAATACACTTATCAGTGTGTGTATATACATATGTAAATTATGGGTATTTATGCTTTGATTACTTAAAGTGCTAAAGGAGTAAAAGGAAGACACCCTGGGAGCGAACAAGAGTAGGCTGTTGTGGGCTGGGGCGATGCTAGCACCGGACCTCCAGGGCCCAAGCCCTGGATCTTTGGCATGGTGCCCCATATCCACAGGAGACTACCGCTACAGGGGTCGCAGCAGTCGCAATTGCCCAGTCGCGACCCCATCACCGCTATAGAAATTTACTATAGTAACTGGGCCTATGTCATAAAATACACGTGCCCCTCTTACTATAGTAACGACACATACTTACCCTCCTTCCCGAGCGCAGCGGAAGTCCTGACGTCTTCTCCCGTCATGACGCTGTGCGCCACGCATTAAGTCTCGATGCTGGATGGTTTTGGGACATCCGCTGCACCGAAGAGCTGGGTAAGAGTAACAGCATTAATGCCAGCTGGGGTCCTGTATTTAAGCCTGCCTTGTGGTAAGCTTAGATACAGGGTCGAACAGCCAGCATCACACATGGGCTTAGATACAGGGCCCATGTGTGATACGGTCTGTTGGACCATGTATCGAAGCTTACCACAAGGCAGGTTTAGCTACAGGACCCCAGCAGACAGTAATCTTATACTGTATAAGATTACTGTCTGCTGGGGCTCTGTATCTACTGTGTCTAAGCCTAACATGTGGTAGGCTTAGATACAGGGTCCAACAGACAGTATCACAAATGGGCCCTGTATTTAAGCCCATGTGTGATGCTGTCTGTTGGACCATGTATCTATGTTTACCACAAGGCAAGCTTAGATACAGTACCCCAGCAGACAGTAATCTTATACAGTATAATATTACTGTCTACTGGGGTCCTGCATCTAAGCCTGCCTTGTTGTAGGCTTAGATACATGGTCTAACAGACAGTATCACACATGGGCCCTATATCTCAGCCATGAGAACATGTGTTACTAGTGTTTTTTGCGTTTGTGCTTTTGTACAGATTTGGTCATTGAACTACGTCGGATTCGAGGACTATTTTCAATAAAATGGTTAATGAGGGTTGTGTGTGGAGGGTTTTATTTCAATAAAATATATTTTTTCTATGTCTTTGTAATGACGGGGAAGGGAGACAGACAGGTGAGCACTAATCTACCCGCCACTCAGTCCCTGCCTACTTGAACGAGCCGAGTCAAACCAGGAGTGTACGAGGTACCAAACGCAGAGCAGGAGAGTAGTGAACAAGCCGAGTCAAACCAGGAGTGTACGAGGTACCAAACGAAGAGCAGGAGAGTAGTCAGTAAGCCAGGGTCAATATGAAGCAGGGACAAATAGTTCAAGCAGCAGAGCCAGGAAACAGGAGAATCACAGGCAAAGGAGGAGCAGGAAGTGAAGGTATAAATAGACAGAGGGCGGGAGCTAGCTCCGTCTGGCCAGGCTGTGATAGGCTCTCCCACTCCTCAGCCTCCCAGCCTGATTGGTAGAAGGAGGGGGTCACTCGATCAGACTTAGGAGCAGGTGCAGACTGACTAACCACGGGCGTCGACACAGAAGCTGTGTCTGGCAGATCCTTTACAGTGTTTGTATTTTTATTTAAACTTTATTACTACAGCCTTAGTAATTGATTGACAGCGTCCATTACTAAGGCGAGGCTTAGTGTTAGCTGGTTCAGAGGCTAACACTAACCCCCATTATTACCCTGATACCCACCGCCACCAGGGGTACCGGGAAGAGCTGGGTACGATCCAGTACCCGACCATCTGTAGTGATGGTCGGGCACTGGGGCGGCCACATGCTGGTATTATGTCCCTTCCCACCCTGATAATGCTAGCCTGCTGCTGCCGTGTTTTATCTGGCTGGTTATAAAATGGGGGGGACCCCACATCATTTTTTTTTTTTTTAATAGAATAATTGTCGTGCGGTCAGGTGTCTTAACACAGAAAAAGAGAAAAACTATATGTTGTCTTGACTTTTAACTCATTAAATACACAGTGTCAAGACACTTTTTCTTCACTTTTTTAATGGATTTTCAATGGCTTTTTTGTGAGACATCACGCTGCAGTAAGTTATCAGAGACAAAAAAAAAATGGCAACATCCCTATTCAAGAATAAGGGTTTCTTGTTGAGCTGCAATAGATCAAGTATAGCATAGTGGATGTGCCGTCCAGGTTCTTCTCTCTCCCTTTATGAATGCATATAGTCTCTGTTTTTCTGGTACCAGCACTCCATCCATTTGGTCCCGGTGTTTTTAAATAGCAGGAGACTGCATAAGGGTTTCTACCTATTTGTTCTCAGTTTGGCTACCGAAACGACAAGGAAAGGTGAGCTTTTTCCATCTGTTCACTTTTTTGTGGTGTCGAGTGATGGTCTTTGTTGCTGTGATGCTGTATGTGTGGGGGGATGTGGCCCAGAGCCAAGGTGACTTAGACTGGCAGCATGGGTGCTATTTGTCTTCTGGGTTGCTACCTCTATGGGTGTTGTGTTTCAGCGGCAATGGTTGCCATTCAATACTGCATTTGATAGAGTAGGGACACACTTAAAAGAGGTCACCGTGAAGTGGCCAGAGGGCTTATACAGTTTATCAAAATGTAAACTAAGAACCTCATCTTCATACATTTTCAAATTTTGCTGAGCTGCAATAGATCAAGTGTAGAATGGTGAATGTGCATTCCCGGTTTTTCTCTCTCCCTTTGTTACTACATTTGTTATCAGTACACAGTCTGCCAAAGTTCTGGTACTTGATCAAAATATTAAACTTCTGGCAAAGAGTAGAGAACCACAACTTTCTTTTTATACGTATTTTTATATTCATAAAACACTTTCCTTTACCCAATTTGAAAACAAAGCATGCACATGATTGTGAATAATGAATTTAGCCGCCGTGTAGTTTCGTTGTCATAACAGTATAATAATTTGTCATACATGATTAAAGGGATTATCTCATAGGAGTCAACCCCTTTCAGAAAGAAGCCGCAGCGGTGATCATCTGATCCTCCAAAATCCAGCTCCCGGCACCTCCAGCAAACAGTAGATTCTGCGGGGGATAAGTAATATTACATGGCGTCCATTAAACTGAATGGCCGTCCATGTAATACATAGACGGTTCGAGTCCTCTAGAACGAGAGAAGCTTTGACAGAGCGACTCTCTCCGTTCTGGCTCATTGATGGGTATCCGAGCTTGGGACTTTGCCCTAATAGGTTATATCGATAGAGGTTTACTCCTTACATTACCCTGTCACATCAGGTAGTTACTTCTCTTCTAATTTTTTTTTATTTTATTTTTTTGTTTGTGATATTTGTACATAAAATTCATAAGTATTTATTTGAACTTTACATTTTGCCTAATGCCTCATGCACAAGACCATTGTGCCACTCAGGCCGTTTTTGATGCCATCCGAGTGGCACCCGATAGTCCTCACGGACCCATTCACTTTAGTGGGTGAATCGGGTCCGTGAAAAATGGTCCGAGTCTCCGATCCGAGGAAAGAAAGAACATGTCCTATCACCTTGGATCACTGACGGGACTCAGACGGCACACACAGTCGTGTGCATGAGGCATTACTGTGGAACTATGCATTTTGCTTTTCCCTAAGTGATGAAATTGCACTGTGCACTTTATATTTGAAAATGAAAGTGCTTAGATTATATGTATATTATATACATGTATAATTTTTGATACCACATTTAGATATCAAGTTGATATTGTCGTTGATATTAACATGTAATTGCTCAGGGTTGCTCTTTATCGAGTTATGTTGCATTGTTTTAGAAGGTCATTTTCATTATGCATTACTTGTATTGTTTGAAATGAAATCAATAAAATTATATATTTTCCTATAATATGGAATATAGTCTGGATTATAGGTTGATACGCATATGTCTTCTCCCTGGCTCTTGGTAACATATAGTATGCAGCACTACTATTTTGAAGAATTATAGGTCCATCATATGGACAGGGGTTGTCTACGTGCAATTGATTATTGATCATTACACTTCCTTCCAATTCTAGTATTAATAGATAAATGTATAAAAACTTCAACCACAGCCATGATTCACATTCCTATGCAGCTGGTATAGTTGTACATTACCACCTATTCACATTTGTGTCCAGTAACCCAGTAAATCACAGTAGTTAAACTATCTCAATCTCAAATTTTCCACATGACATCTTCCAAAATGTTCATCTTCAGGCAATATGTTGCTGTCCGCTTGTCTCAAGACTATGTACCGAATCCATCATACTAGAGATTGATACGACTGATATGCGATACCAAGCAAACACATTACATCAGTTTTGAAACAAGCGGAGTACAAGCGTTATGATCTTAGAAGAAACATAAGCTCCTGGGCTTTTAAATGAAATCTCTTTTCCGTACTTTAAATGGAACAAGTTGCATAGAGCATCATATTACACTTTTATGTATCAGTTGGTGACCACTAAAGAATGCACATGCTATATACCGTTTCTAGGCACACACACATTTTATATACACACCCATTTCTATGTACAGACCAGCACTTCTGTATACCGGGCTCCGATTAAAGAATTGATTTTTGTGCTAAAACATTTAATGAGTTTAACAATGAACTACAGTAGAAATGGTTCTGTTTCTTGGAAGCCTATAATGTACATTCTAAAGTTAGCTCGATCTATACTACTTGCCAGCTGTTCAAGGAACTTAGCTCCTGTTTTAGACCTCTAATAACAGTAGGATTAGACTAAAAGTGTCCTGTAATTCCTAGTTGTTAAAGCAATCTTTCATTTGATATTATCAAACAGAAGAGCAGCCTCTACTGGAAACAGGCACAGAACTACAAGTACAGTGGGATAGGCAGAAACTAACATAGAATATAATATGTTGCTATTCACACAACATATATGCATATCTTCTAGTCAGAAATGACTTTTTTTCTATTTATATAAGTTTATGAAATCTGATCATAAACAAAAATAAATCCATCTGTAAAAATAAACAAGCTGTAAAATATATTTCTCTATTTGTCAATAGTCTTTCGATACCACCGCTGTGTTGTAGCGATGACACATAATGTAAGCAGCTGCTCACTGGACTGAAATTGTGACATCAGTAACATCAACATGTTATCACTGCAGCCAGTGATTGGCTACTGCAATCACGTGCTAAGCTGACACGTTATCGCTACAGCGAAACCAGGTGCGAAAGTGGAAAGTGGTGGGGATTTCAAAAGGAAGTAAATAATTTTTCATTATTTTAACACATACTGTATATAGATTATTTGACTTTTTTCTTTACAAGCCTTTAAAACCCCTCTAACCCCCTCCCCCGGCATGAATTCTAGGCATTAATGATCAAGCTAGTTTTTTTTTTTTTTTTTCGTTTTTCCATCGTTGCATTCTAAGAGCTATAACTTTTTTATTTTTTAGTCGACATAGCTGTATAAGGACTTATTTTGGCAGGATGAGTTGTATTTTTCAATAGCAACATTTTGGGGTACAAATATTTTTTTTTATTAACTTGTATTAACTTTTTTTGGGTGGGAATAGAAGAAAAGAGCAATTCCGGCATTGTTCTAGGCGTTTTAAATTTACGGCTTGAGGTGTAAATAACAAACTATCTTTATTCTTTACTCTATGGGTCGGTATGATTACGGGGATACCACATATATATATATATATATATATATATATATAAATTGTTTTGTGTTTTACTACTTATGCATAATAAAAACACTTTTGAAATAAAAATATTTGTTTTTACATCGCCGCGCTCCAAGAACCGTAACTTTTTTATTTTTCTGGCGATGTCGTCATATGAGGGCTTGTTGTTTGCAGGACGAGGCATAGTTTTCATTAGTACCATTTTGGGGTACATGGGACTTGTTGATTAACTTTTATTATTATTTTTTGGGGCGGTTATAAAAAAATAGCAATTCCACCATAGTTTTTTGCATGTATTTTTTTTTACGACATTCTCCTTGCGGTTTAAATAACACACGTTAACTTTATTGTTTGAGTCATTACAATATATGTTTATTTCTATCAATTATTTTTACACTTTTACAAAATAAAACCACTTTTTATGTAAAAAACAGGTTTTTTTTTTGTTTGTATTTCTGTGCATCTTTTTTAATAATTTTCATTTCACACTAATTACTTATTTTTTTAGCTCCACTAGGGGACTTACGAAGAACATACCCTTAGGCCGTGTTCTCACGTAGCATGAACGCTGCAGAATTTCCACAACAGAATTCTGTGAGGAAATTCTGCACCATTTACAGTAACAGCAAAGATAATGAGATTTTGAAAACTTCATGTCCACGGTGCAGGGAAAAAAAATTCTGCCAAAAATTTAAATGAATTGACCTGTGGTGAGGAATTTAAATCCACAGCATATCACATCATGCTGCGTTTTCGGTGCTTTTCTGTTGCGGGTCTTGCAAATCTTCATTCCGCCGCAAAAATCACAACACAGAAAAAAAAAATCATACTTACCCAGAACTCCCTGTTTCTTCCTCCAGTCCGGCCTCCTGGGATGACATTTCATCCGATGTGACTGCTGCAGCCAATCATAGGCTGCAGGGTCACAGTGGCTGCAGCGTCATCCACGGAGACCAGACGGCAAAGGAGGGACGCGTCACCATGACAATTCTACAGCGGAATTTTCACCCCAAAACCTGCGCCACAATGTTGTGCATTTTTTCGGATGGTAGGTACTGCGGGTTCTAGGTCAAATACGCTTCGTAGATTTATGCAGCGTATCCGACCAGTGGGAACCCGGCCTTACAATGAATACGGCCAATCCTTATTAAACACCTTTAGGGTATGTGCACACGATGAGAGGCTTTTACGGCTGAAATGACAGACTGTTTTCAGGAGAAAACAGCTGCCTCGTTTCAGCCGTAATTCCTCCTCCTCGCATTTTGCGAGGCTTCTCTGACAGCCGTAAATTTTGAGCTGTGCTTCACTGAGTTCAATGAAGAACGGCTCAAATTACGTCTGAAAGAAGTGTCCTGCACTTCTTTTGACGATGCTGTATTTTTACGCGTCGTCGTTTGACAGCTGTCAAACGACGACGCGTAAATGACAGGTCGTCTGCACAGTACGTCGGCAAACCCATTCAAATGAATGGGCAGATGTTTGCCGACGTATTGTAGCCTTATTTTCAGACGTAAAACGAGGCATAATACGCCTCGTTTACGTCTGAAAATAGGTCGTGTGAACCCAGCCTTATGTTTTTAAAGCCAGCAGGGAAATCAATAGCAGTTGAAGTTTGGAATGAACTGAAAATGAAGACAGATACATTTTTTATGACATATCTGTCTTGCTTTGAGAATGCATCCTGCCAGCAACGGCAACGTTTTAATTGGCCAGATTATGCACTTGTTCTCACATACCCCACAGCTGGTGTTAAAATACTGACGTGAGAGAAACATTTTCCTGCAATTATAAATACAAAAGTAAGACAAACATATTGTGCATTGAAATAAGAGCCATTCATTCCTTTATACAATTTGCTGGTTTTCTTATGATTTCATTCTGTTAACAGTGGAATATCACATTGACTATTACGCTGTTAAAAAGGACCTCTCCGCAGCCCACATGTCTATTTTAGTAAATATTTCCCCATGAAAGAACAATTTTAGAGCACTTTTTCTTAGAACTGTGTATTGTGCACTCTGTTATACCTCCTGGATATATATGAATTAATTGAACAACTTGGTGTTACCATTCCTCTTCTCAATGGTGTGTGTAGGGACACAAACTATATATCAATTAATTCATACAATGCCAAGAAGAAGAATTAAGGACGACAAATGCAGAGTTAATAGAAAAGTTTCTACAAGAGTGTTATTGGATGAAGAAATAGTATTTACTAAAATGGGCATGTAACTGATAAAGGACGTGTAAGGGTATGTTCACACGAGGGCGTCCGTTACGGCTGAAATTACGGGGATGTTTCAGCCTGAAAACATCCCCGTAATTTCAGCCGTACCGGCATGTGCAGGCGCTTGGAGTCAATGAATAACGGCTCTAATTACGGCCAAAGAAGTGACAGGTCACTTCTTTGACGCGGGCGTCTATTTACGCGCCGTCTTTTGACAGCGGCGCGTAAATATACGCCTCGTGTGAACAGACAAACGTCTGCCCATTGCTTTCAATGGGCAGATGTTTGTCAGCGCTATTGAGGCGCTATTTTCGGGCGTAATTCGGGGCAAAAATGCCCGATTTACGTCCGTAAATAGGCCGTGTGAACATACCCTTAAATGTGTAACTGAGACATTGCACTATAACAGCAGTAGTGCTATTAAGGATTCTGATCTAGGTATTGGTATACAACTTCTGTTGAGCAGAGCTAGGTCTAACCCAGGTGGTTGGCAATGGCAATGCAATATGTATTAGCTTGGCAGTGAGAAGGACCCTAAGGGTATGTGCACACGACCTCTTTTCAGATGTAATGGAGGCGTTTTACGCCTCGATTTATGCCTGAAAAGACGGCTTCAATACGTCGGCAAACATCTGCCCATTGCTTGCAAGGGGTCTTATGATGTTCTGTGCAGACGAGCTGTCATTTTACGCGTCGCTGTCAAAATACGGCGCGTAAAATGACGACTCGTCAAAAGAAGTGCAGGACACTTGTTGGGACGTTTCTGAAGCCGTTTTCTCATAGACTCTATTGAAAACAGCTCCATAAACGGCCGTAAAAACGCAGTGAAAAACACAGCGAAAAAAGGCGAGATGCTCAAAAAACGTCTGAAAATCAGGTTCTGTTTTCCCTTGAAAACAGCTCCGTATTTTGAGACTTTTTTGACTCTGCGTGTGAACATACCCTAATTGATTGCATCAAGTGGTCAAATGTAGTATAAAACGGTTTCTGAGGTTGAAAGGCAGCTCATACTATTGTGCTATCATGTATTACCATGTTGTGTTTTTAGCGCTCCTACATCACATCCAATGCAACCACAACTAATCTTGCAGATAATTAGAAAGTGACTCCCTCGCATATTCTCTTGTTTTGCATAACATTTTACAATATCTTATTTTCACATTCATTCTTCATCTTTGTATGCAAAATCAACATTGAAGCTTAACTCAACTGAAAATCCCATCTTTCCGTTTTACCACTCAATCCCACGTTCCTCCATGACATACTGTACCCACAATGGTGCACTAAATTGATATTTGGGAATTTTTTTTAAGAGAGTTTCCATCCCTTCCTTTCCTTTACTTTCCATCTCTTTCTTGAATGTATACAAACATTCAGACATTGGTAAGAGAGTAATTTATTGCAAAGACCAAACATCAGAACTAGAAAGAAATGAGATTTAGGTGTTTTATACCATAGAATAATTGTTGGTGCCAGACAATGTCATTTGGAGCATGATTTAAATACCGACACCTACCTAAAAATTGTTACCGAACATGGGCATCCATTTGTTGTTGGCTACTTCCAGCAGAATAATACTTCATAATACAAGTCATCTCAAGCAGGTTCTATGAATATGACAATGAGTCTTTAAAATGACAGTCACAGTCACCAGAACTCAGGGACGTAGCTAAAGGCTCATGGGCCCCGATGCAAAAGTTCTTATTGGGCCCCCCACTTCTCATGGCCAACGGACCGCAGCTTTTAGCTGCATCGCTGGATCTCCTAAGTGACCCAACAATACAGCACTAGCAGCCAGGGGCATCACTAAGGACTTAAAATGTCACTGGAAATAGCCTCAATACATATACTCCCCCAACAAATGTGTACGTGTGTGTGTGTGTATATATATATATATATATATCTGTGTGTGTGTGTGTGTGTGTGTGTGTGTGTGTGTGTGTGTGTGTGTGTGTGTGTGTATATGTATATGTGTGTGTATAGGAGACAGCATATCTATAGCACTACGACCCTATAAACTATGGATAGGATTAGATACAGTGGCTCAGCAGACAGTATCACACATGATGGGATTAGATACACAGCTCAGCAGACAGTATCACACATGATAGGATAAGATACATCAGCTCAGCGTACAGTATCACACATGAGAGGATTAGATACAGTGGCTCAGCAGACAGCATCACACATAATAGGATTAGATACAGTGGCTCAGCAGACAGTATCACACATGATTGGATTATATATAGGGGTCAGCTCTCTGACATTGCGGCCCCAGCGCTGGACCCATGGAAGCTACGAATAATAATTGTTTTGCTTTTTTATGTGTTACTAATTATTTTTGTGTGTTTGTGTTATTTTACAGGTTTGATCGTTGGGCTATGTCTGTTTCGAGGACTACTTCAATGACAGCGTTTTTTTATTCTCAATAAAATGGTTAATGGGGGTTGTGTGTTTTTTTATTTCAATAAAATATTTTTTCTATGTCCTTGTATTTTTTTAAACGTTATTATTACCGCCTTAGTAATGGCCGCTGGCAACTTCCATTACTAAGGCGAGTCTTAAAGAGGCTCTGTCACCACATTATAAGTGCCCTATATTGTACATGATGTGATCGGCACTGTAATGTAGATTACAGTAGTGTTTTTATTTAGAAAAACAATAATTTTTGGACGGAGTTATGACCTATATTAGCTTTATGCTAATGAGTTTCTTAATGAACAACTGGGCGTGTTTTACTTTTTGGCCAAGTGGGCGTTGTGGAGAGAAGTGTATGACGCTGACCAATCAGCGACATACACTTCTCCCCATTCATTTATACAGCACATAGCGATATAGCTATATCGCTATGTGCAGCCACATAAACATAGTATAACGTTACTGCAGGGTCCTGACAATGAATATACATTACCTCCAACCAGGACGTGATGTATATTCAGAATCCTGACACTTCTGTAGCGTCTCTGTTATATTTACAGCAAGGCAAGCGTAATCTCGCGAGATTACGATGTAACCTGTCATTTCAAACGAGATTACGTTTGCCTTGCTGTAAATATCACAGAGACGCTACAGAAGTGACAGGATTCTGAATACACATCACGTCCTCGCTAGAGGTAATGTATATTCATTGTCAGGACACTGCAATAACGTTATAGTGTGTTTATGTGGCTGCACATAGCGATATAGCTATATCGCTATGTGCTGTATAAATGAATGGGGAGTAGTGTATGACGCTGATTGGTCAGCGTCATACACTCCTCTGTACAACGCCCACTTGGCCAAAAAGTAAAACACGCACAGTTGTTCATTAAGAAACTCATTAGCATAAAGCTAAAATAGGTCATAACTCTGTCAAAAATGATTGTTTTTCTAAATAAAAAAACACTGCTGTAATCTATATTGCCGCGCCAATCACATCATGTACAATATAGGTCATTATAATCTTCTGACAGAGCCTCTTTAATGTTATGCTGGTGCAGAGGCCAACACTAACCCCCATTATTACCCCGGTACCCACCGCCACCAGGGGTACCGGGAAGAGGCAGGTATGAATTAGTACCGGACCATCTGTAGGGATGGTCGGGCACGGGTGCGGCCGCAGGCTGGTATTATTAGGCTGGGCAAGGCCAAAGACAGTGACCCTTCTCACCCCGGTAATGCTGCCTGCTGTTGTGTTGTATCTGGCTGGTTATGAAAATTTGGGGGGACCCCACATCATTGAAGTGACAACTGAGTAAAATATACCTTTTAATAGTAACTTGTTTTAAAAACAGGGGTAACACACCACTGTGACATAAGCCCCACCGTGAAAATTAAAAAATGTATTAAACAAAAAACACTGAGTCATTATGATACATATATCTCAGTGTTTATAACGATATTTGTCTAGAATCAGCATATAACCAGGGCACAACAGTAGTACAATCCCCAAAATAAAGCACAGGTGCCCGAGAAAATCGGATCTCCTAGCGCTGGGTGTAACACAATATGACTGTCCCCAATGCAGACATTCCATAAACAATAGACGACCCTACGCGTTTCAGATACTCATCCTCAGGGGTCCGTATCTTGGTAACTCTGGCCTCATCGCCAGCGATAGTAATGTTCAACAGCAGATATTCTGCTGTGCGTCACGGGAAGATGCACGTATCGATGTCAACGGCATACTTCATTGCAGGCGCTGGGTTACTATAAACGCCTAAACTCCACCCCTCGTATTGGCGGCAACACATGAACTGACCAATCACAGCACCCTCTCGATTCGTGACACCTGCCCATGTGACCCCCCGCCGTCAGCTGACAACCAGGGGTCATCATCGGCCGCATCATACCGAACGCGCAGGCGCAGTAGAAGCCAAGGACGTGTCGCCCGGACTGCCAAACACGAGGAAGGTAAGCGCTGCACGGTAATGTATTATAAGTATATCTTGCGGGACAGTTAAACACCGCAAGTGGACTACCTCACAAAGCAACTCCAGAGTAAATAAACACATGTAAGGTGGACAAGATTACTAAGTCCCTCATATTAAGGAAAACTGACAAACGATCTCTTTAAGTGTCGGCTGACCAAAAATGGCTATCTCAAAAAATAGTACAAAATGCAGATAAAGACTCACCCACCCTAAAGGCAGCCCAGTAGAGGTAAGCCACCTACAGGGGAATGGTATCGCATATTAAATAAAACATGTATAGTTAGTCTGCTCATTTAGACCAGCTGGTTGTAGACATTCCAGTCTATGGATCCATTGTGCTTCTTTACGTAAAATCAGGTTGTCCCAGTCCCCTCCTCTTTTAGGGGGTCTAACAAGTTCAATTGCTTGAAACTTTAAACATGCTGCCTGGCCTTGATGTTTAGCATGCACGTGCTTAGATATTGGGGTGTCCCTAACATGGATAATATCTCCAACATGCTCCCTAATACGACGACGAAATTGTCGTGCTGTTTTACCCACATAATTTAGGGGGCATGGGCATGTAATTAGGTAAACCACTCCCGCTGTCTTACAATTGACATAATCCCGAATATTGTATTTTTTCTGTGTAACAACACTGGTAAAGCTATTCCCTTTGAAAATGAAATCACAGGCTTTACAGCTACCACATCTGAAAGTGCCTGGTATTTGTCTATCCAGCCACGTACCCCTAGGTGAAATGGGGTCAAAACAGCTGTGCATGACTCTGTCCCTAATGTTTTTCCCTCTCCGATACGTGACAGACGGCCTCTGTGTGATCTGATCTGCTAAATCTACATCCGAACTGAGAATACGCCAATACCTATTCAGTATCTGCATAATATCATTTTGTTTTGAATCATAGGTGCCTATGAGTCTCGTAACCTGTTCTTCTTTCCGTTTTTTAGGGACCAGGAGACATTGCCTATCTGCATCCCTTGCTCCCTCATAGGCCTTCCTGATAACACTCTTGGGGAAGCCTCTATCCTTCAATCTTGTTTTGAGTTCCTGGGCCTGGAACTCAAAATCACCCATAGAGCTACAATTCCTGCGTACTCTCATAAATTGGCCTTTCGGAATGCCACGTTTGAGGGAATAAGGATGACAGCTATTCCATTGCAAAAAACTATTAGTTGCTGTTTCTTTCCGATGTACCTTAGTGCGGATAGTGCCTTCTTCTGTTTTTGTGATTTTCAAATCTAGGAAAGACAATTCTTTCTCACTGATCTCACATGTGAACTTTAGTCCTACATCATTCTTGTTGAGGGCTGCTACAAAACTATGGAACTCATCCGCTGTAGAGTTCCAGAGAATCAGCACGTCATCAATATATCTAATCCATAATCCAAAGGATGAAGTCCATTTGACAAATTTGTCCCCAAAGACAATTGTCTCCTCCCACCAGCCAAGAAATAAATTTGCATAGGTGGGAGCAGCAGGACTCCCCATTGCAGTACCACATTGCTGATGAAAGATTTTGTCTTCAAAAATAAATATATTTTTTTCAAGAACAAACTGTAATAACTGCAAGACAAATTGGTTATGGGCTGCAAACTGAGTGCCTCTTGATCCCAGATAATACTCGATCGCTTTATAACCACATTTGTGAGGTATGGATGAATACAACGCCTCAACATCCAGACTAGCCAGGATTGTATCCTTCTCCAGAGAAATACCGTCAATCTGTTTCAAGACATCCATAGTGTCACGTACATATGATGTGAGACTCAAGACAAAAGGGCGCAACACCTGATCAACATATGTACTCACATTTTGAGTTAGATTATTAATGCCTGAAACAATGGGTCTGCCACGTAAGGGAGGATACCCTTTGTGGATTTTGGGCAGGCTATAAAAACACGCCATAACAGGAAATTGTGGGTACAGGAACCCAAACTCAGCTGCACTAATCAAAGATCTGCTCTTTGCATCACTCAGAATGCTCAGCAACTCTTTCTTGAATAGTGCTGTAGGGTTATCCTTTAAAATGGTGTAACAGTCATGGTTAAATAAAATGTCCTCACACATTCTTTTATAATCATCCCTACTCATGACCACAATGTTCCCACCTTTATCAGATGCCTTTAGAACAATGTTCTGTTTTTTCTCTAGAGTGGTCAGAGCTAATCGTTCGGACCAAGACAAATTGTTGTCCATGCCCCTGCTGTCCTGACTAAGATTATCAGGAAGGCCTATGAGGGAGCAAGGGATGCAGATAGGCAATGTCTCCTGGTCCCTAAAAAACGGAAAGAAGAACAGGTTACGAGACTCATAGGCACCTATGATTCAAAACAAAATGATATTATGCAGATACTGAATAGGTATTGGCGTATTCTCAGTTCGGATGTAGATTTAGCAGATCAGATCACACAGAGGCCGTCTGTCACGTATCGGAGAGGGAAAAACATTAGGGACAGAGTCATGCACAGCTGTTTTGACCCCATTTCACCTAGGGGTACGTGGCTGGATAGACAAATACCAGGCACTTTCAGATGTGGTAGCTGTAAAGCCTGTGATTTCATTTTCAAAGGGAATAGCTTTACCAGTGTTGTTACACAGAAAAAATACAATATTCGGGATTATGTCAATTGTAAGACAGCGGGAGTGGTTTACCTAATTACATGCCCATGCCCCCTAAATTATGTGGGTAAAACAGCACGACAATTTCGTCGTCGTATTAGGGAGCATGTTGGAGATATTATCCATGTTAGGGACACCCCAATATCTAAGCACGTGCATGCTAAACATCAAGGCCAGGCAGCATGTTTAAAGTTTCAAGCAATTGAACTTGTTAGACCCCCTAAAAGAGGAGGGGACTGGGACAACCTGATTTTACGTAAAGAAGCACAATGGATCCATAGACTGGAATGTCTACAACCAGCTGGTCTAAATGAGCAGACTAACTATACATGTTTTATTTAATATGCGATACCATTCCCCTGTAGGTGGCTTACCTCTACTGGGCTGCCTTTAGGGTGGGTGAGTCTTTATCTGCATTTTGTACTATTTTTTGAGATAGCCATTTTTGGTCAGCCGACACTTAAAGAGATCGTTTGTCAGTTTTCCTTAATATGAGGGACTTAGTAATCTTGTCCACCTTACATGTGTTTATTTACTCTGGAGTTGCTTTGTGAGGTAGTCCACTTGCGGTGTTTAACTGTCCCGCAAGATATACTTATAATACATTACCGTGCAGCGCTTACCTTCCTCGTGTTTGGCAGTCCGGGCGACACGTCCTTGGCTTCTACTGCGCCTGCGCGTTCGGTATGATGCGGCCGATGATGACCCCTGGTTGTCAGCTGACGGCGGGGGGTCACATGGGCAGGTGTCACGAATCGAGAGGGTGCTGTGATTGGTCAGTTCATGTGTTGCCGCCAATACGAGGGGTGGAGTTTAGGCGTTTATAGTAACCCAGCGCCTGCAATGAAGTATGCCGTTGACATCGATACGTGCATCTTCCCGTGACGCACAGCAGAATATCTGCTGTTGAACATTACTATCGCTGGCGATGAGGCCAGAGTTACCAAGATACGGACCCCTGAGGATGAGTATCTGAAACGCGTAGGGTCGTCTATTGTTTATGGAATGTCTGCATTGGGGACAGTCATATTGTGTTACACCCAGCGCTAGGAGATCCGATTTTCTCGGGCACCTGTGCTTTATTTTGGGGATTGTACTACTGTTGTGCCCTGGTTATATGCTGATTCTAGACAAATATCGTTATAAACACTGAGATATATGTATCATAATGACTCAGTGTTTTTTGTTTAATACATTTTTTAATTTTCACGGTGGGGCTTATGTCACAGTGGTGTGTTACCCCTGTTTTTAAAACAAGTTACTATTAAAAGGTATATTTTACTCAGTTGTCACTTCAGTGAACCTTATAATTAATTTTTTCATATTGTGGGAGCACAATCAGATTTTTTATCAAACTATACAGTGAATTGGACCCCACATCATTCTTTCAAATTATTATATATTTTTTAAAATGACATGGGGTCCCCCCCATTTTTCTTACCAAGCCATATACAATGTAGCAGCAGCAGCAGCAGGCTAGCAATACCAGGGTGGGAAGGGCCACTGTTTCTGGCCTGTCCCAGCCTGATAATAAAAGGGCCTGTGGCCGCCCCATTACCCAACCATCACTACAGATGGTCAGGTACTGGATCGTACCCGACTCTTCCCAGCACCGCTGGTGGCGGTGGGTACCGGGGTAATTATGTAAGTCAGTGTTAGCCGCTGCAGCAGCTAACACTAAGCCCCGCCTTAGTAATGGACGCTGTGAATCAGCCTGCGGCCATTACTAAGGCGGTAGTAATATGGTTAAAAAAAATACATAAAGACATAGAATATTTTTTATTGAAATAAAAAAAAAACACACAACCCTCGTTAACCATTTTATTGATAATAAAAAAAGCCGTCATCATAGTAATCCTGGAATCCAACGTAGTCCAACATCCCAACCTGTTAGAAAACACAAACACAAAAAATAACGATTAGTAACACATGTGGTAGGCTTACATACAGGGCCCATATGTGATACTGTCTGTCAAGGTAGGCTTAGATACAATGTCCAGCCGACAGTAATCTTATATAGTATAAGATTACTTTCTATTGGAGCCTTATATCTAAGCCTACCATGTGGTAGGCTTAGATACAGGGCCCATCAGACAGGATCACACATGGGCCATGTATCTAAGCCTACCATGTGATTGGCTTAGATACAGGGCCCAGCAGACAGCATCACACAATCTGTGATGCTGTCTCATGGGCCCTCTAAGCCTGCTACATCATAGGCTTAAAGGGGTTGTCCAGTCCCTAAACATTGATGGCCTATCCTCAGGATAGGCCATCAATAGCTGATGGGTCAGGGTCCGACTCCCGGGACCCCGCCAATCAGCTGTTTTGAAGAGGCCGCAGCGCTCGTACAGAGCTGCTTCCCCTTCATTTCCCTCACTTGGTCACACTGTGAATTCACAGTGTGAGCAAGTGACCGGAATGAAGGGGAAGCAGCTCTGTACGAGTGCTGCGACCCCTTCAAAACAGCTGATTGGCGGGGTCCTGGGAGTCGGACAGTGCCAATCAGCTTCAGCAGACAGGGATATTAAACTTACCCTCCTCTTCAGCCGCAGAAGATATCCTCACTCTATCCAGGGTCAGGATGTTGTGCGAGGCGCATAGCGTTGTGACGTCATGTGCTGCGCACAGCGATGTGACGTTAGGACCTCCGCTGCGCTCTGGAAGCAGGAAGGTAAGTACTGTAGTTACTATAGTAACAGGGGCCCGCGGCCCCAGTTACTATAGTAACTTTTTATTGATGTGGTGTGGGGGGGTGGGGTCCCCCCGGACTTTGCGGCCCGGTCACAATTGCGACTGCTGCGACCCCTATAACTACGCCACTGCCAGAACTCAATCTAGTACATCCCATGGGATCTTGTGGAACAAGAAATTAGTGCCATGAATTTCTAATTAAGGTGTGCCTGAGTGTATTGAGAAAATAGAAATAATACATATTAGCAATAAAGGCAGGCTTATTTAAGTTAGGACCAGAAGTTATAAATTAAACTAATATCTATACTAACCTCCAGACTAGAACTACGATGGTCATTACTGAGAAGAACCATATGTGCTGAAGTAAATGATTGAGTGATCTCATGGCTCATATTTCATGTGCTCTTTAACGTACCATTGCTCACATCATCAGAAAGCTGCAGATGTCATGTGGTAGCACAGTTGACATGACGCATAGAGAGCAGCGTACAGTTAATGAGAAGACGTAACGTTATCAAGGATGACCTTCAATTCAGCATTGTACTACTCATGGCATTTCAATTACTATATGTGTACAGTGGATTAATATATAACTTAGGTATTAAATGCACTTAACATAAGGATGTATAGCCATATGGGGAACCTTTTTCATATTGTTATCTAATCCTTTCATAATCAAGAATCTTTTGAAATGCTATATAAACAGCATGCTTACATGAATACACACGCTTCATAATGTGGATGACACTACAATTTGTGTCTTACTGTATATGCCAGAAAAGAACATGTTAAGTGCTGACTGATTTTTAAATTTATTTAAAAGTCAATGATATCACTACATAATTAAAGTGTACAGGGCCATATACCTGTGCATATGAGGTCAACTAATGAGAGGACCATGGATTTATAAAAAAAAAAAATAATGAAAGAAATAAAGAGTAATATTGCAATAATACTGCGCCCTTAGTGCCAAAATAATACCACCATACAGCCTCACAACATAGTACTGTACTAGTACTTCTATTTCTATTAATTACTATTAATATGCAAATAGTAATATTATGTAATACCCTAAGGGGGTTATGCTGTTCTTAAAATGTTTTCATAATGGCTACAGATGTCCTGAAATAATAACAACAAAAAAAAAATAGTACTCACCTATCCCTTGTCCTGGTGCTGTGTTTCCAAATGCAGAAGGAGCTCAGAGGGATGCAGAGAAGATGTGATCTGTGTCTTCACTGCAAGTTTCTGTATACAGATCACTGGTAAGGGTATGTTCACACGCAAACGTAAAATGCGTCTGAAATTACAGAGCTGTTTTCAGGCGAAAACAGCTCCTGAATTTCAGACGTTTTTGCAAGTGCAGGCGTTTTTCGCGACGTCCATTACGGACGTAATTGGAGCTGTTTTTCAATGGAGTAAATGAAAAACGGCTCCAATTACGTCCCAAGAAGTGACATGCACTTCTTTGAGGCGGCCGTCTTTTTACGTCTTTTTGACAGCGGCGCGTAAAAAAAAAGCCCGTCTGCACAGAACACCGTAAGACCCATTGAATTCAATGGCCAGATGTTTGCCGACGGTTTGGAGCCGTTTTTTCAGCCGTAATTCCAGGCGAAAAATGCCTGAATTACATCCGTAAATAGGGCGTGTGAACATACCCTTACATTGAACTAATGGGCTGTTACCGTACGGGCTTGTCCACACGTAACACAATTGCTGCAGAAAATTTCTGCAGCAATTCCACAGAAACTAGCAGGATTTCCGCTGCGGGAAAACCACACCATTTCTTGCATTTTTACTGCAGAAAATGGTGCAGATTTTGCTGCGTTTTTCTCAATGTTGGGAGATGGTAACATCTCCTCTGAAAAACGCAGCAATTTGGTCCACTTTCCGCAGCAGGAATTGACATGCTGCGGTACGAAAAATACACACCGCAGGTCAATTTCTGGTCGGAAATTTTACCCAGCATGTGGATGAGATTTGATAAATCTTACCCACTTTTACTGTAATCTTCTGCATATTTTCCATCCGCAATTCCGGACGGAAAATATGCAGCAATTCCACTACGTGTGGACAAGCCCAAAGATTACTGTCATCAGTAATCTGTATAGGGATAGCAAGGAACACATTGATAATGTGTTCCCTGCTAACCTGTGCCCCCATAGCAAGATTTTTTTTAAAAAATATTAGAAAATATATATAGTAAACGGCAAAAAATGTAATACATAAAAAATTATATGAGAAAAATTAAAACACTAAAAAAGGGAAAAAATAAAAAAGCCGCCCTCCCCAAAAAAGTGTACATCTCTCCAGACCCACACACACACCAATTATAGACAACTTACGTGACACAAACACGTTTTTCATGGGCAGCAGGTGCTCAGAATTTATCTTAACCTACAATAATTACCCCATGCCACCAATTATTAACTATTCTACCCCAGTTCTGTATGCTTTTGTGCCTATACTAAAAAAAAAATCTGTATGGTTGATTGTCATCCTTGTGCAGAGGCATATAAGGATATGGGAGATACATTTAAAACTAGAATTTGTTCTCAGTGCTATAGCGCCGTTGCTCAATGTACACATATATGGCATCACTATGCAGCGGAGACTTGATGGATTAATCTTTGGGGTAATTATTAGTCATTCAACAGACTGCCTTAAAACAGAGCATAAAAATATTTTTTTCCTGTTTCGGACCATTTTTGCCTAAAAAACACCTACAAAATAAAAAAACAAACCTCAGCTTTAATTTTAAACAACATAAAAAAAAAAAAAAAAATATGGGTAGATTAAGAAATAAAAGAAAATATTTACCTTTAGAATACAACATTTCAATAGGTGAAATGTTTGCTCTGTGCATCAAGGCCACAAAACACAAAGTCTTGAAAGGGCTAACAATATATCTTTATTGGAGCTCAGCTTATCTATTACAGGGTTCCAAATCTTCTGCTTTCCTACAAACAACGTTATTAGTTAAACGGAAAAAAAAGTCTGCCTGCACTGCCGCTAGAGAGAGCTTATTCCATTACAAAAGGTGAGATCCGTGTCAAAATATGCCACATATAGAGGATGCAGTGGATTTAAAAATCTGCAGCATGCCCTAGAAACTGCTTTAATATTTTCCACGGCATGTGAACGGGTTTGGAAAAACCATATTCACCTGCATTGTACTGTACTTTATTGTGAATTTTAGTGTAGAATTCTGCATCGAAAATCTGCAACAATTATGCCATGTGTTAACCAAGCCTAAATCTATATGTAAGGAGCTCCCTCTAGTGGTTGCTGCAGGCTGAAATAACTTTATCACCTAACTCTATGGCTATGTGGCTGCCTCTCAGAGCAGCACCAGAGGGGAGTGGGGTGGGGGTGGGGGTTAAGTTCACGAGGAAATTTCCCCCTACATTCACTTCTTATATTATTTGCCTATGAGGACAAATAATATGACTGCTCTTACTGAGTAAACTTTGAGCCATGTCATGATTTCCAATTATAAATGACGGTAGACTTCGGGTGATTGCTTATTCCGCACAGTCAATAGCTCATATAATGATTGAGGCTAGTCACAATAATAACTAACAGAATGTGTAAAATAATTATTTAACCTTGACTTAATTTGTTCACATAATACATTACATTGTAGCATCTGTAAAATGACTTTTTATGCGCCATATTTACACATGGCATGTTTCTAAGTTTAATTTAGCAGATGATATTTTCATTTATACCTGCTGATAATTCAATGACTTTTTACCCTAATTGTACAAGCGAGTGCAACAATGCATATATTATTTAATTTGACACAATTATATCATTCCACGGGCATATTTCTGTGTTCAACAACAAAACATTTCATTCATCAAAGCTCTACAGTAATGGGGGATATGATTGTACCGTCTGTAGCTGTAAATGAAATAACCGCGGCTCCTAGTATCTCTCCTATAATATATTAGAAGCGATAGCACATCTATCTTTAAAACAATGAAATATAGAGCAGTAAATCCATTGGAAATTATTTTTATAGAACTCAAAAACAACTTACTGTTATTTGCTTGTAAGTATCAAGACTGAAATAGCAAAGCACTAAAACAGATACATTTTAATGCAGGAAAATTAATATTGCTGATTTAGAAAGCCAGGATTAATGTGTTGGCGAAACGCAGCAGTCCTGTTTTGTGATTTGTTGCCAGTTTAATTAATAAAGAAGTTTTAGTCTGAAAATCAGCAAACTACAGAGTTCTCAAAGGTAAAATGAGCAGATTAATAAAAAGTTTAGAAATGAGTAATGCGACATTTGTACTAGACAATGTTACAGATGTAACAGATGCTGAACTGAATTATCATTCAGCACCAGAAACCTGTACATAACATGCTGGGTGACAGGAGATTGTATATGCAGTGCATAGAGATGGCGGATATGCTACAATATTAACACAATACTGCTTCTTGTTTGTTTTAAGCTAGCCATACACATAAGATAAAATCCGCCAAAAAGGGTCCATCACCACCATTATCTCTACTACTGCTACTACAGCATCAATTACACAATCATTTTAATCTTCATCCATACCACAGCAACACATCCACCTGCTGACATAATAAGTTTACTCACAAGTATTTGGAAGGTCCAAAACATATTCCCTTAATTGTGTATATGAGAGTCATACAGACGTTGGTTACATACAGATGTGTCCACCCTTATCTTTTCTTGAACTTGGTTGAGGACTCCAATTTATTCAATTAATACAGTATAATACAATATCGACAGATGCTAGCAATTCTGCAACTCACATAACAACCACTGGGTGGCTACACATAGACACATATTGCATACACATCTCGTGACAGATTATCGCAAAATCCTTTTTTTTATCTAAGCTGGTCATCTCACTCTACGCATCTGAGGATATGTTGAGATAAGAGGAAAGGTAAAGAACGGACACATCTGTACAAATGAAAAAACAAAATAAATAAATAGAAAAATCTTTAGCATTAAAAAATGAAATATATATTTAAGGACAACGTCATGATCTTTAACCCATTCCCGACCCATGACAAAAATACACGTTACGGAGCGGGGTCACGTGCTGAGCCCGTTCTATACACCACAGCTGTCAGCTATGTATTACAGCTGACACGCTGCTCTAATGGCCAGAAACAGCGATCGCGTAGTTTATGGCCGGTTAAGTAGTTAAATGCCATGGTCAATAGCGACCATGCCATATAAATGGTTAGAAGGAGGGGGTGGCCTCTGCCAGGGCTTAGCAGGAGTCCATAAAAATGATAATGCACTGCAATACATTTGTATTGCAGTGTATTGTATCAGCGATCTAACGATCGCTGGTTCAAGTTCCCTAGGGGGACTAATAAAATGTGTAAAAAAAAGTTAAATAAATGTTTCAGAAGCGTAAAAAAAATACAAAAATATTAGAAGTTCAAAAATCCCCGCATTTCCCATTTTTCCCCAAGCACAATGTAAAAAATAAAACAAACAAACAAAACTGGTATCGCCGCGTCTGTTAGGGTATGTGCACACGACCTCTTTTCAGACATAATGGAGGCGTTTTACGCCTCGAATTACGCCTGAAAATTACGCCTGAAAAGACAGCTCCAATACGTCGGCAAACATCTGCCCATTGCTTGCAATGGGTCTTACGATGTTCTGTGCAGACGAGCTGTCATTTTACGCGTCTCTGTCAAAAATCTGTAAAATTACGGCCGTGTCAAAGAAGTGCAGGACACTTCTTGGGACGTAATTGGAGCCGTTTTTCATTGACTTCAATGAAACCAGCTCCAATTACGTCTGTAAAAGAAGCAGCGAAAAACGCGTGCACTTGTAAAAACGTCTGAAATTCTGGAGCTGTTTCCTCCTGAAAACAGCTCTGTAACTTCAGATGTATTTGCCGTTATTGTGTGCACATACCCTAAAAGTCTGAACTATTACAATATACCATTATTTAGCGGTCACGGTGAACGGCATAAAAAAGACTGAAAACGTTGTTTTTTTAGTGATAAAAAAATCGTATGTACCAAAAAATGGTACCAATAGAAACTACAGCACGTCCCGCAAAATAAAAAAAAACTATATAAATTTGGTGTCACTGTAATCGTATTGAGACGCAGAATAAAGTTAAGTTGTCGTTTTTATCGCACGGTGAAAGCTGCAAAAACAAAACCCAAAAAACGATTGAGGAATTATTTTTTTTCCAACTCCACCCCACAAAGATTTTTTTTCCGTTTCCCAGTACATTATATGGTACTTTAAATGGTGCCAATAGAAACTACAACTCCTCCTGCATAAAATAATACAAATGTTATGGCTCTTGGAAGGCGGCGAGTGAAAAACAAAAACAGAAAAACTAACAACGGCTGGGTCGTTAAGGGGTTAAACAAGTTCTAAACAAACTCTACATAGTATGTACACCTGCTAATTATACGTTTTTGTACCTCATATTCTCTCCTTCGCACAACATAAGCAAGCATTCAACACCTTTAAGGGTGTATTCATAAGGTGCGGTTTTGCTGCGTTTTTATGTTGCGCGGCCTAAAACCGCATAGAAAATGCATGTGTTTATACTATGATTTGCAAAATGGCTGCAAATTGCGGTAAAAATGCATGCATTTTTAAATGCGTTTTTTCGTCCGTGCAACAAAAAACGTGCAAGACTGCACCGTGTCAGTACATCCTAATTCTTGATTGTCTCTGTCTTCCACCTGCCATTTGTGTCTCTTCGGATGACTTTGTCCCCCTACTTAAAAGATGAAAGAAAATTATGTGACTTTAATCTGCATATTCCACTGACCTGTCTCAGATAACCGTAAGGGCACATTCAGACGTGGCGGAATTGCTGTGGACAGTCCGCAGTGGAATTCTCCAGCGGCCGTTTTTTACAGTTGTTTCAATACATTTTTAGAAAAGTTAGTTCAGACATTGCTGAAAACTCCGCTGCGGACCATAGGCTGTGGTGCAGATTTTCAGTCCGCAGCATGAAGAAGCGGAATTTCACTGCGGATTTCAGCCTTTGCAATGCAAAAACTGAAATCTGTGGCAAGTCCGCTGTGTTTTCTGCAACGTCTGAATTACCTGTCAAATATGCAAAAGTTGGCACAGATTCGTTGCGTAATTGCCCCAAATCTGCACCAACATTTACATCGGAAAATTTCAGCCACGTCTGAATGTGACCTAACTGTTTAATCTCCAAATTCCAGCTCGCCCCCTGGTGTTTTGATCCCTTTCCCACATCTCTTTGTAGATCTCTCCTCCCGGCCTTAAAAGGAGGTGTCCAACTTCAGCAAATTAAGTTATTTCTTGTATAATTAAAATGTATACCATTTTCCAATATACTTTCTGTATTAATTCTTCACGTTTTTCAAGATGTCTCATTGGTGTTATTCAGTGGGAACATTCATTGTTTACTTCTAGCTGTAGAAAACAAAGAAAGAAAAGTCTGCTGCAGATTTCCATTGTCCGCATCGGAATTCAGCTGAAAATCCACCACATCTGAACATGCCCTTAGGATCTTTCGGTTTTTGTTCCCTATAAAGAGTTTCTGGAGTTCATTTGCTTCCAAATATCTGTGGTACGATACAAATAGATTTTTATGTAAAGATAAGTGAGTTTAGAACTAATATCCTCCTTGTTTTGTGACAATTGTAAGGGCAGATACAGACGAACGTTGCGTTTTTGCGCGTGCAAACAACGCAGTGTTTTGCGCGCGCAAAAACCATTTGACAGCTGCGTGTGTCATCCGTGTATGATGCGCGGCTGCGTGATTTTCGCGCAGCCGCCATCATAGAGATGAGGCTAGTCGACGCCCGTCACTTTCCAAGGTGCTGAAAGAGCTAACTCTTTCAGCACCCTCGACAGTGAATGCCGAACACAATATCGAAAAACCTTTTGAAAAAAAAGAAAAAGTCCGTACTTACCGAGAACTTCCCGGCCGTTGCCTTGGTGACGCGTGCTTGGTGACGCGTCCTTGGTGACGCGCCTCTCAACATCGGGCCCCACCTCCCTGGATGACGCGCCAGTCCATGTGACCGCTGCAGCCTGTGCTTGGCCTGTGATTGGCTGGAGCTGTCACTTGGACTGAATTGTCATCCCGGGAGGTCAGACTGGAGGAAGAAGCCGGGAGTTATCGGTAAGTCAGAACTTCGTTTTTTTTTCTACAGGTTCATGTATATTGGGATCGGAAGTCACTGTCCATGGTGCTGAAACAGTTTAACTCTTTCAGCACCATGGACAGTGACTATCTCCTGACGTCGCGTACCGATAATTTTTTTGCCGGGTTCGGCCAAAACGAGTTCGGCCGAACCCGGTGAAGTTCGGTTCGCTTGTCCGGCTTCGCTCATCGCAAAGACACTCCGTTTGGATGTTCGGAAACAGAAAAGCACGTGGTGCTTTTCTGTTTACATTCATCCTTTTGACAGCTGGTGCGCTGTTTCAGTCGGTTCGCACGGAAGTGCTTCCGTGCAACCTGCATGGTTTTCACGCACCCATTGACTTCAATGGGTGCGTGATGCGCGAAATACGCAGAGTTATTGAACCTGTCGCACTTTTTGCGCAGCAGACAAACGCTGCGCAAAAAGCACGGACTGTCTGTACTGCCCCATAGACTTGTATTGGTCCATGCGTGCCGCGTGAAAACCATGCGGCCCGCACGGACCGAATACACGCTCGTGTGAATCCCCCCTAAGGCATATAGTATGTGGAAGTGTGGAATGATATATGTTTCAGTGTATAATAATATACAATCTTGTTTTAAATGTCTTTATAAGTGCAAGTGTGTGGCTATATAAATTGATACCAATGCTGACGCCCAGTATGTCCTGGTAGAAGCTGTCAAGGCAAAATCCAGGGTCGACATCAATCTATGTGACCGTTTTGCTTTTAAATTTTGTGAGTATAAATAAATATGTATTTTGTTAAAAACGCTAGTTTTGCAGTGCTTGGTAAGTGTGTTTGGTAACCTTTTAAAGGGGAGTTTGCCTGACAAAGGATCTCTGAACATCCCCCCGTAGAGAAGTACCACTGAACCCAGCCAGACCATCACAGGCAGCGTTCTATACCTACCACATGGTCTAAAGAAAAATGGTGTTTCCAAACTAAGGAAATCAGCTTGGGCCTTTAGACCATTAGAGTGGTAAAGTAGAGAAACTACATATGTATCACAGAGTAACTGGAATCTCTTCAAGTGAACAGGCGCAGAGCTGCAGTAACCCAACATGACTGCTATACTGTGACCGGAGTTATCTGCTTCCGGCACCAACCACTGCAAAACTTCTGGTGCCCCACTGATCATATACTGATGACCTATCCTGTGGATGAAAAACTGCCCCATGCCTGGACAACCTCTTTAATATTCAACTTTCAACAGGTGAAAACGAATCTGTGTGGACTGATGTTTAAAGAGGATCTGTCACTAGTTTAGTAATGCCCAATCTCCTAGCTAATCTAATAGGCACTGTCACACTGATAATGATAGTGAAAATTTTGTCCCAAAAAGTTTATTATTTTAATAGTTATGACCTTTTTTCTAAATATGCAAATGAGGCTATACTGGACAAGTGGGTGTCAACACCAGCAATTTTACTGAGGTGCAGCTACCTCGCAGCCTCTGACGCTGTCCTAGCAGCATGAAGCTGCTTCACACATGGTGAGAGAGTGAGGCTGGAGGGAAGGGGGATCACTTCAAATATACACCATATATCGGGCTGTGATGAGATTCCATTCTTTCATATGACACCATGCTCGCAGTTCTAGCTGTGACACAACCGGAGATATCACCAGTGCAATACACAGTTGGGAATGGAAGCTGTATACTATATGATCACACTGTGTTGCTGGGAAGTGGGAGAAGCTGTATGCTAATTGGACAGCGTCATACAGAAAATATTACACCGCCCAGAGTGGAAAGAAAGTCACCTCCTATTTCGCTATTAGAGTCACATTAGCATATTTAGAAAAATGCTCATAACTTTGGAAATAATAAATGTTTTGAAAAAAATAATACACTGTAGTTATCAGCATTATAGCGCCTATTAGATTAGTTAGGAGATAGGGCATTGATCAACTAGTGACTGATCCTCTTTAAAGAGGCTCTGTCACCAGATTATAAGTGCCCTATCTCCTACATAATCTGATCGGCACTGTAATGTAGATAACAACAGTGGTTTTTATTTTGAAAAACGATCATTTTTGAGCAAGTTATGAGCAATTTTAGATTTATACTAATTAGTTTCTTAATGAACAACTGGGCGTGTTTTACTTTGTACCAACTGGGTGTTGTACAGAGGAGTGTATGACGCAAACCAATCAGTGACCAGTCAGCGTCAAACACTTCTCATTGTTCCAGCCCAGCTTCTTTCTCTGCACAATCACACTGTAACAATGGGCTGGAACAATGAGAAGTGTATGACACTGATTGATCACTGATTGGTCAGCGTCATACACTCTTGTACAACGCCCAGTTGGTAAAAAGTAAAAACACGCCCAGTTGTCTATTAACCCCTTCCCTCTTTGGCCGCTTTTGACCTTCCTGACAGAGCCTCATTTTTCAAATCTGACATGTTTCACTTTATATGGTAATAACTCCGGAATGCTTTTACCTATCCAAGTGATTCTGAGATTGTTTTCTCGTGACACATTGGACTTTATGTTACTGCCAAAATTTGCCCGATACATTCAGTATTTAATTGTGAAAAACACCAAAATTTTGCGAAAAATTGCAAAAATTTGCATTTTTCTCAATTTAAATGTATCTGCTTGTAAGACAGGCAGTTATACCACACAAAAATGTTGCTAACTAACATCCCCCATATGTCTACTTTAGATTGGCATCGTTTTTTAAACATAATTTTATTTTTCTAGGACGCTACAAGGCTTAGAACTTTAGCAGCAATTTCTCACATTTTCAAGAAAATTTCAAAATGCTATTTTTACAGGGGCCAGTTCAGTTGTGAAGTGGCTTTGAGGTCCTTAGATATTAGAAACCCCCAATAAATCACCCCATTTTAAAAACTGCACCCCTCAAAGTATTCAAAACAGCATTTAGAAAGTTTCTTAACCCTTTAGACATTGCGCAGGAATTAAGGCAACGTAGAGGTGAAATTTACAAAGTTCATTATTTTTTTCCAGAAATTCATTTTGAATCCATTTTTTTTGTACCACAGAATGTTTTATCCAAGAAATGCAACTCAATATTTATTGCCCAGGTTCTGCAGTTTTAGGAAATATCCCACATGTGGCTCTAGTGTGCTACTGGACTGAAGCACCGGCCTCAGAAGCAAAGGAGCACCTGGTGGATTTTGGGTCTCCTTTTTATTAGAATATATTTTAGGCACCATGTCAGCTTTGAACAGGTCTTGTGGAACTAAAACAGTGGAAACCCCCCAAAAGTGACCCCATTTGGGAAACTACACCCCTCGAGGAATTTATCTAGGGGTGTAGCAAGCATTTTGACCGGCCAGTTTTTTTGCAAAAATTTTTGGAACTAGGCCATGAAAATGAAAATCTACATTTTTTCAAATAAAATGTAGGTTTAGCTAATTTTTTTTCATTTCCACAAGGACTAAAGGAGAAAAAGCACCACAACATTTGTAGAGCAATTTCTCCCGAGTAAAACAATACCCCACATGTGGTAATAAACGGTTATTTGGACACACAGCAGGGCTTAGAATGGAAAGAGCGCCATTTGGCTCTTGGAGCTGAAATTTAGCAGGAATGGTTTGCGGAGGCCATGTCGCATTTGCAAAGCCCCCTAGGGGACAAAACAGTGGAAACCCCCAACAAGTGACCCCATTTTGGAAACTATACCCCTCGAGGAATTTATCTAGGGGTGTAGCAAGCATTTTGACCGGCCAGTTTTTTTGCAAAAATTTTTGGAACTAGGCCATGAAAATGAAAATCTACATTTTTTCAAATAAAATGTAGGTTTAGCTAATTTTTTTTCATTTCCACAAGGACTAAAGGAGAAAAAGCACCATAAAATTTGTAAAGAAATTTCTCCCGAGTAAAACAATACCCCACATGTGGTAATAAACGGCTGTTTGGATACACGGCAGGGCTTAGAAGGGAAAGAGCGCCATTTGGCTCTTGGAGCTCAAATTTAACAGGAATGGTTTGCGGAGGCCATGTCACATTTGCAAAGCTCCTGAGGGGACAAAACAGTGGAAACCCCCAACAAGTGACCCCATTTTGGAAACTACACCGCATGAGGAAATTATCTAGGGGTACAATGAGCAGTTTGACCCCACAGGTGTTTTACAGAACTTATTGGAAGTAGGCCGTAAAAATGAAAATCTACATTTTTTCAAATAAAATGTAGGTTTAGGTATTTTTTTTTTCATTTCCACAAGGACTGAAGGAGAAAAAGCACCACAACATTTGTAAAGCAACTTCTCCCGAGTAAAACAATACCCCACATGTGGTCATAAACGGCTGTTTGGACACACGGCAGGGCTCAGAATGGAACTAGCACCATTTGGATTTTGGATAGTGTCTGGGCGCCATGTCACATTTGCTGAGCCCCTGTAGTACTAGTACAGTGGAAACACCCCAAAATTGACTCCATTTGGGAAACTGCACCCACTAAGGAATCATCTAGGGGTATAGTGAAAATTTTGATCCCAAAGGTTTTTTGCTGAATTAATTAGAATTAAGCTATGAAAATGAAAAATCATTTTTTTTTCCAACAAGATGTAGTTTTAGATCAACATTTTTCATTTTTACAAGGAATAGAGAAGAAAAAGCACCCCAACATTTGTAAAGTAATTTCTCCCGAGTACGGTAACACCCCATATGTGGTTATAATCAGCTGTTTACGTATATGGGAGCATTCAGAAGAAAAGGAGCGGTATTTATCTTTTGGAGCGTAGATTTTTCTGGAATGGTTTGCGGACGCCATGTTGCATTTGCAAAACCACTGATGTACCAAACAAAAGTGACCCCGTTTTAGAAACTACACCCCTAAATGCATTTATCAAGGGGTGTAGTGAGAATTTAGACTCCACAGGTGTTTTTCAGAAATGAATACGCAGTGGATGGTGCAAAGTGAAAATTGCAATTTTTCCACTGATCTGCCTATTCACCGCACAATATGTTGTGCCCCTAGAGAATCTTACCCCATAAATTGTTAAGCGGGTTCTCCCGGGTATGGTAATGCCTTACTTGTGGCCATAAATTGCTGTTTGGGCACGCTGTAGGGCTAAGAAGGAATAGACCGCCATTTTGAGCATGGATTTTGCTTGGTAGTTTTGTTTGAGTTTTGCTGGTATTCAGTTTATAATGTGGTGGCATATGTAATCTGTGCGGAGTACATCAGGGGTATATGTAATCTGTGCGGAGTACATCAGGGCATAATAAGAGGGTATAATAATGGGGTAAATAATACAATTATCCATAGATGTGTGTTACGCTGTGACGCGATCCGTTATGCGCAGTCCGGCGTCACACTGATAAACAGTTTTCTTTCTTATCCGCCTTCTGTAACGCTCTGCAGCTTTTGGGGACTTTTTCTCCTTCGTAGTTTGGGAAATATTACTGGGAAAGTTTTGCACTGGTATAATACGGGCGCCCTCGCTTCCAGCGGATGTGCGATGTCCCTTCCCTTTCCTAGTTCCTAAATACTAGGGCCCTGAAACTGAAGGAATGTTCCCCTCCGGCCTGCGCATTGAGATGTTTCATCACCGCATTACTAGTGCCATAACTTTTTTATTTTTCAGTTGATTGAGCGGTGTGCGGGCTTGTTTTTTGCGAGACGGGCTGTAGATTTTATTGGTACCATTTTAGAACACATACCACTTTTTGATCACTTTTTATTTCATTCTTTGGTAAAGGAAATGACCAAAAACAAGCAATTCTGGAATCGTTTTTTATTGTTTTTTTTATCGGCATTCACAGTGCGCCCTAAATTACATGTTAGTTTTATTCTGCGGGTCGATACGATTACGGCGATACCAAATTTATATAGTTTTTTTATGTATTGCGGCTTTTGCACAATAAAATCACTTTTTTTATAAAATCATTTGTTTTCTGTCTCGCCATATTCTAAGACCCATAACTTTTTTATTTTTGCGTGCACTAAACGGTGTCAGGGATTATTTTTTGCGGCACGGATTGTAGTTTTTATTAGTACTATTTTGGAGTAAATGTGACTTTTTGATCACTTTTTATAGCATTTTTTGGAAGGAGATGTGACCTAAAAACAAAGATTCTGGCGTTGTTTTTCATGTTTTTTTTTTACGGCGTTCACCGTGCGGGATAAATTACATAATAGTTTTGTAGTTTGGGTCGTTACGGACGCGGCGATACCAATTATGTATAGTTTTTTAATTTTTACGGTTTTTCCCATAATAAAAGACTTACTATGGGAAAAAAGTCAGTTTAGCTTTATTTTTATTTGAAATGTGTGTGTTTTTATTGTTTTACCACATTTTTATTAACTTTTTTTTACTTTTCTGACATGTCCCACTAGGGGACATGAGGGCCTGATGCCCCGATCGCTACTCTAATACACTGCACTACGTACGTAGTGCAGTGTATTAGCGCTGTCAGTTATTCACTGACAGCAAGCCTATGAGGACACGCCGAAGGCGGGTCCTCATGGGCTCCCGTACAAGGCAGACTCGGACGCCATTTTCTGGCGTCCGATTGCCACAGCAACCCAGCGATTGCATCACTGGGTTGCCGATCGGGTGAAAACCTATCAGATGCTGCGCTCTATTGAGCGCAGCATCTGAGGGGTTAATCTGCCGGATCGGAGAATAGCTCCGGTCCTGGCAGTTACAGGAGGGTGCCAGCTGTATAATACAGCTGTCACCCCGCGGTGATGGTGCCGGCTCTGCTTCTGAGCCCGCACAATCACTGCGCCGTACATGTACGGCGCTTTGCGGGAAGCACCTCCCGACAGCGCCGTACATGTACGGCGCATGTCGGGAAGGGGTTAAGAAACTAATTAGCATAAATCCAAAATTGCTCATAACTTGCTCAAAAATGATTGTTTTTCAAAAGAAAAACCACTGCTGTTATCTACATTACAGCGCCGATCACATTATGTAGGAGATAGGGCACTTATATTGTGGTGACAGAGGCTCTTTAAGTCCGTCTGTGGCTGGGATTCCACAGGACATTTTTGCTTCATTTTTTACCTGTGTTTATTTGTTTATGCAAAGCTGCAGCAAAACAATGGCTAATGTTGGTCTAATTTTCTAGGGCTGAGTTCACACATCGTGTCAAAATGCATTTTTTTGCCACAAATCATGACAAACGTAGCCGTTTTGTTGCGATTTTGTGAAAATTGCAGCAAAATGGCATGTATTTGTTGAGAATCATGCAACACATTTATACCGCAGAGTGAAAACTCTAAAGCCACTTTCACCCTGCAATATTTTGGTCAGTATTTCACATCCGTATTACGAAGCCAAAATCAGAAAAGAACATACAGAGGAAAACTATAATGGAAAGATTAGTACATCTTCCAAGTTATGGTCTCACTCCTGGTTTTGAACAACCAATATATGTCGAAACTTGAAATAAACATTCATATAGACCCATATAGTCCAAATAGTATACTTTATTATTCCATAAATATGGGCACACCCCAAATAAATACATACAAAAAGTTATTAAAACACGACTAAAATATAAACTCAGATGAGACCATCAAATAACCAGCCGCACAAAAAAATTATAATCTATTATAATATATAATATAGCCCACATTTACCCAGGGTAACTTGTCTAGAACACAGTGTAGTATCACAGAAAATATGTATGTAAGTAATCACTAGTATTGGTTGGATTACCTGTCGCTGGCATGATGGAAGCTCATGGGAAAGACACCTCGACACGCGTTTCGCACCTTTCGTCAGGAGCTCACTCCTGGTTTTGGTTTACAAATCCTGAGGAAAAATACTGACTAAAATACTGTCATGTGAAAGTGGCCTAAGGCCAGGATCACACACACAGTTTTGATGCAGTTTTCGGATTCGTTTTTTGAGCCAAAGCCAGAAGTGCATAAAAAAAAAAGGAAAGGTATAAAGAAAATATTGATGTATCTTCTTTCTTTTGTGTCCTCTGCAGTGTTTGGTTAATAAAACTGAGCATGAAACTGCTGCAAAAACTGCACCAAAAACTGCATCAAAACTGCATGTGTGATCCCGGCCTATGTCTGCTTTACACAGTCTATCAGTTAATCGGTACTTTAGCTGGTTGAGTGCCATAAAGAGTTCATCTGTGGTTCTGCTTGTTGTTGCCCTGACTTGGCATGGAGTTTTCAATTTTATATGCAGGTGTTTAATGTTAAAACACCTCTAAAAAACTGCAATGTTTACTAATGCAATTGAAAGACCAAACATGTTTTTTAAGAACCGCTGTCTTTTTTTTAATGCTTTTTTTGGTGTGGTGAAAAAAAGCAAAAACACCCTGCGGAATCCCAACCTTGTGATGTAATCACGTTGCTAATTAATACTGTGTACAGGAACATGACTCACACTCTTTAAAGAGGCTCTGTCACCAGATTCTCAAATCCCTATCAACTATTGCATGTGATCGGCGCTGCAATGTAGATAACAGTAACGTTTTTGTTTTGTTTTTAAACGTTCATTTTTGGCCAAGTTATGAGCTATTTTATATATATATGCAAATGAGCTTTGAAATGGACAACTGGGCGTGTTTTTTTTCGTATGTCCAACTGGGTGTGTATTGTGTTTTTAACTTGGCGTGTTTACTTGTTTTACTAACTGGGCGTTGTGAATAGAAGTGTATGATGCTGACGAATCAGTGACCAATCAGCATCATGCACTCCTCTCCATTCATTTACACAGCAGCATCACGTTCTTACTAGAACGATCTGCAGCCACATACACAAGTGTCCTGATAATGAATACACATGACCTCCAGCCTGGACGTCATGTGTATTCAGAATCCAGACACTTCTGAATCTTTTCTGTGAGATTTCCAGCAAGGGAAACAAAATCTTGTTTACCTCGTAATCTCGCGAGATTACGCGTGGCTTGCTGGTATCTCACAGAAAAGATTCAGAAGTGTCAGGATTCTGAAAGAGAGTAGTGTGATCTGCACCTGAATCCGCAACAACAAATCCACAGATTTTACTTAACATTTTAGCCAAATCCGCAACGGAATCTGCAATGCGGGTTATGTGAGGCATTGATGTGGACAGTGTCTGCAGAATTCCGCCACGTCTGAACATGCCCTTAAAGAGCATCAGATACAAAATACAATGTTTTTGTAAAGCTGGGGAGTGGACCCCATTATACTTTTTTTTTTTTCTGTGTAGGTTCCGCTGCTTGTTTTGGCTTCCAAATACTGATGCAAAATACTGATCAGATACTGACCAAAATACTGCTGTGTGAATGTAGCCTAAAACAACACAAATTTCACATTTAGGGCTTATTTCGACGAACGTGATATACGTCTGTGTAACGCGCGTGATTTCCACGCGCCTCGCACGGACCTATGTTAGTCTATGGGGCTGTGCAGATTGTCCGTGAGTTTCACGCAGCGTGTGTCCGCTGCGTAAAACTCACGGCATGTCCTATATTTGTGCGTTGTTCACGCATCACGCACCCATTGAAGTCAATGGGTGCGTGAAAATCACGCGCAGCACACGGAAGCACTTCCGTGTGACACGCGTGATTCGTGCAACAGCAGTAAAAAGTATGAATGAAAACAGAAAAGCACCACGTGCTTTTCTGTTTAAAAACATACAAAGAGTGTCATAATGATGGCGGTTGCGTGAAAATCACGCAGCCGCTAATTATACGGGGTTGACACACGGAGCTGTTAAGTACCTTTTGCGCGTGCAAAACCCCGCATTTTTTGTACGCGCAAAACGCACTTGCTCGTGTAAATCTGGCCTCAAATATACTACACCGCGTTTCAAATTATTATGCAAACGCTATTTTTCGCTGATTTTCCTAAATAGTCGATGCAAATGACAGTCAGTATAATCTTGAAGCCATCAACCGTTGGAGTATAATGCAAATTTTATCGAGCAAATCTCCTAATGATAACAGGTTTTTTTTACAAGTAAATAACTCAATGCACTCTTTCAAATTATTATGCACAACAGAGATCAAAACATTTTATAGGTTGTAAAGAGAACTAAAATGGTAATTTGTTGAATTTGCAGCATCAGGAGGTCATATTTACAGAAATCAAAAGTTCTTTCAATCAAAAAAAAACTTAGCAGGCCAAGTTACATGTTAACATAGGACCCCTTCTTTGATATCACCGTCACAATTCTTGCATCCATTGAATTTGTGAGTATTTGGAAAGTTTCTGCTTGAATATCTTTGCAGGATGTCAGAATAGTCTCCCAGAGCTTCTGTTTTGATGTGAACTGCCTCCCACCCTCATAGATATTTTGCTTGAGGATGCTCCAAAGGTTCTCAATAGGGTTGAGGTCAGGGGAACATGGGGGCCACACCATGAGTTTCTCTCCTTTTATGCCCATAGCAGCCAATGACACAGAGGTATTCTTTGAAGCATGAGATGGTGCATTGTCATGCATGAAGATAATTTTGCTATAGAAGGCACGGTTCTTCTTTTTGTACCACGGAAGAAAGTGGTCAGTCATAAACTCTACGTACTTTGCAGAGGTCATTTTCACACCGTCAGGGACCCTAAAGGGGTCTACCAGATCTCTCCCCATGATTCCAGCCCGAAACATGACTCCGCCACCTCCTTGCTGACGTTGCAGCCTTGTTGGGACATGGTGGCCATTCACCAACCATCCACTACTCCATCCATCTGGACCATCCAGGGTTGCACGGCACTCATCAGTAAACAACACGGTTTGAAAATTAGTGTTCATGTATTTCTGAGCCCACTGTAACCGTTTCTGCTTGTGAGCATTGTTTAGGGGTGGCCGAATAATAGCTTTATACACACTTGCAAACCTCTGGAGGATCCTACACCTTGAGGTTCGCGGGACTCCAGAGGCACAAGCGGCTTCAAATACCTGTTTGCTGCTGTGCAATGGCATTTTAGCAGCTGCTCTCCTAATCCTATTAATTTGTCTGGCAGAAACCTTCCTCATTTTGCCTTTATCTGAACGAACCCGTCTGTGCTCTGAATCAGCCACAAATCTTTTCACAGTACGATGATCACGCTTATGTTTTCTTGAAATATCCAATGTTTTCATACCTTGTCCAAGGTATTGCACTATTTCACGCTTTTCGGCAGCAGAGAGATCCTTTTTCTTTCCCATATTGCTTGAAACCTGTGGCCTGCTTAATAATGTGGAACGTCCTTCTTAAGTAGTTTTCCTTTGATTGGGCACACTTGGCAAACTAATTATCACAGGTGTCTGAGATAGGATTACAATGATCCAAAGAGCCCTAAGACACAATACCATCCATGAGTTTAATTGAAAAACTAATAATTAAATGTTTATGACACTTAAATCCAATGTGCATAATAATTTGGAACACGGTGTATAAAGGAAAATAAAATACATTTGATTGGTAAAACTTGCAAGTTCTATTGCCCAGCATGAAAAAATAAGTCTGAAGGCTATTAATACCAACTGGTAAGAATGTCAAGAACTAAGGGTATGTGCACACGAGAAGTGCCTTTTACGTCTGAAAAGACAGACTGTTTTCAGGAGAAAATAGCTGCGTCGGTTCAGACGTAAAAGCTCCTCCTCGCATTATGCGAGGCGTCTGTGACGCTCGTAAATCTTGAGCTGCTCTTCATTGACTTCAATGAAGAACGGCTCAAATTACGTTGCAAAGAAGTGTCCTGCACTTCTTTGCCGAGGCAGTCAATTTACGTGTCGTCGTTTGACAGCTGTTAAACGACGACGCGTAAATGACAGGTCGTCTGCACAGTACATCGGCAAACCCATTCAAATGAATGGGCAGATGTTTGCCGACGTATTGGAGCCGTATTTTCAGATGTAAAACGAGGCATAATACGCCTCGTTTACGTCTGAAAATAGGTCGAGTGAACCCAGCCTTACAAAGAAAATAAATTATCACAAACAATAGCCTGCTTGAAAAGAAATTTACTGACATTTTAAATGTTTTTTTTAAGAAAGAAATGTCATTCTTTTCATTTAGAATAATACAGTACATTTATCTAGTTTTTATTTGAATTTTTACATTTATTTGGAAAAATCTCCTAAAGGGTACTCTTACAGGTTCCAACATAAAAAAATTTCATGATATTTAGAAGTTTTCATTTTGCCCATTTATGAATATTGAAATGTGGTTATTATAGAAAAGCAAAATATGTAGAAGAAACATAACTGGACCTTTTAATACTAGTGGATTAGTCATTCCTATGAGAAATAATGAAATATATTGCTGCTAGAATTGGTACAGAATTTTTAAATGAAATTATTTGTGGGTTAGGCAGTGATATGAGCACCAGCATACGGCTGCCTAAAAAGTAAGAGCACATTCAGACGTGGTGGAATTGCTGTTGAATTCCGCTGCGGATAGCCCGCAGTGGAATTCTGCAGCAGCCATCTTTTACATTTCTTTATACATTTTTAGGAAAGTTAGGTCAGACGTTGCAGAAAATAAGCGTGTGGAAATTAGGCTGCGGTGGAGAATTTTCCCTCCGCAGCATGCTCATTACATTGCGGAGAAGAAGCGGAATTTCACTGCGTATTTTAGCCTTTGCAATGCAAGAACTGAAATCTGTGGCAAGTCCGCTGTGATATCTGTAAATTCTGAATTACCTGTCAAATATGTAAATGTTGGTGCAGATTCATTGCGTAATTGCCCTGAATCTGCACCAAGATTTGCAGTGGAAAAATTCCACTACGTCTGAACATGGCCTAAGAAATTTTTAAACTAGCATTGTCTGGAATCAATGTAGTCAGTCTCTATTAGTAACTTATCTATCAAGCTTATTTAAAAATGTTTCCCATGTATATTGACAAATTGTCAAATATCCTAACAGTGACATATGAATTTCCTTCGGCTCTGTACTACAAGGCTGTAGACACTGAATGTGAAGCTGTATGGTTCCCCCATACAGCAATGTATTATCGAGCTACTCTCCCTTCTAGGGATTTGCTTCTAAGGGAGAGTAGTTTGGTAATACAATGCTTCTAGGGGAGAATAATTTTGTAATACAGCATTCAATAAAGCATTCTACAAAGGTATTTTTACTGTCTGATTCCATATAAATGGGACAGGAAATTAAATAGGAGGCATATGGAGGTTCGGTGCGGCCCCATATATTTCTAAGGGTGACATATTATGGCTCTGTACAACTTTGAGCTTATATAGAGCTGTGATTTAGCTGTGTACACAATCCCTTATATGTGCCTTCTACATCTCAGTCATTGACAGGCAAAAACTGTGAGCAATGCTTGAAATGATGAACTGAAGTAGTGAATGATGGTGTTAAGGCAAATTTTGATGCAGTTTTTGGTGGAGTTTTTAGCTCCTTTCTTTATACCTGTCCTTCCTTTTAGAGAAACGTCCGGCTTTAGGTAAAAAAAATGAAGTAATAAAAAAACTGCATCAAAACTGTGTGTGTGATTCTGGCCTAATCTAACCTACAAACTCTCCCCTATAGGAGGTGATTGTCAGATCTAGCCATATTGAAACATATGACCAGATTGCATGTAGTTAGAGCAAATAGTCAAGCTCTATTAAATGCAGAAAAAGCAAGAAAATAATTTTAGTCAGCTAATCGTGGTGTTCCTGACATATTGTCAACAAGATTAGCTGACAAAATGGCTTAAAAACTTGGCCTTATTTGGCCTTCAGGACACAGATTTTATTTGATTTTATTTATTTATTTGTATTCCCGCATTCTAGAAGACATTATTTTTTATTTTTTTTCTGTCGACATTTCCTTATGAGGGATTGATTTTTGCGGGATGAGTTTTATTTTTAAATATAATCATATAATACATATAATGTATTAAAAAGCTTTTATAAATTTTTTGGGGGGATTGAAAAACAGCAATTTCACCATTGTTTTTTGTTTTTATGTCATCTACAGTGCAGTATAAATGGAATATTAACATTATTTTGTGGGTCAGTATGATTACAGCAATACAAAATTTATGTAGTTTCAAATAAGTTATAAGTTTCAAACCTTAGGAAATGTGAACGTTGTTCTCTACACAGAGGGAATGGCCATAGTAAAGAAACATGAGTCACCATATTAAATAAAGTTTATGAAGAAAAAAAAAAAGATTACAGTAAAAATAAAACCAAAAAACCCCAAAAAGTAGTTTTGTTTAGTAAAAGTGTAAAACAAAATCTAATAACATACACATATATGGTATAGCCGCGATCGTAACAACTGAAACAATAAAGTTAACACATTAATTAAACCGCCGGGTGCACAGCGTAAAAAAAATCCCCGCAAAAAACTACGGAAAAATTCATTTTTTCCTCCCTTTCCCACCATAAAAAATTAAATTAAATTTAATCAATAAGTCTTTATTTTTAATGGCTTTTTATTTTGCAAACATAGGAAAACATAAAACCGTTACATATTTGGTATTCCTGTAATCGTGCCGACCCATAGAATAAAGGTAACATGTTATTTATGCCACATAGGGAACGGCGTAAATTTATAATGTGAAAAAAATGCTGTATTCGCTTTTAATTTTCAATCCTTTCCTAAAATAAAGTTAATAAATGTTAATCAATATATATGCGCCCAAAATAGTGCAATTAAAAAATACAACTCGTCCCACAAAAAACACACCTTTATACGGCTATGTCGACGGAGCAAAAAAAAAGTTACAACTCTTAGTATGCGACAGTGAAAAAACAAAAAATAATCTTTGGTCATTAACGCGCAAAAGGGCCTGGTAATTAAGGGGTTAACCCCTTAGCCAGGCACTGATGTGGAGCGAAGTAGTGCTATCTTTCGGCTTGATCAATTTGGTGTACAATAAAGAAATCACTTTTCTAGGTGGAAACATCAGCAAAAGAAGGATTTTCAGCCGCATCACTGAACGCTTAGGGCATGACCACACGTGGCGGATTTCCTCCGCAACTGTCCGCATCAATGCCGCACCTAATCCGGGTTGCGGATTACGGCTGCGGATCTGCCCAAATTGTGCAGTAAATTGATGCGGACTAGCTGCTGCGGACTGCGGGAAAAGTGCTTCCCTTCTCTCTATCAGTGCAGGATAGAGAGAAGGGACAGCACTTTCCCTAGTGAAAATAAACGAATTTCATACTTACCGGCCGTTGTCTTGGTGACGCGTCCCTCTTTCGGCATCCAGCCCGACCTCCCTGGATGACGCGGCAGTCCATGTGACCGCTGCAGCCTGTGATTGGCTGCAGCCGTCACTTAGACTGAAGCGTCATCCTGGGAAGCCGGACTGGAGACAGAAGCAGGGAGTTCTCGGTAAGTATGAACTTCTATTTTTTTACAGGTTGCTGTATATTGGGATCGGTAGTCACTGTCCAGGGGCCAGAAACAGTTACTGCCGATCGCTTAACTCTTTCAGCACCCTGGACAGTGACTATTTACTGACGTCACCTAGCAACGCTCCCGTAATTCCGGGAGCCCCATTGACTTCCTCAGTCTGGCTGTAGGCCTAGAAATACATAAGTCCAGCCAGAATGAAGAAATGTCATGGCAAAAAAGCAAGACGCATCCGCAGCACACATAACATGTGCATGACAGCTGCGGACTTCATTGCGGAACTTAGAATCTCCATTGAAGTCAATGGAGAAATTCCGCCATGAGTCCGCAACCAGTCCGCCACTGCTCCGCAACAGACAGAGCATGCGGACACCAAATTCCGCTCCGCAGCCTATGCTCCGCAGCCTATGCTCCGCAGCCTATGCTCCGCAGCGGAATTTTACGCATTGTCTAAACGAACACTTCTAAATAGAAGTGGAAGTCAATGCAGAAACGGCTCTGCTGCGGATTAACGCTGCGGAGTGTCCGCAGCGGAATTCAAGTGAAATTCCGCCACGTGTGAACCCAGCCTTAGGTAGATCAAGCTTAAAAGCATCTAAATAGCATTGTTTTAATTAAAAATAGGTGGAGAAATTAAGAATAGAAAACGCAGGTGAGGAAATTAGCTAAGGATAGCATGGAAAAGCTTGGGATTTGCCAAGTAGAAATGATAGATTCGTTGTGTCTCTCGGTCTCTAGTTTTATAGGTCTCTAATGTTTTGTGCATATTAGAGACTGAGAGAAGCATTTATTTGTAACCCTAGATATTTAATATGGACACAACAGTGAGGGAAAGGCAGGTTAGAAGTCAGCTCTTCTCTCAGAGACTGGGGGCAGGAGATATACAGGGCTTCAGACTTGCTCATGTTAATCTAAACGTTAGATAACTTCCCAAAGTCCTCAAACAAAGTCGAGAGACATGGAAAAGTGGGCAGAGGATTAATGGAGATAACTAGCAGATCGTCTGCAAAGGAAGCAGTAGTATGTATTTTGTCTCCCCACTTTACTCCTGCCAGTAACAGCTCCTGTCTCAATCTTGGAATAAGGCTGGGTTCACACGAGCATGTTACGTCCGTAAAGGTCGGAACGTATTTCGGCAGCAAGTCCCGGGCCGACTACACTGCAGGGAACCGGGCTCCTAGCATCATAGTTATGTACGACGCTAAGAGTCCCTGCCTCGCTGCAGGACAACTGTCCCATACTGTAATCATGTTTTCAGTACGGGACAGTAGTTCCACGGAGAGGCAGGGACTCCTAGCATCGTACATAAGTATGATGCTAGGAGCCCGGCTCCCTGCAGTGTGTTCGGTCCGGGACTTGCGGCCGAAATACGTTCCGTCCTTTACGGACGTAACATGCTCGTGTGAACCCAGCCTAAGAGTTTCCATTGTAAGGAAGAAAAGCAGAGGGGACAAACCTGTCTTGTGTCATTACAGATTTGGAAAGATGGGGTGCAAGTAGACATTGACACGAACCTTAGCACTCAGGGAGGAGTAAAGAGAGAGAACTTTATGGATAAAATCAGGGAGAAAACTAAAATGTGCCAGGATGAGTGACATAAAGGTCCAGTCCACCAGATCGAAAGCCTTTTCAGCGTCTGTAGATAACAATACCAATGAGATGTTCGTCGACCTGGTGTACTGGATTAAGCAAATAATACGTAGGGTGCTGTTTCCCTTCCCTGCTCATCACAAATCCTGTTTGTTCCAGATCGACCAAGAGCAGCTATGCTTCTTTCATTTTGTTTTCCAATAATTTAGCAAAAAGCTTAACATTTACGTTTAGTAGTGAGATCAGGTGGTAGCTGCCACAATGGGTGGGGTAATTTCCTTTCTTATGTATAATCTAAATAGGAGCTTATAAAGTATGTAGAAGAAAATGTTGTTTAGTGAGAGAATTACAGACTTTCACAAGTCTCGGAAGCAAGATGTGCTGAAAAAACTTATAAGGGCATGGCCACACGTGGCAGAATTCTTCCGCAACTGTCCGCATCAATGCCGCACAGAATCTGCGTTGCAGATTCTGTTGCGGATCTGCCCAAAATGGGCAATAAATTGATGCGGACTAGCCGCTGCGTATTGAGGTGAAAGTACTTCCTTTCTCTCTATCAGTGCAGGATAGAGAGAAGGGACAGCACTTTCCCTAGTGAAAGTAAACACATTTCATACTTACCGGCCGTTGTCTTGGTGACGCGTCCCTGTTTCGGCATCCAGCCCGACCTCCCTGGATGACGCGGCAGTCCATGTGACCGCTGCAGCCTGTTCACTTAGACTGAAACGTCATCCTGGGAAACCGGACTGGAGGAAGAAGCAGGGAGTTCTCGGTAAGTATGAACTTCTATTTTTCTTACAGGTTGCTGTATATTGTGATCGGTAGTCACTGTCCAGGGTGCTGAAACAGTTACTGCCGATCGCTTAACTCTTTCAGCACCCTGGACAGTGACTATTTACTGACGTCGCCAAGAAACGCTCCCGTAATTACGGGTGCACACACGTAGTCACCCGTAATTATGGGTGCACACACGTAGTCACCCGTAATTACGGGAGCCCCATTGATTTCCTCAGTTTGGTTGTAGACCTAGAAATACATAGGTCCAGCCAGAATGAAGAAATGTCAAGTTAAAAAATCAATACGCTCCGCAGCACACATAACATCTACATTACATCTGCGGACTTCATTGCGGAACTTAGAATCTCCATTGAAGTCAATGGAGAAATTCTGCAATGAGTCCGCAAACAGTCCGCCACACCTCCGCAACAACCATTGTATGCTGCGGACACCAAATTCCGCACCGCAGCCTATGCTCCGCAGCGGAATTGTCCGCATCGTCTAAACGAACCCAACCACAAAGCTGTGGAAGGCAATGGAGAAACAGGTCCGCAGCGGAATTCCAGAGCAATTCCGCTACGTGTGGTCATGCCCTAATACACCACTGAGAGCCCATTAAGACCAGTGCATTTTTAGAAGGCATGGCTTAAAGCGCATCAACGAGGTCCTTGAAAGTAAAAGGCGCTACAATGTGGTCTTTTTGCTCATTTGTTATTGTGGGGAGTTTGAGAGAATAGTGGAAGAAATTAATCTGCGCTTTCCCTCAATCATAAGTCATACAGAAACTAATAGAATTTGCAGAATTTGTTAGCTATATCAGGAGTTTCTGATAACAAATCCTCATTAGGGCACGTTCAGACGTGGCAGAATTTTTCCGCTGCAAATGTTGGTGCAGATTTGGGGCAATTACGCAACGAATCTGCACCAACATTTGCATATTTGACAGGTAATTCAGACGTTGCAGAAATCCCAGCGGATTTGCCACAGATTTCAGTTTTTGCATTGCAAAGGCTGAAATCTGCAGTGAAATTCCGCTTCTTCTCCGCAATGTAATGAGCATGCTGCAGAGGGAAAATTCTGCACCGCAGTCTGATTTACGCACAGTTATTTTCTGCAACGTCTGAACTAAGTTTCCTAAAAATGTATAGAAACAAATGTAAAAAAACGGCCGCTGGAGAATTCCACTGCGGAATTCCACAGCAATTCCGCCACGTGTGAATGTGCCCTTAGGCACGTGGATCTAATGTAATGAAGTTTAGTGAGATTCTCTTTTTGGCAAAGGAAACTATAAGTTTATTCTCCTTGTTACCAAGCAGATGATGTTTATGCAAAGCATACAAGTCTGCTTTTGCTAAACGCAGGTTTAACTTATCCTTCAGTTTCTCCCTGCACAATGTAAGATCAGCAAGAGCACTTTGCACTGCAGATTTGTATGCTGCCCTTCCAGTTTGGAGATTTTTGTAAGTAAGTTGTCTTATTTTGTTACGCTCCTTTTTTTTTTGGGCATCTATACTGATAGACTCAGCAGATCACCGGCTTATGAACCTCCCCCACTGTACTGACTGGTGTATCTTCAAGTTCTTTTTCAGCAAAACACGGGGAAAATGCAAATCAATTTGTTTTCTTGTCTCAGGGGAACTTAAAAGTGTTTCAATAAGCCACCAGGTGAAGAGGTGTGAGGGAAGGGATTAAATTACAAGATTTAGAGAAATATGTGCATGGTCCAAAATGGTAATACTGCCTATTTGGGAGTTAAAAGTGAAGGGTAGGTGGTCCTTGGAAATTAATTAATAGTCTAATCTCTGGTACGAGGATGTGAGTAAAAGTCTCTCGTAGAAAGTAAAAAGGACCTTAAAACATCTATCAGGTTGTATATCAAAAGAGATTTCAGTATACTGCGGCGAGAGGCAAATCTCCCTTGTGAACAGTTAGACCCTCAGAGTGATTAATAAACAGGTCTAGAGTATTCAGTAGCCAAGAGACTTAGCCTGTGTTGGGGGTGTATTTGTTACCTATACCTAATACCATAGTATTGGCAATTTTCCCCTTGAAAATTAAGAATCTGGCCGAATCACCATCCAATAAAGGAAATAAGTTCAAAGGGCATAGTTATAGTGAAAGCAACACTAACCCCATTTGTATTTGCTGAGTCATTGTATGAGTGGTACCAATTGGTAAAGGGGAAATGTGCTGTACCTAAATTTTTATTTTTTTTGAGCCAAATGAAAAATTTTAGAGCACTTGGCAGTTAAGTTTAAACCTTTAGCATTCAATGACATGACCTAGAAATAAGAAATTGGACATACAAAAGAGGTGAATGTAATTGAAAATCAGAGCAAATAATAACTACCATAGAAAGAGCAAACACCAATTGCACAGTAAGCAAGTAAAGTGTGTGGTCTATTGCACACAAGATTAGTTATAGAGGCCAAATTTTCAAACCCCTATCTCCTATTGCAGCAGATCGGCGCTGCAATGTAGATAACAGTAACGTTTTTTTTTTTTTTAAAACGAGCATTTTTGGCCAAGTTATAACCATTTTTATATTTATGCAAATGAGCCTTTCTTATGTACAACTGGGCGTGTTTAAAGTTATGTCCAACTGGGCGTGTATTGTGTTCGTTACATCTGGGCGTTTTTACTTGTTTTACTAGCTGGGCGTTGTGAATAGAAGTGTATGATGCTGACGAATCAGCATCATTCACTTCTCTTCGTTACCACCCAGCTTCTGGCAGTGCACAGACACACAGCGTGTCCTCGCGAGATCACGCTGTAACGTCACTCACTTCCTCCCACAGGAACTTCATTGCGTCGGATGAGCAAGGACACGCTGTGTGTCTGTGCACTGCCAGAAGCTGGGTGGTAACGAAGAGAAGTGGATGATGCTGATTCATCAGCATCATACACTTCTATTCACAACGCCCAGCTGGTAAAACAAGTAAAAACGGCCAGATGTAACGAACACAATACACGCCCAGTTGGACATAACTTTAAACACGCCCAGTTGTACATAAGAAAGGCTCATGTGCATAAATATAAAAATGGTCATAACTTGGCCAAAAATGCTCGTTTTTGAAAAAAAACAAAAAAAAACTTTACTGTTATCTACATTGCAGCGCCGATCTGCTGCAATAGGAGATAGGGGTTTGAAAATCTGGTGACAGAGCCTCTTTAAGTGGACAATGATGAAAGAACATAAATGTAAATACAGAAGGATAGGTTCTACAAACATATAACTTCCTTTCCTTGTCCTAGGATATATGATGTAGACGAGCTATTACACGTACGATAACATATCCTATAAAAGTAAGATCATGAAGATCGTGGAATGAGTCGAGTGACAATATATGTGAGAATGAGGGGTGGGGAAAAAAGATCAGGGGAGGGGAAGGGGAATATTGGTGAGGGTGTGACTAGCATCTGACTGAATATAGAAGATAAACCACGCAGGGATAAAAATCCCCTGAGAGATGTTTCTGGCTGTACTTGAGCATTAGTGTTTGCCAGACCATGTCACTCACTGGGAACCACGACAGAATGGTTGATGGGTCAATGTCCAGGTGAGAGCATGCTCTATGGAGGTCAGATGGCTGCCTAATCGTAAATTTCTTCCCCTGGTAGGCCAAACTGAGTGGGAAGTGTCAATTTTAAGGCACTTTAAGTTCTCTCAATTTGTTCGTAGTGGTTTTCAGGGATCTATGTTTAGCCAGCATGTCTGGGCAGATATGCTGGAAATAGGAAATTCAAAAAGTAGATCCGGTATAGCTTTCGCTTTATGCAGGACTATGTCATTTATGTTGAAATATAGTAATTTACAGATGATGTCTCTAGGCGGATCACTATTTTAGACATAGGTCCAAGTGCCCTATGCACCTGTTCAATATTAAGTTCCGTTGGAGCATTTAGGAAGGGGACAAATTCCAAGATCCTTCTTGACGTATTCATAGTATTAGCCGGGGAAAGTTTTCAGGAACCCCTCGTACACAGAAGTTATTACGCCGCTCCCTGTTGTTCTTGTCCTTCAGATAGCTGTGGAAGTAATCAAGGTGAGGCTGACAGGCCGAAAGGCGAAAACTGTCGCTTTCCCAAGGGACAGGATAGCAGATTGTGTATCCTCTAGACCAGGGGTCTCAAGTGGGCCGCATATATAAAAAATGGGAAGTTGACGGGCCGCATTACTTTCAAATTTGATACAATACAAAATTATTGTTAATCAATTAGTTATTTGAACTACTATAACACTATATTAATATAATAATAATAATAATACATTACTATAATAATACCGCTAGGTTTAAAATTTGAGATATTTCTCCACGTGCTTATTTCAACAATCCAGCTTTCCAGTTTAAGTGTCACTAAATGCAGTCTGGCGGCTCAGTTAGCACACATGTCAAGATTGGGCAGCCCCTTTTTAGATAATGTCACAGTGCCCTCTGTGGATGCTGCCGCTGTGCCCTCTGTGGATGCTGCCGCTGTGCCCTGTGTGGATGCTGCTGCTGTGCCCTCTGTAGATGCTGCCGCTGTGCCCTCTGCAGATGCTGCCACAGTGCCCTCTGTAGATAATGCAACATACCCCTAGATAATGCCACAGTGTCCTTTGTACATACTGCCACAGTGCACTCTGTAGATGCTGCCACAGTGTCCTCTGTACATGCTGCCACAGTGCCCTCTGTAGATTCTGCCATAGTGCCCTCTGTAGATGCTGCCACAGTGCTCCCTGTAGATGCTGCCACTGTGCCCTCCGTAGATGCTGCCACAGTGCCCTCCATAGATGCTGCCACAGTGCCCTTCGCAGATGCTGCCACAGTGCCCTTCGCAGATGCTGCCACAGTGCTCTCCGCAGATGCTACCACAGTGATGTCAGGGGCTTGCCCAGAGCTGGAGTCCCAGAGCAGAGCCGCTTCTAGCACTCTACCTGGGATTCCAGCTCTGCTCCTGACATCACTGTCCATATATGGACAGAGATGTCAGGGGCAACCCCCGAGCTAGAGTCCTGGGCAGAGCGCTAGTAGGCTCTTCCTGGGACTCCAGCTGAGCTCCTGACATCACTGGGACTCCTGCTCTGGGGAAGCCCCTGACATCATTGCTGATGTATGGACAGCGATGTCAGAGGCTTCCCCAGAGTCCCAGAGCAGAGCCTATACTAGCGCTCTGCCCGGGACTCCGCTCTGGGGAAGACCCTAAAACACTGTCCATATATGGACAGCGATGTCAGGGAATTCCACAGAGTCCCGGAGCAGAGCCTATACTAGCGCTCTGCCCGGGACTCCGTTCTGGGAAAGACCCTGACACACTGTGGAATTCCCTAACATCACTGCCCATATATCGACAGTGTGTCAGGGTCTTCCCCAGAGCGGAGTCTCGGGCAGAGCGCTAGTATCGGCTCTGCTCCAGGACTCTGTGGAATTCCCTGACATCGCTGCCCATATATGGACAGAGTCCCGGAGCAGAGCCGATACTAGCGCTCTGCCCGGGACTCCACTCTGGGGAAGACCCTGACACACTGTCCATATATGGGCAGCAATGTCAGGGAATTCCACAGAGTCCTGGAGCAGAGCCGATACTAGCGCTCTGCCCGGGACTCCTCTCTGGGGAAGACCCTGACACACTGTCCATATGTTGACAGCGATGTCAGGGAATTCCACAGAGTCCCGGAGCAGAGCCTGTATTAGTGCTCTGCCCGGGACTCCGGCTCTGGGGAAGCCCCAGACATCGCTGTTCATATGTGGACAGCGATGTCAGGGAATTCCAGAGTCTCGGAGCAGAGCCGATACTAGCGGCTCTATGTCCTGCGGGCCACAGATGACAGCCCCAGGGGCCGCATGCGGCCCGCGGGCCACGTGCTTGAGACCCCTGCTCTAGACTCAGGGTACTAAATGTCAAATTGTTTTATGATGTCCACCAGCTCATGCATTACTGCCTGTAGAGCTTTCTCTATTATTTGTTGCAATCTTTTGGGTGAGATGTTAATTGAGGCTGGAAGGCCTGGCACATCATGCTCATTTAGCATGCTGTCAGACCCTGACCCTGGGGGACTCCTGAGCACATTTGGGTTGGACTTGAGCATAGACTGTTCAGTGATTTTTAAAGTGTATTGAAACGTTTGACAAACTTCTGACATGTCATAGTGACATGTCAGAAGTTTGGATTGGTGGGGGTCCGAGCACTGAGACCCCCACCAATTGCTAGAACGAAGCAGCTGAAGTGCTCGTGTGAGTGTTGAGCCGCTTTGTGTCTGTCCGGCTTTTTCCGGTAATAAATGTATCGTGTTAGGACTCAATAGAAAGTCTATGAGCCCGTACTTTCCGGAAAAAGCCGAACAAACACGAAGCGGCTGAGCACTCACACGAGCACTTCAGCTGCTTCGTTCTGGTGATTGGTGGGGGTCTCAGTGCTCGGACCCCCACCACTCAAAACTTCTGTCGTGTCAGTATGACATGTCAGAAGTATGTCAAACGTTTAGCTACACTTTAGGGAACTTGCTTTAACGTCCGTGGTCACTGACCACGAACTCCTTCCATCCAGTCGACGCCCTTCTCTCCAGAGATGTCTGCACATATGGCCGTCCTTTTCCACAGTGACCACCAGGATGCGCTCGCATGCTCAGTCCAGACTGAAGAAGCCACAGCGCCCGCATGTGGGAGATTTAGCTGATTGCTCCCAGAAGCACCCTGGGCTATAAGAAGGTCTCAGCCCCTACCTCCCACGCCTGAGCGTTGTTGTCATATCCTACGTTTGTCTTGCAAATGGTCCCCTAGTGTTTCCTTCTCCCAGTGTTCCCTGTAACGTGTATCCTGATCTAGTGCCATGTTGTGTTGTTTTTACTGCCTGAAAATAGAACGATTAAAAATAAATTTATTAAATTGTTTCATTAAAATGAGCCATCTTAGCCCTAAATACAATGTGAACAGGCTCAGATAAGGTGGTCAGTAATGAGGAGAGGTGTGCTGATGTGATGGTATAGTTGCACACACCAAACACCTCCTCACCCCTAACGATATATTCTACTGGCACACCTCACTGACTAACAGACAATCCAACGCGTTTCAGTGCCACATATACAAGTGACACATCATCAGGGATTATCAATTCTTTTCGATGTAGTGTGTTATTTCACTGTTAATTAAGCCGGCTAGCACAATTGTGTGCTTGTTATACCTCCCGGCGCGCGTACGACACTAATGCACTGGCCGCACACGCGCCGGCGAAGTTCCGGTCTATTTGACAGGCCTAGGCCCACCCACTGTGCTGACGTGGCTTGGGCCAGGCACCAACCCGCAGTAACCACGTCAAAAAAATGACGTTGCAGGCTGAGTGCCGAGCCTCCTTTCTAGCCACCAATCAGCTTAGTTAAGGACGCCAAGCGTCCTATGTTGCCATGGAGATCAAAAGGCGGACGAAATCTCCCATAAAGGATCCAATACCGCAGTGCACATATCTCTCAGCAGAAAAAACAAACAAACAAAGACACCAAATGTATCAAAGACATCATCAGATACTACATATCTACATTTGCTAACGATACATGATCCCTACGATCCCAGTACAGCAAGGCACATACCTTCATGTTACTACACACTGGAGTCGCCGGGATCACCCGGACCAACCTACAGGACACAAAGTGTAACAACTACAAATGCCCGAGACATTCAGTATCAGGCACCAACCCGCACTATGCTCATACAATGCCGACCCTCCCAACCAGTCATCTTGAGGGCTTGACCAAAATACTATCAACGTCCCAGGCAACACTGGGGATCGAAAAGCAAATGCAAAGCCCCTGCAACGAATAACGCAGTGCAACAAACAAAAAGAGAACCGTCAAGCAAAAAACGCATGACTCCATTAATTACCCAAAGACATCTTAGAGCATTTCGCTTTGTACCGGAAAAAGCAGATATACATAAATACCCACACAGGGGAATGGGTCTTAAACATGTAGAAATTTGTTTTGTTAGCAAATGTAGATATGTAGTATCTGATGATGTCTTTGATACATTTGGTGTCTTTGTTTGTTTGTTTTTTCTGCTGAGAGATATGTGCACTGCGGTATTGGATCCTTTATGGGAGATTTCGTCCGCCTTTTGATCTCCATGGCAACATAGGACGCTTGGCGTCCTTAACTAAGCTGATTGGTGGCTAGAAAGGAGGCTCGGCACTCAGCCTGCAACGTCATTTTTTTGACGTGGTTACTGCGGGTTGGTGCCTGGCCCAAGCCACGTCAGCACAGTGGGTGGGCCTAGGCCTGTCAAATAGACCGGAACTTCGCCGGCGCGTGTGCGGCCAGTGCATTAGTGTCGTACGCGCGCCGGGAGGTATAACAAGCACACAATTGTGCTAGCCGGCTTAATTAACAGTGAAATAACACACTACATCGAAAAGAATTGATAATCCCTGATGATGTGTCACTTGTATATTTGGCACTGAAACGCGTTGGATTGTCTGTTAGTCAGTGAGGTGTGCCAGTAGAATATATCGTTAGGGGTGAGGAGGTGTTTGGTGTGTGCAACTATACCATCACATCAGCACACCTCTCCTCATTACTGACCACCTTATCTGAGCCTGTTCACATTGTATTTAGGGCTAAGATGGCTCATTTTAATGAAACAATTTAATAAATTTATTTTTAATCGTTCTATTTTCAGGCAGTAAAAATTGTTAATCTACGGAACGGAATACTCTATCAGTGTGCCTATTAAATAATGTTGTGTTGTTGCCGTGCTGTGCTGTATACCACGCCTGTCCTGCTACTCCACGCCTGACGTCTACCTGCTGCCTAGTACCTGCCAAGCCTGCCTTGCTACTGTCCGACCTGCCACAGGTACCCTATATGAACTATAGACTTTGACCTGCACCCTGTTGGCCAGCAGCCATACCACCAAGGCAGTATGGCCCTGTGGGTCCATGAACCCTACGTGACAGTACGCTCAGGCCATGGACCCCGCTGGTCGATCAAAGACCATGACGACGTCGCAAGAGATGTGGGCAGATATGCTAGACCTTCGGTCTCGAGAGGACCAACTCCTCCAGGCCTTGAACATTCTCACACGTCGGCAGGAGCCACAAGCTGCCATTTCTCCTACTACACCTCCTGGCAGTACTGTTCCTCAAACTACAACTCCTGGTAGTGTTTATCCTCGTTTTTCTTTGCCACTTCCTGACTGCTATGATGTCGTGGATTTTTGAACCAGTGCCAGATCCACTTCAGCCTGTATTCAAGGGCATTTTTGTCTGATGGCGCAAGGGTCGCTTTCATCATCTCTCTTCTTACTGACAAGGCCCTTGCATGGGCAAACCCTATCTGGGAGAGACAATGACCAGAGACCCGTGACTTCCAGGGGTTCCTCCGGACATTTTGTACGGTGTTTGAGGAGCCTGGACGAGTCTCCTCTGCTGCGGCTTCCTTGCTGAACCTACGCCATGGAGACATCTCTCTGGGCGAGTACGCCATCCACTTCCGCACCCTGCTGGAAGAACTGTTGTGGAACAATGAGGCCCTCGTGGCTACATTCTGGCATGGACTGTCTCCTAAGGTTAAAGACGAACTTTCCGCTCGAGACCTGCCGTCTACCCTGGATGACCTCATTCTCCTGGCTGCCCGGATTGATAGAAGGTTCCGAGAACGTCTCCAAGAGGTTCGTCGGGAGGGAGGCCTTCCAAGTCTGGCCCCTACCTTGCAGCAATACCTGCCATCCTTAGATGCCGATCTTCCTCAGGATTCTGTGAGGATGGACCAATGTAAGCTTTCTACCCAGGAGAGAAAACCTGACGCACTTCGGGACTCTGTCTTTATTGCGGCCTCGGAGGCTATCTTATGTGTCTGTGTCCCCAAAAGCCCCAAAGCCTAGGGTTGGTAGGAGAGACAACCATGGGGAAAAAAGGAATCCCGTCTAAGTTGTCCATACCCGTGACCATAGTGTCTGGTGAGGAAACGCATCAGGTCTCTGCGTATCTGGACTCTGGATCCACTGCTAATTACATTTGTAGAGACCTGGTGGACCTTCTCCAATTACCTACTACCCCTCTGGAGAGAACGATGATGGTTGCATCAGTAAATGGACTACCTCTGCCAGACCCAGTTATAGCTGTGGCCTAGCCGCTGAGGCTCCAAGTAGGGGCTCTCCACTCCGAACTTCTACCGTTCTATGTCCTGTCCAAGGCCGTTAACCCTGTGCTGCTGGGTCTTCCTTGGCTCCGACTACATGCCCCAGTCCTGGACTGGAACTCTGGGGAGGTTCTCCAGTGGGGCCCCGAGTGTCACAGCCAATGCCTGGTGCAGATTTGTTCGGTCCAGCCTTCTCTGCCTCGATCATTGGCAGGATTTCCTGGTCATTATGCTGCATTTTCGGACGTCTTAAGCAAAAGGGAGGCGGAGACACTGCCCCCACACCGGGCGTATGACTGTCATATCGAGCTGATCCCTTGTGCATCCCTTCCCCGTGGTAGGATATGTCCTCTCTCCTTGCCAGAGACTCTGTCCATGTCCACCTATGTTAAGGAGAACTTGAAGAGGGGCTTCATACGGAAGTCTTCCTCCCCGGCAGGAGCCGGGTTCTTCTTTGTCAAGAAAAAGGATGGCTCCCTGCATTCTTGTGTTGACTAGCGGAGTCTCAACCAAATCACGGTGAAGAATAAATATCCGTTGCCGCTGGTCTCTGAATTATTTGATCATATATGTGATGCCTAAATTTTTTCCAAACTAGACCTGCATAGGGCTTACAACCTAATCCGGATGCGCCAGGGTGACGAATGGAAGACTGCATTTAACACTCGTGATGGACACTATGAGTATCTAGTAATGCCCTTCTGCCTGTGTAATGCTCCCGCGGTCTTCCAGGAGTTTGTTAATTACATTTTCCGTGACCTCCCCTATGTTTGTGTTGTGGTCTATCTTGATGACATCTTGATTTTTTTCTCCAGATCCTGTGACTCATCAGAGACATGTCCTACAAGTTTTGCTGTGATTAAGAGAGAACCGTCTGTACGCTAAGTTGGAGAAGTGCATGTTTGAAAGGATGCTCTGCCCTTCCTCGGCTACATTGTCTTAATATAGAGGACTCAAAATGGATCCTGAAAAGGTAAAGTCCGTTCTGGAATGGCCACGCCCTCAAGGCTTGAGGGCCATATAGCACTCTCTGGGATTTGCCAATTTTTACAAACAGTTTATTCCAAACTTCTTCTCACTGACTTCTCCTATGTCTGACCTCACTAAGATGGGCATGAGCACCAAGGTGTGGACTCCTGAGGCATAGTCTGCATTCAATAGCCTGAAGAGTGCCTTCACGTCAGCTTCCATTCTCCATCATCCCGACATTTCTCTACAGTTCTCGTTGGAGGTGGACTCATCCTCTGTCGGTGCTGGTGCACTCCTGTTCCAGAGAGGTTCCAAGGGCAAGTCAATTGTATGGGGATATTTCTCTAAGCTCTTCTCTTCCGCAGAACGCAACTACTCGATTGGGGATCGGGAGTTACTGGCCATCAAGTTGGCCCTGGAGGTGTGGAGACATCTACTAGAGGGCGCAGCTCATCCCATCCTGATTTTTACGGACCTCACCGATCTCCAGACGGCCCAATGGCTGAATCCTCATCAGGCCAGGTGGTTGCTGTTCTTTACGAGGTTCCAGTTTGAGCTCCATTATCGCCCCACCGACAAGAATGTGAGGGCCGATGCCTTGTCCAGTTCTTTAGAGACAGAGGACACCATGGAGATGCTACAGAACATTATTGATCCATCTTGCATTTTCTCAGTCAATCCCCTGCAAGTTGGGGACATTCCTCCAGGGAGGACTTTTGTGCGCCTGGATGACCGAGGGAGAATCCTCCACTGGGGACACTCCTCTGGACTGGCAGGTCATGCGGGGACCCGTAAGACCCGAGGTCTGATTGCCCGTCATTTCTGGTGGCCCACGCTGCCCAAGGACATTTTGGACTTTGTTTTCTCCTGCTCAGTGTGTGCAGCTAACAAGGTCGCTCACACCAGACCTGCTGGCCTGCTCTAGCCGTTGCCTGTGCCCGATGCTCCCTGGCAGCATATAGCTATGGACTTTATTACTGATGTGTCTCGAAGCAGCATGATGACTGGGTGCAGTTGCTTCCGTGGGCTGAATTCTCATACAACAATCACACCAGCGATTCCACACAGAAGACACCATTCTTCATTGCCCACAAATTCCTCTCCCGGTGCCTGATACATCTGAGGTACCAGCTGTTTACACGACTTTTAGGGACTTTCTGCAGATCTAGCAGCAGAGTCAATGCTCCATCCTGCTGGCGGTCGACCGCATGAAACGGAAAGCGGACACAAGGAGAAGAGAACCTACTCAGTTTCTTCCCGCACGAAGGTCTGGCTGTCCTCCAGGAATATTTGACTGAGGGTGCCGTCGTGCAAATTTGCTCCCAGGTTCTTTGGACCCTTGGTGATCCTACAGCAGATCAACCGTGTTGCCTACAAGCTTCGGCTGCCTCCTATCCACAAAATCCCCAACTCCTTCCATGTCTTTACCATAGACACCTAGCCCTGCGGTTGCCTCCAGCGGTCCTTCAGACACCTTCGAGTTTAAGGAGATCCTGGACATTAAAAAAGTAAGAGGAAGAACCTTTTATTTAGTAGATTGGAAGGGGTTTGGTCCAAAAGAGAGGTCCTGGGAGCCATCTCAACACTCCTAACCTCATTAAGAGGTTTCTCTATCGTTCTGGTCCCAAGAGGTGGGGGCGAAAAAGGGGGGATACTGTAACGTCTGTGGTCGCTGACCACAAACTCCTTCCATCCAGTTGACGCCCTTCTCTCCAGAGATGTCTGCTCATACGGCCGTCCTGTTCCACAGTGACCACCAGGGTGCGCTTGCGAGCTAAATCCAGACTCAAGAAGCCAGAGCGCACACATGTGGGAGATTTAGCTGATTGCTCCCAGAAGCACCCTGGGCTATAAGAAGGTCTCAGCCCCTTTCTCCCACGCTTGAGCGTTGTTGTCGTATCCTACGTTTGTCTTGCAAATATTCCCCTAGTGTTTCCTTCTCCCAGTGTTCTGTAGTGTCCATGGCCGCGGGCCGTCGGGTTTACTCACCTCCCGACGTCCGCAGCTATGGTCCCAATCTCCTTCCTAGGAGACGCCAGCGCTCACTTCCGCTCCGTTCTGCTGTGTCCCGTAGGGTGCGCGCACAAAGGAAATCGTCATCATCATCAACTGCCATGATTTCCTGGTCTATAAGAAGGCCCCAGGCCTTCTGATCCTTGCCTGAGCGTTGTTAGTCTATCCCAGTCTGTCTTGCAAATGGTCCCTTAGTGTTTCCCCATTCCAGTTATTATCCATGCCCTGTTACCCGTTCCTGTATCCCGTATTGTTCTTGTTCCTGTGCCTACCAGTGTTGGAGTCGTGTCTACTGCACCTACTTTCGTTTGCCACGTCCAGTGTCGTTTGGCATGTCCAGTGTCGTTTGCCACGTCCAGTGTCGTTTGCCACGTCCACTGCCTTCTGCCACATCCAGTGTCTCCTGCCACATCGGATACTGCCTGCCACGTCTACCGCTACCTGCCGCACCGGCCTCCATCCGTGCTGAAGCCACAACCACCGTCTGGACTAGTTCAGGTACCCAAGCGTTACTATCTACTATTGACTTTTATATAGATTGTGACCTGGTCAGCTGCCTCGCCGCTACGGCGGAGCGGCCTAGTGGGTCCACATACCCTGTGACCGTGACATTTCCCTGTTCCTGTATCCTGTAACCTGTATCCTGATCTAGTGCCATGTTGAGCTGTTGTCGTGCTGTGCTGTATACCACGCCTGTCCTGCTACTCCACGCCTGACGTCTACCTGCTGCCTAGTCCCAGTCAAGCCTGCCTTGCTACTGTCCGAGCTGCCACAGGTACCCTATATGAACTATAGACTCTGACCTGCGCCCTTTTGGCCAGCTGCCATACCGCCAAGGCGGTACGGCCCTGTAGGTCTACTAACCCTACGTGACACTTGACTAGTTCAGAATTAGATTTTTTTTTCTGCTTTTGAGTGTTAGATGGATCTCCGCTTTTTGTTGGGCCTTTTTTCACCATCTTTCTTGGTCAACTGATAGAACCAGTCTGTGGAGCTAGGTTGCAGAGCATGGATTTAGTCTGACATGCAGGACCTCTTTGATAACTCACATTTGCAGTTGGGGGGGGGGTTGCAGAATGAAGCTGCGGCCATAGATGACGATGATCTGCTTAGTTGGTGATCAGCAATGGGTCACTGGGTAAGTGACCAGTAGAGTGGGTCTTTGTGTTTCGCACAGTGAGGTGGATGCGCCAGCAATCCAGTTGGTTGATGCTTCTTGGATCGGTTACCAGTACCCGCCTCCTTCAACAGGGCTTGCTGAAACTCCAGTTCCCAAATGTGCTCGCTGTATCAGCCGTTTCGGCTTTGGCTCTATCACTTTACAATTTAGAACTGTACATAGGATTTGTAATAAAGTCTTGAAATAGATATAATTTCACGATTGTTATGTGCCGTCAAGCTACCATTATTAAGTACAGATGTTATGTGAAGAGGAGCATGTTTCGTGCTTGTTTTGTTAGCTAACCAACTACCTCCATTACCTTTTTTCAGCAAGGTCGTTGCATATTTAATAAATTGTTTCTTCCTCTCTTGACCAATTAAAGTATTTAAAAATATATGCTTATTGCCACAAGTTGTTTTCTGATGGATACTTTATATAATACTCCTCCTAGCATTTCACTTTTCTCTCCTAAATGTTTGATTTCCTCTTTGTCCATTTTTATATAAGTTTTGCTACCTCTATCCCCAGGAGACCCCTGAGGTATGCTTTCTCACAGTCCCAACCTACCAACGGAAAGCTGGATCAATATTTATTTGAAAAAATATTTTCATATAATTTAAGATTCTATCAGGATCTATGATTAGACTCTACCAGCATGGTTCAAACTTTTAAAACAACAAAAGCATTCTAGACTCATAGATTAAAGAAGCACTCCAGGATTGTTTTTTCAGAGATCATGCTAACTTACCAGTAATATTCTATTATTAAGGGCAGCTGTGTCATGTGATCTCAGTCTGACCACCAAAATAGACCATGTGTACACAGGATGTCAGTCTCTCCTGTGTAGCTGACTTTCTGTGAACTACAGGATTACATCTACACCTAACAAATCCCTGCTGGCAGCTCTGATACACCACCTCTCCCTACTTAGCTCCACCCTCCTTGTTGATCTGTATGCCCCCCTCCCCCTTGCATCGAGTGATGCTGAGATATAATTTCTGCCCTATAGGACCAGGAGTGCAGTGATATAACAGATGAGTACCTACAATGGCTAGCTGCAGTTATAAAGCTCCCCTCGCTCACTCTTACTGTCTACACTATCTGTGAGTGCTGTGTGCAGAATCTCCAACGTATTTTCATTGAGATGCCGCTTCTCACTGCTCTTCCCATCTCCTGCTTGCAAGAAGTGACAAAAAAAATCTATCACTAGCAGGAGGCAGGGTAGACTGACTGAAGCTGCATGATATAGGATACACTGAGACTCTGCAGTGTTAATTTGGGGACAGCAGTTCTACAGTATGTCACTGATCTATCACAAGCAAAAGGAAGAGGAAACAGGCTGAAGCTGCATCACATAGGATACATTGAGACTGCAGTGTCAGTACAGAAGTTCTAAGTCACTGATCTATCACTTACTACACTTAGGACTCTGAGCCGAGCAAGCGCAGTGTTATGAGAGTGCAAAGCCAAAGGCATGTTGGTACATGTAGGCTGAATTATGGGCACCATATCAGATGGGAAGAAGGAATCAAGATGGCAGACAACCCATAAATGACACATCAACTAAAACAGGTATACACAAGGCAAACAGGAGCCTCTGCATTATACTTTAGTAATAGCTTACGCTGCACTGTATAGGCAAGAAAAAAAAATAACTGGAGTGCTTCTTCAAGTTTTAAAAATAGTATAATATGATCAGTGGGAGCTCTAAGATCTGTTGAGAATCTTTAATTTGGTACTAAAGTGATTTTGTCACAAAAGTTAAATCTATATGTGATGACAAACTATGCATTTTTGAAGAGCATGAGAATTGTTTTGTATCCTGGTGAAATTCTCACAAAATATTGGTTAAACTTTTGTATAAATTTACCAAAAGATGTGAGAATAGAGTCTACAGTTGCAATTCCTTAAGATTTATCTAAACCTGAATCCACTATATTATGAAAGTCTCAGATCACAACAAAATAACTGTACTCATCTTTTGTAAATGTTATAAATTCATATATCACTTCATAGTTTAACCCCTTAAGGACGCAGCCTAGTTTTGTCCTTAAGGCTCAGAGCCCATTTTTCAAATCTGACATATTTCACTTTATGTGGTAATAACGTCGGAATGCTTAAACCTATCCAAGCGATTCTGAGATTGTTTTCTCGTGAGACATTGGGCTTTATGTTAGTGGTAAAATTTGGTCGATATATTTAGTGTTTATTTGTGAAAAATTGCAAAATTTAGAGAAAAATTTGAAAAAATAGCATTTTTCCGAATTTAAATGCATGTGCTTGTAAAACAAATGGTTATACGTATTGCCTCATTTATATTTTATTTTTTAATTTCCAGCTCAGTTCTGAAGTTGCTTTGAGGGGCCCATATATTAGACACCCTTATCAAACACCCCATTTCAGAAACTAGACCCCTCAAAGTATTCACAACAGCATTTAGAAAGTTTATTAACCCTTTAGGTGTTTCACAGGAATTTAGAGCAAAGTAGAGGTGACATTTAATTAATTTAATTTAATTTATTAGGCACCATGTCCGGTTTGAAGAGGTCTTGTGGTGCTAAAACAGTGGAAACCCCCCAAAAGTGACCCCTTTTTGGAAACTAGAGACCTTGAGGAATCCATTGTAGTTTTCTTGGGGTGCATGCGGCTTTTTGATCAGTTTTGATTCTAATTTTAGGTGGCGTGGTGACTAAAAAAACAGCAATTTTACTATTGTTTTTTATTCTTTTTTTTTTTACAGCGTGCACCATGCGCTAAAAATGACATATTCACTTTATTCTGCGGGGCGATACGATTACGGCGATACCAGATGTTTATAGTTTTTTTTTATGTCTTATGGCGTTTGCACAATAAAATACGTTTTGTAAACAATCATTTATTTTTTGTGTTACCTTATTCTAAGAGCCAGAACTGTTTTATTTTTCCATCAATAAAGCCGTGCGAGGACTTATTTTTTGCGTAACGAACTGTAGTTTCGATCAGTACCATTTTTAGGTATATGCAACTTTTTGATCTCTTTTTATTCCATTTTTTGGGAGATGAAGTGACCAAACAATTGTGATTGTGGTACGGTTTATTATTATTTTATTTTACGGCGTTCACCGAGCGGGATAAATAACGACATCGTTTTGTAGTTCAGGCCGTTACGGACGCGGCGATACCAATTATGTATCGTTTATTTGTTTATTTATATATTTTTATTAATAATAAAGGACTGATAAGGGAAAAAGGGGGATTTTTACTTTTATTACTTTTAAATCTTTTATTTTCTTATTTTTACACAACTTTTTTTTACTTTTTCACACTTTTTTTACTTTGTCCCACTAGGGGACATGAGGGCAGGAGGCCCTGATCGCTATTCTAATACACTGCACTACATACGTAGTGCAGTGTATTAGAGCTGTCAGCTGTTCGCTGACAGCAAGCATAGTGGGTCCTGACTTTGTCGGGACCCACTAGGCTTCCGTCGATGGCGTAGCCAGAGTCCATTGTTAGGATTCTGGTTGCCATAGTAGCCATCGCGGCCCGCTATCGTGTAGCAGGCCGGCGATGGCAGCTTAACCCCTAAGAAGCCGCGATCGCTATTGAACGCGGCTTCTAAGGGGTTAATCGGCGGGGACCACCGCGATCGGTCCCTGCACACTAAGCTGTGATAGCCTGCTGTCGGAAACAGCAGGTATCACAGCTCAGACACGCGCCGGGGAAAGATGGCGCCGTGTTTACTCAGGTCAGTACTATTACTGACCTGAGCGCGAACGATGTACTTAGCGCGACGTAATAGTACTGACCTGAGCGCGAAGGGGTTAAAGGTGGAGGAGTGTAAACTGAAGCAAATATATATTTATTTACATTTATATTACCTTATAGGAAGACTTACTGATCATATGTATCAATAGAGTTTATAATTGAATAGAAACGCCCTTGAGTGAGCAAAAATAGAAACCTCCGTGAATAATTAGACCACACTGAAGGGAATTTTAAACCCCTCCAGTTTGGTAATAATCTGTGCGTACTAAACTTCATAATTTGTGTTTCCTGAAGACATTTTATATAAGGTAAAAACCTGCCGATAATGTCAAACAAAGCAAATCTCTTCAGTCTTTTATTTGTCCCTTTTACATTCCAAGATATAATCTTGATTTTCATAACAAAAAGAGGGGGGGGGGGAATGGACCAGGACAGGCCAATCCATCTTTAACAAACCCCTCCCTAACCCCCCTCCCCCACTCCTATATGTGAATCTAAGCATAGAGAGTTCATCGGCTTAACTTTAGTTGCTGAAGTATTATATTGACAGGGCCACAGTGAGTGTCAACCTAGTCCGAGGCTGCTGATGGACTTTGTAAAGGGAAGTGTTTTCTATGTCAGATATTAGTTAGGTGTGTATCTCTGCCCTCTGGGGTGGGTGGGAGAAGACATTGGACACATCCAATGCATTCACACTACCTGCCCTTCTCCCCCTCACCAGGTAATGAGACATCCTGGGGGGGGTGGAAGTCATAAGCAGTGAACAAATCCAGGAAGCAGGAAGTTCATACTGCCTGCCCTCCCCCACCCTTCGCCAGGTAATGAGCACATGCCCCCCCCCCCCACTTGCACGTGCATGAGCATGTGATGTCACACAGATGTGCACGGACAAGGTATAAAAAGGTCAACTGTCCAACACTCAGGCTTTCTTGTTCCTGCCTCCCTCCTCAGAGCACCAACCTTGGACCACATGAACCGCTAAGTATCCAGGTTTTGCAGCAACTATGCGTAACAGTCTCTCCCCTCCTTACTTCAACCCTTTACCTGCATATCCCCTGGTACCTGTTTAACCCTTTCCCACCATTTACCTGCTATCCCCTGGTACACAGCAACCCATTCCCCTTGTTAACCCTTTATCCTCCTTATTCCGTGTTAACCATTTAGTGCACAGGGACAGTTATTGTTAGGAGGGAGTGGGACAGAAACAGTGAGCATGTGTATTGTATTGTAACTGTATCCATATGTATGTTTAGGTAAGTAGGTGGTGGTATAAGGTAGGTTTGTGATACCTTGTATATACAGTATTACGTATAGTGTGAGTATACTCAGTATATATTAACTTGTTATATGTATTGGGGGTATACTGATACTATGCTGTGATCAGTTACTGTGTTCTGTGTATTTTATATGTTAGTGTGATTATTGTTAGTAATAAATATTAACCTTTATTTACTATACAATTATATTTACTCAGTCGTATACACTTACGTAGCAGCAAAGCAAGTAGACTAACGTTAATACAAGAAAAGGTAGGGGTACTATACATAACCCTAGTGACCCTGATTATAAAGGAGGTAGTAATAGTGGGTGACACGAGTGAGTGAATCCCACTATTAAACCAGCCCTCTAACAGACTTTCAAAAAAATATGGTACATCTTGGTAAATAATCCTTCATTTGGCAGGATAGATCATAGTATATTGAATTTAATGTGTTTGACATATTTATTTTTTTAACTACACTGAAGCCTGCTCACTTCTTTTGATTGTCTTTAGAAAAATCTGGGTAGAATGAAACTATAAGGACCAGTTCACATGCTCAGGATTTGATGCGGATGAAATTTGCATCAAATCCACACATTAATCCACATTTAGAAAACCGCAAGTGCATATTTCTTACGTTGCGGATTTCATTGCAGATTTTATTGCAGATTTTAACATCTACCATATTTTTTCAGACTATAAGATGCACCTGACCATACGACGCACCCAGGTTTTAGACAACAGAATATAGGAAAAAAATTATTTGTTAAAAACTAATTTATTCTGTTTCACCACATTCTGAGAGCCAACATTTTTTTATATTTTTTTTCATCGATTGAGCGGTGTGAGGGCTTATTTTTTGGGGGTCGAAATATAGTTTTATTGGCACCATTTTTTGGTACATACAATTTTTTTTATCACTTTTTTATTTCATATTTTAAGCACTAAGGTGACCCAAAAACTATTTTGATGTTTTCATGTTTTAATTTCATGACTAACTCACCATGCGAGTTAAATAATGGTATATTGTAATAGATCGGACTTTTAGGGACACAGCGATACAAAATTATTTTATTTTTTACATTGTGCTTGGGGAAAAATGGGAAAAGGTTTATTTATAACTTTTAATATTTATTTTTTTACACTCCTGAAAATTTATCTAGGTTTTTTTCTTACACATTTTATTAGCTCCCCTAGGGGACTTGAACCAGCAGCCACTTGGTTACATGTGGAGTTACTGAAACAGCACAACTACGCTGTTTCCCTAACACCCATAGTAGTGAATGGCAGTTACGGAAGCAGCGTAGCATGTGAGCTACGCTGTTTCCGTAACTACTGTTCAGTTCTATGGGAGTTACGGAAACAGCGTAGCTCAGCGAGTTATGCTGTTTCAGTAACTCCACATGTAATCGAGTGGCCGGGAGAGAACAGAAAGCTAGAAGGAGGTTCAGGGGACCCCGTTCTAGAGATAGGTGCGGATCCCAGAGGTGGGACCTGCATCTATCTGACATTTATTACATATCTAGTGGATATGTCATAAATATCCTTCATAGAAAAACCCCTATAAATGCCGCAGTCGCTATTGACCACGGCATTTAACTAGTGAAAGGGGTTTGCCATAAAACACATTTATCCCCTATCCACACGATAGGGGCTACATGTGAGATCGCTGGGGGTCCCAGCGATAAGGAGAACAGGGGACAGAAAGTCACCCAAAGCGCTACATGAGAAGCCTGGACCTCCGGGTTCTGTTCCGCAACTCCATAGATATCAATGGAGAGCCGCTCGCGCATGCGCAGAAGAATCCCATTGATCTCTATGGAGCTGCCGGACACAGAACGCGGAAGTCACAGCTTCTCATGCATTGGTCTTGGTAACTTGCGGTCTCCGTTCTCTTTATCGATCACATGCATGGGGATGCGTGTGTTTTATGGCACAAGCCATTTATACTGCCAGGAACAGCGAAATTGCTGTTCCTGGCCGTTATAGCAGCGTGTCAGAAGCTGACACCTGCAGTGTATGGAGCGGGCTCAGTGTGTGAGCCCGCTCCATACATCACCCCCTCCAGCTCCATGATGTGCCGGCACGTCATGGGTCGGGAAGGGGTTAAGTAATGAAGCCGTCATGGGGCCCAATGCCGGGTCCCTTGACTGCGGACTATAAGACGCAGGGACTTTTTAGCAAGATTTATTCTTGCTAAAAACTGTGTCTTATAGTCAGAAAAATACGGTAATTGATTTCTATGGTGAAAATCCGCAAATAGTATGCATTGGATCCGGGGCGAGAAATGGACATGCTGCGGATGAAATTGAAAAAAAAAAGATTAGTATGTTAGTTCTTTTTTTTTTTCTGGGAGGCCCACCCACAGTTATCACATTATTGCATCATTAGTTATTTTCTAATAGCTCCAGATATTTATGCAACTGATTATTTGTTAGGGTGTGTGCACACGTAGTTTTTCCAGGCATATTTTACGCCTCGAAAAACGCCTGAAAAAACAGAAGCAGAACGCCTACAAACATCTGCCCATTGATTTCAATGGGAAATACAGCGTTCTATTCCGACGGGGCATTTTTTTTCAAAGAACGGCGCGTAAAAAGACCCCCGTGAAAAAAAAGTGCACGTCACTTCTTGAGCCGTTTTTGGACCCGTTTTGAAAAACGGTCGCTAAAAAGTGCAGGTCACTTCTTGGAACGTTTTTGGAGGCAATTTTCATTGACTCTATAGAAAGCAGCTCCAAAAACGGCCGTATAAAACGCCGCAAAAAACACCACGATAATCGCGAGTGGCTTAAAAAACGTCTGAAAATCAGGATCTGTTTTCCCTTGAAAACAGCTCTGTATTTTCAGACGTTTTTGATTTTGTGCGAGCACATACCCTTAGGGTAAATTCACACAGGGCTAATACGCTGCGTAAAGGTATACAGCGTTTTCGCCCTTGTGGCCGCAGGGCATTTCGGCTGAAAAATTGTGGTGCCCACTGTGGAAAATAGAAGAGGGAAAAAAAACGCCCATACTTACCCTCCTGCAGACTGGCCTCCTGGAATGATGTTTCATCCCATCCCACGGTCACATAGGATGAAACATCATTCCAGGAGGCCAGCCTGGACGAAGAAGTATTCTGGTTAAGTATAAGATTTTTTGTTTTTTCTGAGTTGCAATTTTTGCAGATTATCCGCCACAAAAATTGCAACATCTGCTATTTGTTTTGCGGGTTTTACTTCCCCATCGAAATCAATGGGGAAAACTACAGCACCGCAGGTCAATTTCTGAGCATTTTTTCCACTTAACATTTGCACAGTGTGTGGATGAGAATTGTTAAAGTCTCATGTATTATGCTGCGAATTTCCAGCAACAAAACACGCTGCGGAAAATGCGCCGTATTTACGCTATGTGTGAACTTTTATTTTATTATTATTTTGGCACTCGTTTTTGTGTCCTAAATTTGCGCCGTTTGCCGTGTTGTATAAATAAGATAATAACTTTATACAGGGGGTTGCTACGATTACAACAATACTATATTTATATAGATTTTGTATGTTTTGCCACTTAGGCCATGTTCAGACGTGGCAGAATTTTTCTGCTGAAAATTTTGCTGCAGATTCTTTGCGAATTTGCAGCAACATTTTCATATTGACAGGTAATTCAGACGTTGCAGATATCACAGCAGACTTGCTGCCGATTTCAGCCTTTGCAATTCAAATGCTGAAATCCACAGTGAAATTCCGCTGCTTCTCCGCAACATAATGAGCATGCTGCGGAGGGAAAATTCCACACCGCAGCCTATGGTCCGCAGCGGAGTTTTCCTCAATGTCTGAACTAACTTGCCTCAAAATGTATTGAAACAAATGTAAAAAACGGCCGCTGGAGAATTCCACTGCGGACTGTCCATTGCGGAATTCCACAACAATTCCGCCACGTCTGGCCATGCCCTTATTTTCCGCAACGTCTGAACTAAGTTTCCTAAAAACGTATAGACACAAATGTAAAAAACGGCTGCTGCAGAAATCCACTGCGGACTGTCCGCAGCGGAATTCAACAGCAATTCCGCCATGTCTGAATGTGCCCTTATACACAGTAAAAACACTTTTCTTTCAAAATGACTTGTTTTTTGTGTCTCCTCTTCTGTTGATGCAGTTGTATGAGGGATTTTCTTTTGCAGGATGACTTGTTTTTATTGGTACCATTTTGGAGTAGATGCAACATTTTGATCACTTTTTATCACATCATTTTTTAGCCAGGATTCACAGAAAACAGCAATTCTTGCATTGTTTTTTATTTATTTATTTACGACGTTCGACGAGCGGGTTAAATAATGTAATAGCTTTATAGTTGGGGTCGTCATGGTTGCGGTGATACCAAATATGTGTAACTTTTTTTTGTTTTTTAATAATAAAGCATTTTGTAAGGGGAAAAAATGGGTTTTACATTTTTTGCACTTGGATATTTATTATTAACTTATTAAAAACTTTTTTACTAGTCCCACTAGGGGACTTCACTATGCGATCATCCGATCACTTTTATAATACATTGCAATACTTCTGTATTGCAGTTTATTACTGCCTGTCTGTTCAAAATGGATAGGCATCTGCTAGGTCATGCCACTGGCCATGGCCTAGCAGGCATAACTAGTGGCAGACCTGGGGGCCTTTATTAGGTCCCCGGCTGCTATAGAAGACAAGGGCACCCTGCGATCTTATCGCAGATCGCAGAGTGCCGGTGGGGTGAGAGAGTGAGCACCCTCCCTCTCAAACCACTCAGATGCGGCACTTGCTATTGAGCGCCGCATCTGAGGGGTTAAACGGGCGAGATCGATACTTATTTTGATCTTGCCCATTCGAGCAGGTCTGCTCCCAGCTCCTAGCTACCTCGGGTAAGCTGAGAGAATGGAGATTTAACTGCTACCGGCTTTGTTTATTTCTTACGACGCAGCGCCGTAAAAAGGCTACTGCATTGGAAAAAAACCTGTTAGTGGCTGCCGTAAAAACACTAATGGGCAGTCACTAATGGGTTAGGCTGAGGGACCTGCTAGAAAAACTATAGTGACATCGTTCTTGATAGACGTGACAGTAGTTGTATCACTTATTTTGTCGATCATTTCAGTTTGTCTAGCAAATCTCTCCAACTTTTTAACAACATTTTCTCTGATGCTCACTTAAAGCCTAGTTCACACTGATTATTTTGCAGGCAGAAAAAAATCTGCCTTAAAATTCCGCGGACATTGAGCACTGTGGGCAAAAAAGGCTGCGAAAAATGCTTTTTCTGCCTCACATTGATTTTGATGGGAGGTCAGAGGCAGAACCGCGGCAAGAAAGGACATTCAGGTTTTTCTTCCCGCAAGCGGCTAAAACCCGCCTTGGAAAAACAAACGCCTCTGTCTCCCATTGAAATCAATGAGAGGCAGTTTCGGATGTTTTTTGGTGCTGATTCCGAGTCGATTTCCGTGTCAAAATCAGCGCCAAAAAACTGTGTCAACTGGACCTTAGGTGGAGATAATGTCTGTATCCTACTCAACATCTTTTTCCTGTTACTAGGTCTAGCCAGAGTACTATGTCCCCTGGTCATCATAAATAGGAAAATGTGCAATTCAATTAATAAATTCAACATCTAAAAATAATATTTTATTAAGCAGTAAATCCATGAATATCAAAAGGGACATTTTAGATAGTATAGTTCCAGGCCAATGTATTGTCGCACAACAAGAGACTAGAAAAAAGGCATAGCCGTTCTACTTACCTAGACCTCGTCAAAACCCAACAATACTATAGCAATAATAATAATAATAATAATAAATGAATAAACCCTATAATAATATAAATAATAATTAACCTGTTCCGGACAGAATTTTCTCCAGGGTGAAGGATGAAGAGGGAGGTGACTTTACTAATATACAAAATATTAGTACAGAGATCCACCTAACAAAAGGGCACCATACTATAAAAACTCAATTTATAAATATGACTATATTGTTATTACTAAATATTAAAATTTCTAATTCAAGAGTAGATGTATGAGTTTTGTTTATGTTCTACCATTTATTTTTCTTAAGATAACAGCAGCAATTCTTGGTTAGGGTTTTTCAGCAGATATACTGCGTACACTATGTTGAAATTTTCATTGTTTTTGAAAAGCGCTTTTGGCGAGATATAACTGTCCCATGTCCAAGACAATAACAGTTTTTGGCAGTAAACAACCTATAGAAAATGTATAATCTTATTTTGCCATCAGCTAGCAAAACCAACAGTATGGAATGCAATCTATAGAAGCTTAATTACTATTTTATTTTATAATTTCACATTGTGTGTTAAACAGCTCATTAGTTTACTTATTTAACCCCTTAATGACCGGGCCATTTTGCACGTTAATGACCAAGGATTATTTTTTGTTTTTCACGGTCGCATTCCAAGAGTCGTAACTGTTTTTGTATTCCGTCTCTATAGCCGTATAAGGGCTTGTTTTTTGCGGGACGAGTTGTATTTTGTAATTGTACCATTTTTAGATGCATATAACATATTGATTAACTTTTATTAACTTTATTTTAGGAGAGAATTGAAAATAAGCAGCTATTCCAGCATTGATTTTCACGTTATAAATTTACGCCGTTTACTATGCAGCGTAAATAACATGTTAACTTTATTCTATGGGTCGGCACGATTACTGGGATACCAAATATGTAAAGGTTTTATATGTTTTTCCTACGTTTGCACAATAAAAACCCTTTTAGAAAAAAATTACTTGTTTTTGCATCGCCGCATTCCAAGAGCCGTAACGTTTTTATTTTTCCGTCGATGTGGCCGTACGTGGGCTTGATTTTTGCGGGACAATGTGTAGTTTTTATTAGTACTATTTTGGGGTACATAGGACTTATAGATTAACTTTTATTATATTTTTTATGGGGGGAATGGGAGAAAAGAGAGAATTTTGCCGTTGTTTTTTGCGTTTTCTTTGGATGCCGTTCATCCGGCGGTTTAATTTTATTGGTCAAGTTGTTACGATCGCGGGGATACCATATATGTGTATGTGTGATTTGTTTTGACAGTTTTACTAAATAGAACCACTTTTTGGGCCAAAAAAGTAGTTTTATTTGACTTTGACTGTAATTGTTTTTGTTTTTTTTCACTAACTTTATTTAACTGATTGTAATTTTTTTTTAAAGTAATTTTTTTTTAAAGTCCCATCAGAGGACTTCACTATGCGATGTGCCGATCGCATATATAATGCTTTGGTATACTTAGTATACCAAAGCATTATTGCCTGTCAGTGTAAAACTGACAGGCAACCTATTAGGTCATGCCTCTGGCAACGCCTAACAGGCAGATGCTGAAGGCAGACCTGGGGGTCTTTGTTAGACCCCCGGCTTTCATGGAAACCTGACGGCGACCCGCGATTTGTTTGCGGGGGCGCCGATCGGGTGACAGAGGGAGCTCCCTCCCTCTGTCAAACACATTAAATGCCGCTGTCACTATTGACAGCAGCATTTAATGGGTTAAACTGCCGGAATCGGCGCGCACTTCGATTCCGGCAGTTGCAGCAGGAGCCAGGCTGTGTATAACAGCTGTGCTCCTGCCGCTGATCGCGTGGGTACAGTCTCAGTACCCGCGCCATCACAGGACGGATATATCCGTCCTCCTGCGCGAACTAGCAGCTGCTGAGGACGGATATATCCGTCCTTCGGCGTTAAGGAGTTAAGAGTCATGTCTACTAATAACTTTTCATAACAAAATATTTTTGTTGTGCTACTCCTAAAAAAACCAACAAAACATTAAGGGCACGTTCAGACGTGGCAGAATTTTTCCGCTGCAAATGTTGATGCAGATTTGGGGCAATTACGCAACGAATCTGCACGAACATTTGCATATTTGACAGGTAATTCAGACGTTGCAGAAAACACAGCGGACTTGCCACAGATTTCAGTTTCTGCATTGCAAAGGTTGAAATCCGCAGTGAAATTCCGCTTCTTCTCCGCAACAGACAGTGCATGTTGCGGACTGTAAATTCCGCACCACAGCCTATGGTCCGCAGCGGAGTTTTCTGCAACGTCTGCATGAAAATAACTAAAAAGGTGTGGAAACCAATGGACAAACTGTCTGCAAAGGATTTCCACTGCGGACTGTCCGCAGCGGAATTCCACAGCAATTCCGCCACGTCTGAGTGTGCCCTAAGGCTGGGTTCACAAGGAGTTTTTTGCAGGAGGAAAATCCATTTGGAATTTTGAGGCAGATTATCCCCTGCCTGCACGTCGATTTTCGCTGCGTTTTTCGCTGCGTTTTTCGCCCACGGTCACTGAGCACTACGGCAATAAAGCACAGCGAAATACGTTTTATCTGCCTCCCATTGATGTCAATGGGAGATCAGAGGTGTAAAAGCCCGAAGATAGGGCATGGCCTTTCTTTTTCCCGCGAGCCAATTTTTCCGCCTCCGCCTCCCATTGAAATCAAGGGGAGGCATTTTCGGTCATTTTTTGGTGCGTTTTGCGGCACGGTTTCCGCATCTAAAAACTCGTCAAAAAACTTTGTGTGAACCCAGCCTAACACAAGATATATTAAAAAAAAGTCACATTTCTTTACAAAACATTAACACAAGACATATTTAAAAAAAAAAAGTAACATGTCTTTACAAGACATTTTGCCCTCCTAGGCAGACAGAAAGGAGGAAGTGGCTGAATGGCGCTGACATGTCCCCTTTAAGTGATAGAAGCCAGTGGCAGTGGAGAAGCATACAGAGCCTTGTCTGTGTGTATAGTGTTTAACCCCTATCCGCACGAGTAACTGTACGTCGTTGCGGGAGGTAACTCCCCGCACGAGGACGTACAGTTACTGAGTTTTTTCCGGTGCACACTGTCGGCGACAGTGTGCACCGGGAACCGGGAGGTCAGCTGTCGCAGACAGCTGACATTCCACTCTTGCCGGCCAGCGGTCCTTTGCCGCTGATTTAGGCGAATTAACCCCTTAAATTCGGCGATCGGTTGCAATCGCCAAATTTTAGGGGTTTCTAGCATATCGGCAGACCCCAGTCAGAAAACGCGGGGTTTGCCGATAGTTAGTATGGCAAAAGGTAGCCAAACAATGGTTTCCGGGTCTGCCATGGACGGAAGCCCATCAGGATCAACCTTCGGCTGGAAGTCACTGTGTCGTTCCCAATGCATACTGTCGGCGACACTCCAGTGTTGCCGATCAGTGGCTCATCGCCGCTGATTTTGGCAATTAACCCGTTACTTGCGGGGCTCGATTGCGATCTCCGCATGTAGGGGGTTTGTAGCACATCAGAAGCCCCCATACAATCGTGGGGGCTGCTTATGCTGGTGATGGCATCCGGAGGAGAGGCAACGGCCTCCGGGTCTGCCATGTATGGAAGCCTATGAGGACCAGCCTCTGGCTGATCCTAGTAGACTAACTGTCAGAGTGACTGTGACGTCACACTCACAGTTGGAATACATTACACTACTTAGGCAGTGTAATGTATTCTAGCAGCGATCAGAGCTGCAGGTCAAAAAAAGAAAGTGTAAAAAGTAAAAAAAAAATAATAAACCAAAAAATAAAGTGTAAAAAGTAAAGAAAAGTTTAATAAAAATGTTTTATAAAAGTGTCAAAATAAACGTTTTTGTTTTCCTATAATAAATCATTTATTATAGGGAAAAAATGAAAACGTAAAAAATTTGGTATCACCGTGTTCGTAACGACCCAAACTATGAAACTATAATGTTAATTTTTCCGCACGGTGAACGCCGCAAACAAAATAAACGTAAAACTATGTCAGCATCGCTATTTTTTGGTCACCACCCCTCCCAAGATATAGAATAAAAAGTGATCAAAAAGTCACATTTACCCCAAAATAGTACCAATAAAAACGACAACCTGTCCCGCAAAAAACAAGACCTCCAACAGCTTTTTTGACAAAAAAATAAAAAACTTACGGCTAAGAATATGGTGTCTCAGAAAATAAATTATTTTATAGAAACGTAATTTTATTGTGCAAAAGCTGCAAAACTTAAAAACAACTATACACATATGGTATCGCTGTAATCGTACCGACCCGCAGAATAAAGTAAAACGTAATTTATTGCGCACGGTGAACGCTGTAAGAAATAAAGAATTTAAAGCGCCAAAATCGCTGCTTTTTGGTCACCTTAGCTCTAAAAAAGATCCTGTGGGGTCAAAATGCTCACTATACCCCTAGAAAAATTCCTTGAGGGGTGTAGTTTCCAAAATGCGGTCACTTTTGGGGGGTTTATACTGTTTTGGTCCCTCTGGGGCGCTGCAAACCCGACATGGCACTGAAAACCAATCCAGCAAAATCTGCGCTCCAAAATCCAAAAGTGCTCCTTCCCTCCTGAGCCCTGCTGTGGGTCCAAACATCAGTTTATAACCACATATGGGGTATTGCCGTAATTGGGAGAAATTGCTTTACAAATGTTGGGGTGCTTTTTCTCCATTATTCCTTGTAAAAATGAAAAAATCTATGTTTCCACAGAAAAAAATGGTGTTTTTCATCTTCACAGACTAATTCCACTAAATTCTGCAAAAAAACTGTGGTGTCAAAATGCTAACTATACCCCTAGAAAAATGCCTTGAGGGGTGTAGTTTCCAAGATGGGGTCACTTTTGGGGGGTTTCGACTGTTTAGGTACCACAAGACGTCTTCAAACCTGACATGGTGCCTAAAATATATTCCTAAAAAAAGGAGGCCCCAAAATTCACTAGGTGCTCATTTGCTTCTGAGGCCTGTGTTTCAGTCCATTAGGACACTAGGGCCACATGTGGGATATTTCTAAAAACTGCAGAATCTGGGCAATAAATATTGAGTTGTGTTTCTCTGGTAAAATCTTCTGTGTTACAGATTTTTTTTTATTACAAATGAATTTCGGCAAAAAAAATGAAATTTCTAAATTTCACTTCTACTTTGCCTTAATTCCTGTGAAACGCTTAAAGGGTTAAAATACTTAATGAATGTGGTTTTGAATACCTTGAGAGGTGCAGTTTTCAAAATTGGGTGATTTATGGGGACTTTCTAATATATAAGGCCCTCAAAGCCACTTCAGAACTGAACTGGTCCCTGAAAAAATGGCCTATTGAAATTTTCTTGAAGATATGAGAAATTGCTGCTAAAGTTCTAAGCCTTGTAACGTCCTAAAAAAATAAAAGGACGTGAAAAAAAACCGATGCAAATATAAAGTAGACATATGGGGAATGTTAACTAGTAACTATTTTGTGTGGTATTACTATCTATTTTACAAGCAAATACATTTAAATTTAGAAAAATGCTAATTTTTGCACATTTTTGCTAAAATGTGAAGTTTTTTCACAAATAAATATTAAATTTATCGACCAAATTTTTTCAGTAACATAAAGTACAATATGTCACGAGAAAACAATCTCAGAATCGCTTGGATAGGTAAAAGCATTCCGGAGTTATTACCACATAAAGTGACACATGTCAGATTTTAAAAAATCATCTATGTCTACAAGGCCAAAACAGGCTGTCCTAAAGGGGTTAAGGGACGAAAATCAAAGAGTGGTAGTGGAGAGGCATACAGAACCTTATCTGTGTGTATATTGATGCTATCCTGTCTTGTCTACACCCTATGCACTACAATAGAGCTGTCGTTTTTCATTTAATCCCCTGCCCTGACAATAAGATTACCCTACAGACTCTAAAGGCCCTATTAGGGTATGTTCACACGCTAGACTAAAAACATCTGAAAATACGGGCTCCTGATTTTCAGACGTTTTTTAAGCCACTCGCGAATTTCGCTGCGTTTTTTACGGACGTTTTTGGAGCTGTTTTCCATAGAGTCAATGAAAAATGACTTCAAAAACGTCCCAAGAAGTGACAAGCACTTTTTTTTCAAAATGGCAATGTAAAAAAACAGCCCATCGGAACAGACCGCCGTTTTTCCCGTTGAAATCAATGGGCAGATGTTTGGATGCGTTTTTGCTTTCAATTTTTTGCCCATTTTTCGGGCGTTTACGGCCCGAAAATAGGCCATGTGAACATACCCTTACACCGGCCAACTTTTGCCTGTGCAACGAGTGCCGATCAACGAGACAGCTCGTTGATCAGCGCTCGTTTGCTCCTGTCACAAGGAGCTATGTATGGGGACGAGTGGTCGTTACTCCTATGACTCGTCCCCATATATTATTATCATGTCGGCAGCGCGTCATGAGAGATGTCATGAGAGATGTGCTGCCGACAAAGATAATATTTATTTTTATTAAAACTATATGATCAGCAGATGAGTGAGCGTTTGCTTGTTCATCTTCTGATTGCTGCCCAGTGTAAAAGGGCCTTTAGGGCATGACCACACATGGCGGAATTCCTCCGCAACTGTCCGCATCAATGCCGCACCTAATCCGGGTTGCGGATTACGGCTGCGATCTGCACAAAATGTGCAGAAAATTGATGCGGACTGGCCGCTGCGGACTGCAGGAAAAGTGCTTCCCTTCTCCCTATCAGTGCAGGATAGAGAGAAGGGACAGCACTTTCCCTAGTGAAAGTAAAAGAAATTCATACTTACCGCCCGTTGTCTTGATGACGCGTCCCTCCTTCGGCATCCAGCCCGACCTCCCTGGATGACGCGCCAGTCCATGTGACCGCTGCAGCCTGTGCTTGGCCTGTGATTGGCTGCAGCCGTCACTTACACTGAAACGTCATCCTGGGAGGCCGGACTGGAGACAGAAACGGAGTTCTCGGTGAGTACGAACTTCATTTTTTTTTACAGATACATGTATATTGGGATCGGTAGTCACTGTCCCGGGTGCAGAAACAGTTACTGCCGATCGCTTAACTCTTTCAGCACCCTGGACAGTGACTATTTACTGACGTCTCCTAGCAACGCTCCCGTCATTACGGGAGCCCCATTGACTTCCTCAGTCTGGCTGTAGACCTAGAAATACATAGGTCCAGCCAGAATGAAGAAATGTCATGTTAAAAAACCAATACGCTCCGCACCACACATAACATGTGCATGACAGCTGCGGACTTCATTGCGGAACTTAGAATCTCCATTGAAGTCAATGGAGAAATTCCGCCATGAGTCCGCAACCAGTCCGCCACTGCTCCGCAACAGACAGAGCATGCTGCGGACACCAAATTCCGCTCCGCAGCCTATGCTCCGCAGCGGAATTGTACGCATCGTGTAAACGAACACTGCTAAATTAAAGTGAAAGTCAATGGAGAAACGGCTCCGCTGCGGATTAACGCTGCGGAGTGTCCGCAGCGGAATTTAAGTGAAATTCCGCTATGTGTGAACCCGCCCTTACTCTGTCTACACAGCAAAGCTGAATAACAAACTGTATAAAACAAGAACTATCAGCCTATTGTGTAGAGTCTTGTGGCCTGTGTGATAGCTGGAATATTTGGCCAAGTTCAGATGTGGCGGAATTGCTGTTGAATTCCGCTGCGGAAAGTTCGCAGTGAAATTCTGCAGCAGCTGTTTTTTACATTTGTTTCTATACATTTTTAGGAAACTTAGTTCAGACGTTGCAGAAAATAACTGTGCAGAATTTAGGCTGTGGTGCAGAGTTTCCCCTCCGCAGCATGCACATTATGTTGCGGAGAAGCAGCGGAATTTCAATGCGGATTTCAGCCTTTGCAATGCAAAAACTGAAATCTGTGGCAAATCCGCTGTGATATCTGCAACGTCTGAATTACCTGTCAAATATGCAAATGTTGGTGCAGATTCGTTGCGTAATTGCCCCGAATCTGCATCAACATTTGCAGCGGAAAAATTCTGCCATGTGGGAACGTGGCCTTTTAGGATTTTTCCGATATGAAGTAAAAAAAAAAACATGTTTGTAATACAAAACCTGATTAACACACTCCCTTTAAAGAGGAAACTTTGTTAGAGACAATTTAGTTATGCATGAAAAAAATAAATTACACATATTGTACAATTTTGAAAACCAAGTATTATTATCATGTAATTGAAATAGAGAAGCAATATAATTATGTTGGGCAAATTTTACATTATCATGCATGAGATTATTATCAAGTGGGCAAAATCTTAATTTAGAAGAGATAATTCTCATATATTACCACTGTAACAATCTGGTTATCCTTTAAAGACTGTGTACATAAAAATGTGTATAGTGTGTTTGGTTCAACTTTCTAATTACTGTTTATTAAAAAAATATTTTTACTTTTTGAGATACAGCTGCTTTGTATTCTGTATACAGAATCTGTCAGGTCAGCGGCACTGACGGGTTCAGGGTCAGCGGGTCCTGCATGTCTCAGACACGCAGGATCAAGCTGTTACCGATCACATCTATATTCATAACTTAGATGTGATCGATAACAGGTGGATCCTGCGTGTCAGAGTGTCAGAGACATGCAGGACCCGCTGACACAGAACCTGTCAGTGCCACTGACCTGACAGATACAGGTTTCAGCGCTGGATACAGCTGCTCTGTATACACGATACAAAGCAGCTGTATCTCAAAAAGGTTTTTTTTTTTTTAATAAAAAGTAATTAGAAAGTTGCAATAAACACACTAAACAAAAAAAAAATGTTTTCAAAGTACATAGCCTTTAAAGGGGTTTTCCCACAAGGGAAATTTATGACATATCCACAGGATATGTCATAAACGTCAGATAGATGTGGGTCCCACTTCTCTCTAGGTCCGCACCTATATCTAGAACAGGGGCCTCCTAAACCCTGTTCTAGCTTTTTGTACTCACGTTGTTTCTGTAAGCTCCATAGAACTGAATGGTAATTACGGAAACAGCGTAGCTCTCATGCTATGCTGCTTCCGTAACTGCCATTCACTACTATGGGAGTTACGGAAACAGCGTAGCTCAGCGAGTTGTGCTGTTTCCGTAAGTCCCGACCATGTAATCTGGAACTATCTGGGAGTCAGTGTGAGCACAAAAAGCTAGAACGGGGTTTAGGGGGCCCTGTTCTGGAGATAGGTTCGGGTCCCAGAGGTGGGACCCGCATCTATCTGACATTTATGACATATCCTGTGGATATGTCATAAATGTCCCTCGTGGGAAAACCCCTTTAACTCCTTTCAAAGGATAAGTCTGCTTATTTCCAGAAATCTCATCTTTACACTTACAGTAGGTCCTATACAACCTTCTACTACAGATAAGCAATTTACCTTGTTCTTGAGGTCTTTGGCATTTCCGTTCTTATGGATATTACTAAAGGAGGCCACCGCTGTTCACAAATTGTCACAATTTATCTGCCCATCATTATAGTTTTTTTGTATCTTTAACAACACAATTAACCCCTCAATGACCGCTGATACGCCTTTTCACCGCGGTCATTAATGTGCTTTATTCTAGGCCGCGACCTATTCCCCCAGCCTAATTAACGTCCTGCACTGGTCCCAACGGTATTGATTGAAGTTTACTTGTATCGCAGCCATTTAACACTTCAAATGCTGCGGTCATTAGCGTCCGCTGCATTTGAGTTGTTTACAGAGGGAGTGAGCTCCCTCTGTCACCCATCGGCGGCCCGCAAATTCAATTGCGGGCATCCAATGGGGTGCCATGACAGGCGGGGGCCTAACAAAGGCCCCCAGGTCTGTCCTGGCTATATACCTATTAGTACATGCCAGAAGCATGTCCTAATAGATGCCTGTTCGTTCTTTACTGAAAGACAATAATGCTCTGCTATACGAAGTATACCAAAGCATTATATCTGCGATCTAAAGATCGCATAGTGGAGTCTCTTAGTGAGACTAAAAAATTAACCCCTTAATGACCGCTGATACGTCTTTTCACGGCGGTCATTAATGTGCTTTATTCTAGGCCGCCACCTTTTCCCCGCAGCCTAATCAACGTCCTGCACTGGTCTCCAACGGTAGTGATCGAAGTTTACTTCGATCGCAGCCATTTAACACGTCCGCTGCATTTAAGTTGTTTACAGAGGGAGTGAGCTCCCTCTGTCACCCATCGGCGGCCCGCAAGTTCAATTGCGGGCATCCAATGGGGTGCCTTGGCAGCCGGGGGCCTAACAAAGGCCCCCAGGTCTGCCCTGGCTATACACCGCGTTCCAAATTATTATGCAAATGTTATTTTTTGCTGATTTTCCTAAATAGTCGATGCAAATGACAGTCAGTATAATCTGAAAGCCATCAACTGTTGGAGTATAATGCAAATTGTATTAAACAAATCTCCTACTGATAACAGATTTTATTTTAGAAGTAAAAAACTCAAAATGCACTGTTTCAAATTATTATGCACAACAGAGATCAAAACATTGTAAAGGTTGTTAAGAGAACTAAAATGGTAATTTGTTGAATTTGCAGCATCAGGAGGTCATATTTATAGAAATCAAATGCTCTTTCAATCAAAAAAAAACTTAACAGGCCAAGTTACATGTTAACATAGGACCCCTTCTTTGATATCACCTTCACAAATCTTCCATCCATTGAATTTGTGAGTATTTGGACAGTTTCTGCTTAAAATATCTTTGAAGGATGTCGGAATAGCCTCCCAGAGCTTCTGTTTTGATGTGAACTGCCTCCCACCCTCATAGATATTTTGCTTGAGGATGCTCCAAAGGTTCTCAATAGGGTTGAGGTCATGGGAACATGGGGGCCACACCATGAGTTTCTCTCCTTTTATGCTCATAGCAGCCCATGACACAGAGGTATTATTTGCAGCATGAGATGGTGCATTGTCATGCATGAAGATAATTTTGCTACGGAAGGCACGGCTCTTCTTTTTGTACCACGGAAGAAAGTGGTCAGTCATAAACTCTACGTACTTTGCAGAGGTCATTTTGACACTGTTAGGGACCCTAAAGGGGCCTACCAGCTCTCTCCCCATGATTCCAGCCCAAAACATGACCACCTCCTTGCTGATGTCGCAGCCTTGTTGGGACATGGTGGCCATTCACCAACCATCCACTACTCCATCCATCTGGACCATCCAGGGTTGCACGGCACTCATCAACAACACGGTTTGAAAATTAGTCTTCATGTATTTCTGAGCCCACTGCAACTGTTTCTGCTTGTGAGCATTGTTTAGGGGTGGCCGAATAATAGCTTTATGCACACTTGCAAACCTCTGGAGGATCCTACACCTTGAGGTTTGCGGGACTCCAGAGGCACCAGCGGCTTCAAATACCTGTTTGCTGCTTTGTAATGGCATTTTAGCATCTGCTCTCCTAATCCTATTAATTTGTCTGGCAGAAACCTTCCTCATTATGCCTTTATCTGAATGAACCCGTCTGTGCTCTGAATCAGCCACAAATCTTTTCACAGTACGATGATCACGCTTAAGTTTTCTTGAAATATCCAATGTTTTCATACCTTGTCCAAGGTATTGCACTATTTCACGCTTTTCAGCAGCAGAGAGATCCTTTTTCTTTCCCATATTGTTTCAAACCTGTGGCCTGCTTAATAATGTGGAACGACCTTCTTAAGTAGTTGTCCTTTGATTGGGCACACATAGCAAACTAATTATCACATGTGTCTGAGATTGATTACAATGATCCAAAGAGCCATAAGACACAATACCATCCATGAGTTTAATTGAAAAATTAATAATTAAATGTTTATTAAATCCAATGTGCATAATAATTTGGAACACGGTGCATACCTATTAGGATGTGCCAGAGGCATGTCGTGATAGATGCGTGTCAGTATTATACTGACAGGCAATAATGCTCTGGTATACGAAGTATACCAAAGCATTATATCTGCGATCTAAAGATCGCATAGTGGAGTCTCCTAGTGAGAATAAAAAATTAATTAATGTGAAATAAAAATGAATAAGGTACACATTAAAAAAAATAAAAACATTTTTTTTCCATAAAAAAATGGTTTTATTTAGTAAAAGTGTAAAAATAAAATAAAAACTGCACATATATGGTATCCCGGCAATTGTAATGACCCCAAAAATAAAGTTATCATATTATTTAAACCGCAAGGTGAACCCCGTAAAAACAACGTAAAAAAAGCGACAAAATTGCTATTTTTTTCCCATTTCCCCCCAAAATTACAATAATAAAAGATTAATCAATAAGTACCACGTACCCCAAAATGATAGCAATGAAGTCCCGCAAATATCAAGCCCTCATATGGCGACATTGACGGAAAAATAAAAAAGTTCCGGCTCTTGGAAAGCGGAGATGCAAAATAAAATGATTCAAAAGTTTTTATATTCTGCAAAAGTAGTAAAACATAAAAAAACTATGCATATTTGGTATCACCCTAATCGTACCAACCCATAAAATAAAGGTAGCATGTTATTTACTCCGTACAGTAATCGGCGTAAATGTAAAACGAACAGAACAATGGCTAAATTGCTGTTTTTTTTATATCCCCCCCCCAAAGAAAGTTAATAAAAGTTAATAAAAAAATTCTACATACCCCATAACGGTGGAATTGAAAAATACAAGTTGTCCGGCAAAAAACAAGTCCACATACAGCCATGTTCACGTGAAAATAAAGAAGTTATAGCTCTTCGAATGTGACTATGGAAAAACTAAAAAAATTGCTTTGTCATTAGGGCCTAGAATGCAAGCATTGTGAAGGGGTTAAAGCCCCACATTGTACAATGCAAAGTAGTAAGATCTGACCACTGGCTGAATATAAAATCTGAAAGCCTCATAATGAAAAACGAAAATAGTAGTTTACAGCAATTATACAGATATGTCTGATGCCAGATGTACCTGTAGATGTAGGCACAATTGTAACTTCACAATGTATTCTCTGTGGTTTGCAGATAAATCTACTATGTTATCTAAGTTCTCGCCATGCGCAAAAACAGCAGTTTCAGTGATAAATAGAGATGAGCGAACCGGGACAACCGAACCCGGTTTCGGTCCGAACATCGGGAAAAGTTCGGTTCGCAGCGAATCCGAACTTCACCGGGTTCGGCCGAACCCGTTTTGACTGAACCCGGTCAAAAATATTATACAAATCGGCAGCCACTTGTCTCTATCAATCACTGATAGAGAAAAGAGGCTGCTGATTAAAAATAAAATAAAAAGCATTTCATACGTACCCGGTCGTTGTCTTGGTGACGAGTCCCTCTTCTTCCTCCAGTCCGACCTTCTTTTCTGACGCGGCAGCCTGTGATTGGCTGCAGAGGCCTCTGCAGCCTGTGATTGGCTGCAGAGGGCGCGGCAGCCTGTGATTGGCTGCAGCGGTCACATGGGCTGTATCGTCATCCAGGAATGTCGGGCCGGATGTCGAGAGGGACGCGTCACCAAGGCAACGGCCAGGAGACCGGACTGGAGGAAGCAGAAAGTTCTCGCTAAGTATGAACGTCTTTTTTTTTTTACAGGTTGATGTATATTCTGATCGGAATTCACTGTCCATGGTGCTGAAACAGTTACTGCCGATCAGTTAACTCTTTCAGCACCCTGGACAGTGACTATTTACTGACGTCGCCTAGCAACGCTGCCGTAATGACGGGTGCACACATGTAGCCACCTGTCATTACGGGGCCTCATGCACACGACCGTAAAAACCCCTGTTATTAGCCCGAAATAGCGGGCCCATAGACTTCTGTTAGCCACGGGTACCATCCCATTTTCTCACGGGAAGGTGCCCGTGCCGTTAAAAAGATAGAACATGTTCTATTTTTTTATTTTACGGGCCGTGCTCCTATACTTTATAATGGGAGCACGGCTCGGAAATATGACCGGCTGCCCGTGACCGGCCGTGCCCGGCCGTGCTTAGCTCCTGAAATACTCTGTGCTGCCTTAAACTCTGTGGACAGGTCAGGATCCTGTTTCTTTTAAATGCTGCTGGGGAACCCGCTCTATCTACTATATAAGGCTGCGCTACAGTGCAGCATTTAAAAGAAACAGGATCCTGACCTGTCCACAGAGTTTAAGGCAACACAGAGTATTTCAGGAGATGAGCGTGCGGATCTTGTGCGGGGTGGTGACTTGCCAATCATGTGAAGGTGTTATTGAGGACAGGAGTGGAGGAGAGGTAACAGACTGAGCTACGTAATGGTAAGAGTAGAGTTCACAGCAGCACAGAGTATTTCAGGAGAGGAGCGTGGAGATTCAGTGCTGCTGTGAACTCTGCTCTTACCATTACGTAGCTCTCAGTCTGTTACCTCTCCTCCACTCCTGTCCTCAATAACACCTTCACATGATTGGCAAGTCACCACGTAATGGTAAGATCAGAGTTCACAGCAGCACAGAGTATTTCAGGAGATGAGCGTGCGGATCTTGTGTGGGGTGGTGACTTGCCAATCATGTGCAGGTGTTATTGAGCACAGGAGTGGAGGAGAGGTAACAGACTGAGAGCTACGTAATGGTAAGAGCAGAGTTCACAGCAGCACAGAATCTGCACGCTCCTCTCCTGAAATACTCTGTGCTTCTGTGAACTCTGCTCTTACCATTACGTAGCCCAGTTTGTTACCTCTCCTCCACTCCTGTCCTCAATAACACCTTCACATGATTGGCAAGTCACCACCCCGCACAAGATCCGCACGCTCATCTCCTGAAATACTCTGTGCTGCTATGAACTCTACTCTTACCATTACGTGGTGACTTGCCAATCATGTGAAGGTGTTATTGAGGACAAGAGTGGAGGAGAGGTAACAGACTGAGAGCTACGTAATGGTAAGAGCAGAGTTCACAGCCGCACAGAGTATTTCAGGAGATGAACGTGCGGATCTTGTGTGGGGTGGTGACTTGCCAATCCTGTGAAGGTGTTATTGAGAACAGGAGTGGAGGAGAGGTAACAGTCTGAGCTACGTAATGGTAAGAGAAGAGTTCACAACAGCACAGAATCTGCAAGATCCTCTCCTGAAATACTCTGTGCTGCTGTGAACTCTGCTCTTACCATTACGTAGCTCAGTCTGTTACCTCTCCTCCACTCCTGTCCTCAATAACACCTTCACATGATTGGCAAGTCACCACCCCGCACAAGATCCGCACGCTCATCTCCTGAAATACTCTGTGCTGCTGTGAACTCTGCTCTTACCATTACGTGGTGACTTGCCAATCATGTGAAGGTGTTATTGAGGACAGGAGTGGAGGAGAGGTAACAGACTGAGAGCTACGTAATGGTAAGAGCAGAGTTCACAGCAGCACAGAATCTGCATGCTCCTCTCCTGAAATACTCTGTGCTGCTGTGAACTCTGCTCTTACCATTACGTAGCTCAGTCTGTTACCTCTCCTCCACTCCTGTCCTCAATAACACCTTCACATGATTGGCAAGTCACCACCCCGCACAAGATCCGCACGCTCATCTCCTGAAATACTCTGTGCTGCTATGAACTCTACTCTTACCATTACGTGGTGACTTGCCAATCATGTGAAGGTGTTATTGAGGACAAGAGTGGAGGAGAGGTAACAGACTGAGAGCTACGTAATGGTAAGAGCAGAGTTCACAGCCGCACAGAGTATTTCAGGAGATGAACGTGCGGATCTTGTGTGGGGTGGTGACTTGCCAATCCTGTGAAGGTGTTATTGAGAACAGGAGTGGAGGAGAGGTAACAGTCTGAGCTACGTAATGGTAAGAGAAGAGTTCACAACAGCACAGAATCTGCAAGATCCTCTCCTGAAATACTCTGTGCTGCTGTGAACTCTGCTCTTACCATTACGTAGCTCAGTCTGTTACCTCTCCTCCACTCCTGTCCTCAATAACACCTTCACATGATTGGCAAGTCACCACCCCGCACAAGATCCGCACGCTCATCTCCTGAAATACTCTGTGCTGCTGTGAACTCTGCTCTTACCATTACGTGGTGACTTGCCAATCATGTGAAGGTGTTATTGAGGACAGGAGTGGAGGAGAGGTAACAGACTGAGAGCTACGTAATGGTAAGAGCAGAGTTCACAGCAGCACAGAATCTGCATGCTCCTCTCCTGAAATACTCTGTGCTGCTGTGAACTCTGCTCTTACCATTACGTAGCTCAGTCTGTTACCTCTCCTCCACTCCTGTCCTCAATAACACCTTCACATGATTGGCAAGTCACCACCCTGCACAAGATCCGCACGCTCATCTCCTGAAATACTCTGTGCTGCTGTGAACTCTGCTCTTACCATTACGTGGTGACTTGCCAATCATGTGAAGGTGTTATTGAGGACAGGAGTGGAGGAGAGGTAACATACTGAGAGCTACGTAATGGTAAGAGAAGAGTTCACAGCAGCACTGAATCTGCACGCTAATCTCCTGAAATACTCTGTGCTGCCTTAAACTCTGTGGACAGGTCAGGATCCTGTTTCTTTTAAATGCTGCACTGTAGCGCAGCCTTATATAGTGGATCGAGCTGGTTCCCCAGCAGCATTTAAAAGAAACAGGATCCTGACCTGTCCACAGAGTTTAAGGCAGCACAGAGTATTTCAGGAGAGGAGCGTGTGATTGGCTGCAGAGGCCGCTGCAGCCTGTGATTGGCTGCAGAGGCGGTCACGTGGGATGAAGCGTCATCCCTGGAGGCCGGCCTTCTGACGTCATCCTGACGTGCGTGACCGCCACTACAGCCTGTGATTGGCTGCAGCGGTGACATGGATGAAACGTCATCGCTGGAGGCCGGACAGGAGGAATGTAAGTATGAACGTATTTTTTTTTTTTATTACATTAAAATTGTATTTTCTGTGCGCCGAGCATGTACTGTAAAGGTTGCTGAAAGAGTTAGTGCAGCCTATTAACTCTTTCAGCACCTTGGACACTACCATTCTCGGCGCACGGAAATTACAGGTTCGGTCAGAACTAGTTCGGTCCGAATCGAACTTTTTCGTGAAATTCGGCGAACTAGCCGAACCAAACTTTTCATAAGTTCGCTCATCTCTAGTGATAAATAACATTCTTAGCTCTATTATATCCTCTGGTGTACATATCATGAAAACAGAATAGGCGGCTTGGGAAAGCAGGCAGTGAACACACCCCAGTCCCACCTCAGGGCATCGCTAAAGACTCATTGATTCCAGTATAAAATGCCATCTTGCCCCCACGGCCCCCCCCCCCCACACAACTTATTGTTTTCAGATGGAGACTCCATCTAGGAGACTCCACTATGCGATCTTTAGATCGCAGATATAATGCTTTGGTATACTTCAATAACATTTTGATCAATTTGGTGCAGTTTCTGCCTGTCTAGTCTATTTTTATCCTGTTTAACTTTAAGACAGTATTAATAAATCTCACCCACTATATCTGAGGCAATTTATTATGTGCTATTCTGATTTTTACCTACACCATCTTGACCAGTTTAACAGAAGCAGCATTTAGAGGTGACCTTTTAATTCATCAAGTCATGTCACATGTATCCATCCATATTGCAGAAAACGCTGTCGTATGTTTACAAATGATCTAGGTCAGAAACAATTAAATTACATAGATAAATTTGAATTTCAAACAGCCTCCTGCCTTTAGCTATTTCCTCCATTAACCTTTACAAGTGTAAATCCCTTGGTTGTCTGTTTCAAGGAAAAGAAAAAATCCAATGTTTGCCATTTCTTTTTATGTAATGTTAACTTTATTTTTAAATGTCATTTGATTTTGTTTAAATTAGGATCATGAAACTTTTATTGTTAAACAAAACAATTAAAGTTACCTTGAATTTAAAGTACCGTGTGGATTACGGTCAAGTACGCATAGCACCATCCACTCTGTACATTTGAAGTGTTGCTTTTTTCTACTAGATAGATAGATAGATAGATAGATAGATAGATAGATAGATAGATAGATAGATAGATAGATAGATAGATAGATAGATAGATAGATAGATAGATAGATAGATAGATAGATAAGATAGATTAGATAGATTAGATAGATAGCAATAAAAGGAAAGACAGATTTTTGGACAGACATTCAAAGAGAAAAATAGACAGAGAGATAACTTATTATTCTCCTTAGTTTTCCAAAAGTGAATGTCAAATTTAGCAAATTGCTTTGTCCAATACATCCGAATAGCCAATAAGTAGCCTATTGGACAATAAAATTGCTAATTGATAACATCAATTTTAATCAAATGTAATAATTAAATCAATATATGAAATATCTATTGTATTATTTTAAAATTATGTTAATATTTGAACAAAATTGTAATATTAGGTTTTCCATTCAAAATAAAAATATAATATTAATACATAGTATCAAAAGGAGAATGCTCCTATAATGAATAAATACAAAATATCAGGGAGCATGTTGGTATCCAGAGTATTTTAAATAATAGACTCAATCAATGTCAGCAGACTACTATAAATATGAGGCGGCTCAATGCTTAGTCATCACGTTTTGCACATGCTGTAATAAGAAAACTTGTCAATCAAACCTTCACATGTTAAATTAATGCATCAGATAATCCATACATCTTAACTGTGTAGGGGCTGATTAAAAGAACATAAAATGTCATCTCAATAAGATTACTGTTCTCAGTCATTCCTCACACCCTTCCCTCTTGGAAAATATTTGGCCTTTGCATTTCAAAATCTTTGTTGTGTTAAGCAAAATGTTACCCTTTCTGCTAAAGAAGCAAAATAGACCGTAAGTATATAAAAGTGAAAGGAAATTATGATTAACAATACCAATATAATTAGTGATATTACAGTGATCGTAATAATACGATAAACAAATATAAACATTTATCTGTCTTTGATTTATCAATCTATTTATCTATTATATATATATATATATATATATATAATATTAATATATACTGTGACAACTTGGGGCGGGGTAAGTTAGCTCACAGGATCGCCATCTCCAGGGTAAGATGGTTGGCACACTTAAGAATTTTCACTCCAACAGGGTGTATTTGGTATGAAACTGGCCGCAACCAGCTTTATTGTCTTCATACAGTTAACCCCCTTAAGGACACGGCCAATTTTGGCCTTGAGGACAGAGCAATTTTTTTACATTTCCCTCTTTGCATCCCGACGCTCATAACTCATTTATTTTTTGTACTACGTAGTTGTATGAGACTTTGTTTTTTTGCGGGACGGGTTGTACTTTATGTACGTACCATTTTTTGGTACAAATACATTATCGTTTAATTTCTATAAATTTTAATTTTGGCGAATATGCAGAAAAAAAGCAGTTCCACTGCAGTTTTAATATTTTTTTTTTTTTTACACCATACACCGATCATCATAAATAATGTCATACATTTGTTGTACAGGTTGTTACGGTCGTGGCGATACCAAATATGTCTATATTATTTCATGTTTTGGAACTTATATTTTAAAAAGTTTATGTATTATAAAAAAATGTGTGTTTGTGTATTTTTTTTACTTTTTATTTATTTATTTATCATTCATTTTTTTTTAAATTCATTTAACTTTTTTTTTTAATCCCATAAAGGGATTTATCATTTTGATTTTTATTTTGTAACTGCAATGTACTTGCATAGATCTATATGCCAGTATATTAGCATGTGTACTGATTGTACACAGGCAGTTGTTAGGGCAGACCTCAGTATGCCCTAACAACAGGAAGTATGTTCAGACAGCCCTGGGGTCCTTCAATGGACCCTGGGCTGTCTGGCCATACGAGTTGTGGGCTTTGATCGCGTCACAGTTATATTCTGTAACGCGATCAATGTGCAGTCCCCTCTCTTTGAACGCCGCGATCAGCTTTCATCGCGGCGTTCAAAGGGTTAACAGCGGAGAGAAGATGTTTCTCTTCTCCCCGCTGTCAGAGCGGGGCCGTGGCTGTGTATTACAGCCGTTGCCCCGCTCTCGATCGCGCGCATAGACGCGCACAGGGACGGCTGTCACACAGGACGAGTATGCTCGTCCTAATGCGCGAAGTGCTCGCCGCTCAGGACGAGCATACTCGTGATGTGTCGGCAACCAGTTAAAGCAGTTTTACAAAACAGTTCGAAAATAAACCCTAGGCCATCCAGCCTCTAACTAAACATATAGCTTCACTAGCTATCAGGGTGAAAGGCCTTTTGCCCAGCCCCTCACAACAAACGTATGTTCTTACCAGAACCTCTGACTCCCACAGGCTGGCAATACCTGTCTTCCTCAGACTGGGAGAATTGTGTGAATAGATCACACCTTTCTTAAAGGAGCCTTCACAGCTGGCAGCGAATGCGACTCATAAGGCAGCCCAAAGCCTGGACTGTCCTGCAGACGGAGTGGAACTTTTACTATTCTCTTCCACTCCAGCAACCCAGACCATTTAAATCTATAATTCTGGGCCAAAATCCTGCCCCTTAGTAGCTGCACTGCTAAAATATATGTAAAATAAAGGCATTGTTACCAGTTTCTCCAGTTTGTTTCCATGACACAGCATTTGCCTAGTGATTTGATTAAAATTAATAAAACTTTACATTATACCTATATTGTTGTACTTCTGAATACATAAAATGTCCCCGTTTCCTAATTGCAGGTTTTCTGTAAACGTTCAGAACCCATCCATCTAGTGTAAAACAATAAGTAGAAAACATGGAAGAGGGGAGGAGGGGTTGTAGCTGCAGTTCCTCTCTCTAAATGGTTTGTGAGGCTGCATGCTGCTAGAACAAAGAGGGAGCATCAGATGGGAGCGCAGCTTTACATCATTCCGGGAAGAACCCGCCTAGTCGGCAGTCATGGAGAGAGAATTTCTGTATTTGCGAAAAACAACTGAGGGAATAAATATTACCCAAATGCAGGTTACACACAACATTTTTGGTGGTACAATATTTCTTGTATATAGTTTATCTAAAGCTGCCTAAGAAGTTTTTAAAGACTCTACAATCTTGTCTGTCCTTTGTTATCAGCCACTTCTTTCAATGTACATAGTAGTTTGGAGGATATTTTATGAAATTTTATTGTATATTTAGCTTTAGGAAAACAAGATATCTAAAAATAAATGGTGGAATTGACATCGTCTTTTCATTGATGTAGGAGAGAAAACGTTTACTATTGAAGGGTTAAATTGACAAGTGTGTGAATATAATCTATACAAACTGGGTATATATTTTGTTAAGTTATACACTGCTCTTTTAATAGCTTTGTAAAAATTTCAAGAAGTTATATGTCTCCATCTAATCTGTGACGCAATATCGGAGCATCTTGAGTTCCAGGAATATCAAGTTTTTGTCATAATTTTTCTAGTGTAGAATGTATTGTTTCTGATCCCAACAGAGACTCAGAGAAAAAGTCCAGTGGATCACACTTTTTACCAATAGAATTGTCTTTTTTCTTAGGCTACTGTTTTGGCTAAAGGTAGTTTGTGTCAGCCTCTGGTACAAAGTCGTTTTTTGCAGATTTATTCCTGGAATAACTTTGGCTAAAAAAAATATAAAGACAATTTCATTCACTGAAGCAAGCAATTGCCTCAAGCTACCAAAGAAAAAGATGCACAGTTATACGTGCCGGGTCATCGACAGGAAAAGATTGGCAGGTGGAATTGTGATCACGAACAAACGTATAGTTGTAATAGCAAATTGACAAATTCATCAGACTCAGGCATAACAATTTCCAGATAATGTTTTAGCAACATCTAGTCATACAGGGTATCAGTGATGAGGAGAATTCAAGACAGGTCCGGCCAAAAAAAGAGGGGAAAAGGTCATAGATTGTGTGCAGGCAAGCGAGTAACAAACTATTATAATTGGAATACCTGTGCCAGAGCAGAACCTACTGTATATAATGGGACCAAGTACTAATCAACTAGGAATACCGCTGGAATATGGTCAAATAGCTTTATTCCAAAAACCATGCCACCCAGAGTCTCAAATAGATCTGAGGGTTGTGAGTACCATCTTGTAACCATCTGCTTGGCTGTATTCAATGTCCTGATGCATTACTATTACTAGTCTAGTAGCAGAAGTAGGATAAATTATCCAGTAATGGGGCAGCACTGCCAGGAGAGAATTAATATGTGAATTATCTTCATAATACAGTAAGTTGATAATAAAATATCTGAATTACTATCCATAATAATCAAACGCACAAGATTAATTACATTGTAAGAAGTGTGGCTACTTCTATAAAAGCAGAACTTTTTGCAGTTTGATGTTCTGAAGCACTCAGGTTTGTGTCTACATCATATCGAGAAAAAATTACATCAGCCATGACCTCAAAGAAGCAATTGTTCATGCTCTTTAATCTGGAAAGGGTTATAAGGCCATCACCAAACAAGTCATCACTCTACATTGAGAAAGAATATTTACAAATGGATAGCCTTCTAGACAGTTGCCAATCTTTTCAGAAGTGGGCGTCAAAGAAAATAACAGAGCTACAACACCCATGAGCTACAACAGGCCTCTGTAAGCACATTACATATTTATGTTCATGACAGAACAAAAACAAAAAAGACTGAACAAGTATGGCTTTCATGGAAGAAAGACTAGAAAAAAGCCCCTTCCGCAGTACAACTTAGTTTTCCTAATTGCATGTGAACAAACCACAAATTTTCTGGAATAATGAAGTAGATTTTCTATTCAAAATGCACCAAGGGTGTGTGGCGTAGACAAAAATGGGGGAGTGGCCGAGCCAAAAGAAGGCAAAGCTTAAAATGTGCCACATTGCGCTAAAATTTGGTGCAAAAAACTTGGTCTAAAGTAAGCAAAGTAAGGGACCCTAAGAGAGCTGTGAATAAAAAAAGTGCCCTCAAACATCAATGAACTGAAGCAATATAAGAGTGGGGCAAAGTAAACTCCTGCAGGATATGTTTAGAGTAAAAGTTATTGTTCTTAAAGGTGATTCTACATGTTATTGAATTATAGGGTGTACTTATTTTTTCCACCTGGTTTCTTCAAGATCCTCTAGTTTTTTAAAAATGGTTAACTTATCTGTCCTGTTTTTTTTTGTCATCAGAGGTTATTAGCTTATAAAATTTGGTGAGGCACATACAATTGTTATATAGGTCCAGATAAATTTAAAAAAACAACTATTAATTTACTGTATAAATATATAAACTTTGCTATAGCTCATATGTCTATAAACATTTGTAGTTAGGGCCCATTCACACGAAAGTGAATAACGTCCGTGTGCTGTGCATGGAAATCACGAGCAGCACACGGACCCATTCATTTCAATGGGGCCATTCACAAATGCGTGAGTTTTCACGCAGCGAGAGTCCCCTGCGTGAAACTCACTGCATGTCCTATAGTGGTGCATTTTCACAAACCTATGCTCCCATTGAAGTCAATGGGTGCGTGAAAATCACGCACCGCACACGGATGCACATCCATGTGCGGTGCATGATTTGCGCATCAAATCAATTGAAAATAATAAAAAAAAAGATGTGCTTGAGTGAATAACGCATGCCCCTCGCAAAGCACACTGATGCATAACGCAACCCACATGGACCAGATACAGAATCTGATACGTTCGTGTGGATGTAGCCTTAAGACTTAATAAAAAGCATCCTACCGTACTGTGCATACATGACGAGGGAAAAAAGAGTGCGGTCTTGTCTTACCTTACCTCCCGCTACTGTAACAATTCACCCGCTGCGTCCCCCACTTACCATACTGCTACCTAGCCCAATAAGACACAGAGACTTTGCTTGGAATGAATTTGGTCACAACAGCCATTTTATTAACAAACAAAACAATTCCAGACATCAATACACAGGAAATAAATAACCACAATTTACATAACATTGGGAGGGAGGTCCATGAAGCTCAGGAAGGAGGATCTGGCACCAATCTGCCCATACAATGTAATTTTACCCCCAGCCGTCCAAAACACAAGCTCAGAGGCACCGTGACCAACCGCAGATGGCTAAAACGTCACATGTACCTACTCCTCGGGACACCACCCAGCAGGAGCTCAAATCCACCAGATGCCCCAGAACATAATTTTGGGAGGGACCATCCCTACTGTTAGTCCCTCCCCCACCAAATTTTACCAACTCCAAGGAGCCCCAACCACGCCACGCTGCCGTGACACTGTACCCATACTACAATATAATAAACAGCAAAGAATGTACAATAAACCCCCCCCCCCCTAAATGAATGGAAAACAACCCTAAAGAAGACAAAATGGGAGGGTGGGCAGGACAACCTATCCGTGGTTTCTTTCGGGTTAGACTGGCGCTAAGTACGGAGCGCCGTCTAACCCACCCTCGTGCCCCTCGGCTCCTCCCCTTCCTCTTCCCCTCGTTATGGGGCCTCCCCCTACCTGCGGCTGGGTACGGCCGTTCTGTTCCAATACAGACTAATGATTACTGAATACAAACAAACCTTGTGTGTAGTCTGATCCTGCAGTCATGTAAAGCTCTCTTTCATCTGTCCCCTCTTTTTGATAACCTACAGAGAGTTGGATAGGAGGCAGAAGCAGTAGAGTAAGAGTCCTTGTACACCAGCCAATTTTAGCCGTAAAAACAAGCGACCATGATCAAAACAGCTCGTTGATCGGCACTCGTTTGTTCCTTTTATAAGGAGCCATGATCAGTAATGTATGGGGACAAGTGATTGTTAGTATGATTACACAGGGAGATGTGCTGCCGACAACAATAATAGTTATTGCTGCATAAATGATACGATCAGCCGATGAACGAGTGTTTGCTTGTTCATCGGCTGATCGTTGCCCTGTATGCACAGGGAAATTATCGGGAACTAGTGTGCATATGAATGCTCGTTTGCCCAATTATTGGCCCGTGTAAAAGTACCTTAATACATGACTACAAGATCTGCCTACACACACAATATGCTTTTATTTTGTAACCATGAAGACACAGGCCTACATAGGGACTGTAAACACAAAATGTTAGAATATTTTAATCAAAACCATGTGCTTCTTTTTGTTTTTTGAGATGCATTGTAAAAATATGCTGTAGAATGAAACACAAATGTGTCATACAAATAACGCTATAAATAAATATGCCTCAATGTATTTGCATGAAAGACTATCTTACCATGTTGTAGTGCCGAAAAAATACTTGAAAGAATACTAACTTAAACAATGTGTAATAACTTACCTAATTCTAGGCATTCGCCTGGCTTATTACCATTCTTTGGTGATCTATAATATGATGTCACATGACATCGCAGCCTGATGTCATGTAATCACACAGTGTGATGTCATGTTTTTTCAGGATTGTCGCAATACGGAGAACATAAAAAAAGTTTTCACATGAAATTCATGACAGAATCCTCACTTAGTCTCATATTTCTTATGCACACGGCCATATTATGGCTCCGTTTTGTAAGGATCCTTATACTGTACCTCCCCATTCCTCTGATTTTAACATGGAGGCGTATGAAGATTTTTCCGTCAAATTCTGTGCCAATCAGACAGAAAAAAGTCATAGCTTACTCCATTGCCTCTAGGGCACAATATCTCCCATTTACATGGGAGTCCAACTGAGCCAGTATGGCACTGAATGTCGGCGGTACAGCTCCATACTAAAGGAGAACTACGGGCTCCGTGCACTGCTGTGTCAGTGTTTATGAGCTCTTATAAACATCTTATGATTTACAAAAGGTAAAATATAAAACAGAAGACAGGATACAGTCTAAAAATATATTTTACAGTACACTGTAGATGCAGCGAAAGTAAATAAATCAAGTTTGGGGCTTTGTAAGAAGAGTCTGCGTGCAACTTAATTAAACAGGCTCTTAGATTAATGAGAATTAAATTTACTTCAATAGAAACATCTACTGAATTGAAAGACACTGGACCTCTCACACCAAAATCCAATATACATAAAGTAATAGCCCTTTTAATTGCTCTGTACTGCCATTTTGCAAATGGGGCCAATTAACAAACAATTCTGAGAAAACCCTAATATTTTTTTCTCTACCTCCTCATCAGAACGGGATCATGCAGGTAGAAGCTATCTGTTGTAAATTAATATGCAGGCAATAAGTAATGCATCTTGCATAATTTGGTGTGAGGCCGTTAAATACATTTGCCGTGCCTTTGCTGTGTCTTTTCTGAAGGTGTAATCTGCTATTTGATTCTGAAGCATCTGTTCAGGGAAAGTTTAACTTTCAGGTAGGTTCTTCTTAATAAGAGATCAAAGACTATATTAATGAGATTTCCTCTTGTAATTTATTTCTAGTTTTATTATTTAATTTCTATCAGGGTAAATTTCAGCTTGGCAAAAGCCTTATTAGAATCTTAAACACAAATTGTAACCTTGTTTTAATGCAAAATGGCAAATGCAATGCCATAAAAAGAGGGCAAAAAAGTTTCTAATTATTCCCTCACAGTAAAGGGAGTTTGCAAAAAATAGTTCACCTTCTGGTGCCAGTTATAAAAAAAAAATAACTATTTGATGTAAGCTTTTATTTTTTTTTATACATTGTTCCCTTTCTTTCATTTTAATGTAGAGGTCCAACATTTTGATATGATTATTTTAATGAGGCATCTTTATAAAGGTGAGAGCTCTGTTTTCTGCCACAGACATAGAGTTAAATCAATAAAGATAAACCACCTATATTTATATAAGGGCCCAACATCAACCACAAGTAAATAATAATATCACACTATAAAATATCACACTATGCACACACTTAGACGTTATGAAGATGAACGTTGTTCATGTCCATGTGCTGTCCGAGTGTATAACTAACAGCACACTGGCTAAATACTGACACATTGAAGTCAATGGGCCAATTTACATGTCCGATTGTCTGCACTGACCATCAGTCCCTGCAGAGAAAATCGCAGCATACACTAGTTTGGTCCGATCCTTGCATTGGACTCGCCGATTCACGTTAATGGGTGAAAAAAAACTGACAGCACACGGATGCCATCTGAGTGCAGTCAGTTTTTCACTGCTGGGTTTCTAGCAGATGCTGAAAAGAAAGAAGAAAGTAGTGCCAGAAAAGAATCAGTTTTTCATTGACGTAAAAAATTGATGATCACTAATGCTACACAGATAGAAAAAAACTGACAGACTGAACGCACTCTGACACAATCCTGATTGAATTCTGATGTAAAATCACCCGTTTTTCCCTAATGTAACATTGAAGAGTTTTACATTGTTTGTGAGTACGGCCTTATATATCAGTTGTACCTCTGCAGACGCTTATAAAAACATTACAGAAGTGCAGTAATGCACACCAGTAATTCCTTACGACTAGTGGCGTAACTACCGTGGTAGCAGCCGTAGTGGCTGCTATAGGGCCCACGGCTTAAAGGGGCCTGTGCCGCCAGCCGTCAGCCCCCCCCCATATGCTTGGTGGTGCCGCTAACAGCCGTTATGGCTGCTACAGTGGTAGCGCTGCTACTATGGAGCCCGCGCCGCCGAGCCTCCAACAAGTATGGGCCGGGTGACACAGGCCCTCTCATGCCTGTAGGCATCGCTAGCACCGGAGTGGGCCCAGTGCTAGCGACAGCCAAATGAATGCATTAGCGCTGAATAGCCGAGCATGCCCGACCATTCAGCGACTTACAATGACACTGATTGGCTAGCGTCACAATGGCGTCATCGCGCCGCTTTCATGCTTGAAAAGCGCTGATTGACGGGGCAAGAAATTCTGTTGCGCCAATTGGACGACGCTCGTTCAGCTCCTGCAAACCTGCTCAGAAGAGAGCAGATCTGCATCATCAGCGAACAGGAACGGGATCATGTGAGTATGTAAAGTTTTTTTTGTTTTTTTTCCTCATAAAACTGTTAATGGCATTATCTGTAGTGGGGGCTCTATCTACAGGGGGGGTCGTCTATATGTGGGCCACTATATACAGGGGGGTGTCTATATGGGGATGTGGGGCACTAGCTACAGGGGTGGTCTGTATGTGGGGATGTGGGGCACAATCTACAGGGGGTCTATATGTGGGCCACTATCTACAGGGAGGGGTCTATATGTGGGGATGTGGGGCACTGTCTACAGGGTAGTCTATATGTGGGGCACTATATACAGGGGGAGCTATATGTGAGACACTATACAGGGGTGGGCTATATGTAGAGCACTATCTATAGGGGAGCTATTTTTTTAGGGCACATTCTATAGGGGTGGGCTATATTTGGGACACTATATACAGGGGTGGGAAACCTGTGGGGCACTAGCAACAGGGTGGCTATATGTAGGGCACTGTCTACATAGGTGGGCTATACGTGGAGCACTATCTATAGGGGAAGCTATATGTAGGGCAGCACGGTGGCTCAGTGGTTAGCACTATTGCCTTGCAGCTCAGGAGTGCATATGTGGGCACTATCTACAGGAGCTGTATGTGGGACACTATCTACAGAGGCTTCTATGTAGGTCACTATCTACAGAGGCTCTATGGGGGTACTATCTACAGGGGGCACGTTGTGTGTGACAGTGTATGGTACTATTATAATCAGGGACAAAGTGTATGGCACTATTATAGTTAGAGGTGCAAGAGGTGTTGAGAATTTTTACTTTGTTTATAGGTGAAGAAATGTTTTAAAAGTGAGAAGCTGAAGGAAGCTGAGCGGAAAACTGCAGAAATGGGTCATGGCCGGCAGAAATCCATCATAGATGTCTGGACCGGAAGTGAGAAGAAAAGAACTAGAATCTGAGACGTCACCAGTGAGTCACATAATGTAAATGTTTATTCTGCCTCTAATCGGTAATGTAGTCACTGTGTGATCTGCAGCAAGATGATTATGATACGATTTTTTTTTGTGAAACAGCAACTCCCAGCATATCCTCACCATTGTTCAGGCCATGCTGGGAGCTGTAGTTTTACGCCGTACAAACCTATATGGCAGGGGTTGCACTAAATTGAGCTGTATTTGTTCTGGTGTTGTATATATGGACTGAGCTTGGTTCTGATGCTGTATGTAAGTACCGAGCTTGGTTATGGTGCTGTATATACGTATGAGATTGGTTTTGGTGGTATGTGTATATATGTAATGAGTTTTGTTCTGGTGCTGTATATATGTACTGAGCTTTGTTCTGGAGATGTATTTATGTACTGAGGTTTGTTCTGGTGCTGTATGTACTGAGGTTGGTTCTGGTGCTGTATTTATGTACTGAGTTTGGTTCTGCTGCTGTATAAATGTATGGGCTTTGTTCTAGTGCTGTATGTACTGAGCTTTGTTCTAGTGCAGTATATATGTATGGGCTTGGTTCTAGTGCTGTATTTATGTACTGAGCTTGATTCTAGTGCTGTAATTATGTACTGAGCTTTTTTCTGGTGCTGTATATATGTCAGAGCTTGGTTCTAGTGCTGTATTTATGTACTGAGCTTTCTTCTGGGGCTGTCTATATGTACTCAGCTTGGTTCTAGTGCTGTATTTATGTACTGATCTTGGTTGTGGTACTGTATTTATGTACTGAGCTTGGTTCTGGATCTGTAATTATATAGGATAAATTTATAATAACAAAATTGCAGGGCAGATGGAATTGTTCTCAATTCATTATATATTTAATGGGAATCTGTCAGGTAGTTTTAACTCCTTGAACCGCCACCATGCGGTAATACATGACCTGACCAAATTTCCAAACATTCCCTTGTATGTTCTTTTCAGATGCAGCAAAATTCTTAAAATTTACTTTTAAAACGGTGCATACTATATGCTAATTACTCATTAGAGGGTCATGGGGCCGTGCCGCTATCCTGTAGAGTCACATATTCCTGACTCCAACCCCAACTTTCCATGTTTGAGTGACATCTCCCTGGCTGCTACAACTTTCTCAGATGTGCCATTGCCTTGTGGCACTATACACAAGGGGGGGATGTGTGGCACTGTACACAAAGGGGGGCTGTGTGGCACTATACACAAGGGGGAGCTGTGTGGCACTATACACAAGGGAGAGCTGTGTGGTACTATACACAAGGGGGAGCTGTGTGGCACTAATCACAAGGGGGAACTGTAAGGCACTATTTACAAGGGGGAGGGCTGTGGCTCTAGCTACAGGGGCAGAGTGTGGCACATTCTACAGGGGTCTGTGTGTGGCACGTTCTACTAAGGGGGGGCTTTGCTGCACTTTCTACTAAGGGGGGGCTGTGTGGCACTATATACAAGGGAGGGGGGCTGTGTGGCACTATATACAGTGGGAGCTGTATAGCAGTGTATACAGTGGGGGCTTTATGGCGATATCTACAGGGGGGCTGTATGGCACTATCTACAAGGGGGAGGTGGGGGCACTATCTACAAATGGGGTGTGACACTGTCTATAGGCGGGGCTATATAGCACTGTCTACAGGGGGGCTGTATGGCACATTTTACAGGGGGCACTATTTATAAGGGGGGCTGCTTGTGGCACCCTAGGGGGGCCCCGGTCAAGAGTTTGCTATTGGGTCCAGTCTTTCCTAGTTACGCTCCTGCTTATGACGTTCAGGCTTCCCCCTTACTGGAGCTTCATAAGAAATCATGGGTCCTAATAGCCTTAGCTTGGGCCCACCAGGTGGTAGTTTTGGATAAAATGTTTTTGAAGTAATGATTTAAGATGTGCATACAATAGTAAGATTGCTCCCACGACCCTCTCTGCCATCTGCCTTTGCATTGTATCTTTTGCTACTTTTTGATAGAGTCTCAATACTCTACAAATTGTTTCTGTAATGTCGGGGTAGGGAAACAGACAAGTGAGCCCTAATCTACCCGCCACTCAGTCCCTGCCTACTTGCAACGACCCGCCCTAGGCGACGGGGTACAACTGGGCGACGGTCCCTACACTCAATAGGTGCATGACAGACAAACAGACAAGGGTACAAAGAAGCCAGGGAAATGGGGAAGTTGCCCACGGGAACACCATGAGCAACAAGCGAGGTGAACGAGCCGAGTCAAAACAGGAGATGAGCGAGGTACAAAAACGCAGAGCAGAAGAGTGGTCAGAAAAGCCAAGGTCAATCACAAGCAGAGGATCAGTAGTTCAAGAAGCTGCAGCAGGGCCAGGAAACAAACAGAGAAGAATCACAAGCAAAGGAGGAACAGGAAAGGCAGGTATAAATAGACAGAGTGCGGGAGCTAGCTCCGTCTGGCCAGGCTGTGATAGGCTCTCCCACTCCTAAGCCTGCCATCCTGGGTGGTGGAAGATGGAGTCAGTCTCACAGACATAGAAGCAGGTGCAGACTGATTACCTATGGGCGTCGACACAGAAGTTGTGTCTGGCAGATCCTTAAGGGTATGTGCACACACACTAATTACGTCCGTAATTGACGGACGTATTTCGGCCGCAAGTCCCGGACCGAACACAATGCAGGGTGCCGGGCTCCTAGCATCATACTTATGTACGATGCTAGGAGTCCCTGCCCTGCTGCAGGACAACTGTCCCGTAGTATAATCATGTTTTCAGTACGAGACAGTTGTCTTGCAGCGAGGCAGGGACTCCTAGCATCGTACATAACTATGATGCTAGGAGCCCGGCTCCCTGCACTGTGTTCGGTCCGGGACTTGCGGCCGAAATACGTCCGTCAATTACGGACGTAATTAGTGTGTGTGCACATACCCTTACAGTTTCCCTCTTCTTCCCCTGCACATTAGTCTTTCATCCCTTGGTCTCTTTTACACGGCAGTATTTTGTTCAGTATTTGGAGCCCAAAACCAGGAGTGTGTCCAAAATATGGAAGAGGTAAAAATCTTTTCAATATTTTTCTCTTTGTTTCACTCCTGGTTTTGGCTTCCAAATACTGAAGCAAAATACTGATCACCTTCTTCAGGTGTTTGCAATCTTGGGGACCCTCTGTCTAGGGTCATTCTGATGGACCCCTGCCAGTATTCATATTCAGTCACTTCAGGGGAAATATATGCCCAGCAATAACTGCTGGGGTTTCTGAAACTTGACCTCTGGCGATATAAAAAAGGGTTGATATAAGCTTATTATTAAGAAAACAGCTTTGCTAATCCCTTCTAAACACAGAGTTTTTTGCAGGAGGAGAATCTGCCTCAAAATTCCGTTTGGAAATTTGAGGCAGATTTTCCTCTGCCTGCATGCCGATTTTCACGGCGTATTTTGCCCGCGGGCATAAAACGCTGCGAAATATGCTTTCTCTGCCTCCCATTGATGTCAATGGGAGGTCAGAGGCGTAAACGCCCGAATATAGGGCATGTCCCTTCTTTTTCCCACGAGCCGGTTTTTCCGCTCACGGGAAAAAAACGCCTCCGCCTCCCAATGACATCAATGGAAGGCATTTCCGGCCATTTTTACCGGGTTTTCCAACGCGGTTTCCGTGTCAAAAAACTTGTGTAAACTGGCCCTAAGGGTCTCATTGAAACACAAGCAATAGAACGCCCTCCATAGAGCATCCTGTAATTTTCAAACAAAAAAAATGCTTGACAGAAAAATACATATACTGTAATGGTGCATTGCATATATGTATCTGGCTACTGCATTAAAATACAGTTGCAGCAAACAATATTGTGTGATCGTCACCTATCAATGCTGTCGTCCTGCAAATTTACATTCTGTCATGACTGTGTTAAGTCCAGACCGCATGTTATCAGTCTGTGCCTTTTGATAGGTCTGCATGGTTAACATTTATCATCACTGCATGTTATTATTCAGGGTTGTAACCAGTAATTATGGAACCCTATGGCTTAAACTGGAATGCAGCCTCAATGTCAACCCCCAACATCTAGGGATTTCAGACTATGATAGTGATGCTTATGATATACCGCCAGCCATCTAATCTTTGTATCTGGTTCCTATGTCTCTCTGTACACTGTGCCCCTATTTTTGACACCTTATAAATGTTGAAGTAGGCTCCCTCAGCTACTGGGCCTTCTAGCAGCTGCTATGCCTATTACTAAGATATTTACACTCATTATTATTATTATTATTATTATTATTATTATTATTATAACACTCCCACAAAATAATTGTAGTCTCCTTGAAAATAACATGAAATTAGTAAAATTGCTACAGTATGTACAGATGTGTCCTTCTTTACCTTTCTTCTTATCTCAACATATCCTGAGGTGTGTGTCACAAGTTGATCAGCTTTGAAAAAAAGACATTATTTTGCGATACTCTGTCACGAGATATCTATGCTATATGTGTCTATGTGTGGCCACCCAGTGGTTGTGATGTAAGTTGCAGCAAAGGATACATCTGTATGCAATTATGCTTAAAGAGGCTCTGTCACCAGATTATAACTTGACTATCTCCTACATAATCTGATCGGCGCTGGAATGTAGATAACAGCAGTGGTTTTTATTTTGAAAAACGATTATTTTTGAGCAAGTTATGAGCAATTTTAGATTTAGTTTCTTAATACCCAACTGGGCGTGTTTTTACTTTTGACCAAGTGGGTGTTGTAAAGAAGTGTATGAGGCTGACCAATCAGTGACCAATCAGTGTCCTACACTTCTCATTGTTCCAGCCCAGCATGATCCACAGCACAGTGTGATTATGCAGTGAAAGAAGCTGGGCTGGAACAATGAGAAGTATATGACACTGATTGGTCACTGATTGGTCAGCCTCATACACTTGTTTACAACACCCACTTGGTCAAAAGTAAAAACACGCCCAGTTGGGCATTAAGAAACTAAATCTAAAATTGCTCATAACTTGCTCAAAAATGATCGTTTTTCAAAATAAAAAGCACTGCTGTTATCTACATTCCAGCGCCGATCACATTATGTAGGAGATAGAGCACTTATAATGTGGTGACAGAGCCTCTTTAAGGCTCGGTTCACACATAGGTGTATCCAGGCGATAGAAGCAGGATCTAGAACCTCAGCAAACATCCCATGATTGGCATACATTTTCTCTGTGTTTTTATGGGCATTTAGTATTTATAAAAAAAAATCCAAGAACTTTTTCTAGAACAGTTTCTACAGAAAAGTGCATTTAAGGCTGCATTGACACAAGATGGAAATGCTGTAGATTGTCCGTGCACAATTTCTGCATGGATAATCCGCAGCAGATAACATTCCCAGTTATGTGGATGAAATTTGAACAAATCTCATCCACATGCTACTGAACATTTTCCAGGCAGATATCAGAGCATACTATTAACTACACTAAATTAGTAAAAAATTCTAAACATTTTTCAAAACGTGTCTTCGGTAAATTTGTATTTTTTTTTAAAATAAACCTTGATACCTCACCTCTGCGTTTTTTACTTTTATAATAAACACATAGTAAAACAACGCCCTGTGTGGACACAATCTACTGCCATGAAAGCTAGAGCTCCACTTTATTAATGGATGAATATTTCCACCCAATACTACTAATAATGAAAGTCATCTTTTAAGCCGCATGACAATATGAAAATGATAATTAGCGGAATATTTCACATGTACATATTTCTTTTTTTATCCCTAACAATAAAATCATAATGACATTGCTTGTCTTTATTTCAGAACATGATCCGTAACATTGTGGAGAGAAGCCAAGGATATTTCCAAATATACTGTAGCCTTAGAAAGTGACAAGCAAACTTTCAAGTTTAAAATGAAAATAGTGCTATAGTATTACTGCTTACTCTGCTAGAATGATTTAGAAATCCATTTCAGACTGCTGTGGATGTAGTCTTATTGTACTCCTACTCAACAATGATAATCCCTTCTGTAATGTTTCTTAATTATCTGGGATGTTATCATCTTCTAAAGCTGTTTCATAAATCAACTTTGTGGTCATTTCCTTGAACAAGGAAAAAAAAAGCTGAGAAATTGAAAACTGAGAGCATGCTATATCTGGTGCATAGGCACAAAGCTAAAAATGTTGTGTGAGCCATGAACAAGCCCTAATATTCACTTTTTTTTTTACAATTGCTTATGAATATTTTTTTTTTGAACGATAATGTAATTTATTTATTTAACTTATTTTTATCTGTTCACACTGCCATCAGAGTCTCCCATTAGGAGCCCCCGGCATCAATATCTTTAGATTTTACAGGAAAATTAGCACTGCATGCAGCTATTTCTCCAGTCAAAACCACGGACAGAACGACGGACCCGGATAGATCCCATTGTAAGTCAATGGTGTCTGTCGGGTGCTGGTTGTACAATGCAAAACCACAACGTAAGTGTGAACATAGTGTAACGGCTGCCACGCCGTTCCCCGCCGTCCCCACGGCCTCTGCTCCGGTTCCGGCATCCTCCATTACCAGCTGCTCATCCCGAGCTCCACTTACCCGATCCGGACTCTCTGCTGTCCCCGGACGGCATCAGGTAAGTGCATCCCTTACCTCCCTCCGCGGACGTCAGCCTCGATGTGCGGCTGCAGTCACTAGAGGGCGCGCGCACTGACTCGTCCTATCTTAAAGGGCTAGCGCGCGCCTTAATTCCTAAGACTTCCTATTTGAGGTTCCTCCTTCCTTGCATCCATGCTTGTTCAACCAAGTTCCCCGTGAGTTTCCCTGTGCCCTGGTTCCCTGTTTCTGTCCCTTCTGCCTTTTGTCTGGATTTCCCGTTACTGACCTCTGCCTGAACTTGACTATCCTTGTCTGCCGCCTGCCTTGATCTATTGCTATCCATACCTGTTACGATGCCTGCCTTGACCTATTTCTTCCATACCCGTTACGCCACCTGCCGCCTGCCTTGACCTATTGCTGCCATATCCGTTACGATGTCTGCGGCCTGTCCTGACTTCTGCCTATCCATCCGACCGCCTCTACCCGCTGTGCCAATCGTTGCCTGGATTCCAAGCACCATCTGCCAGACGACACCGAGGATCCACGAACAAACCGGTGAGAAACGTTATACATAGCCTTGTAATTGCAATTTGCTGCACACCATTATCTTTTTATAAGCTTCTTTACCTAAATTTATTTTTAGAAAATCTGATCTATAAAGCAGGATGAAATTAACTTTACCCCTTCTCCATTATAGACAATGCCATTCGTGTATAAAGTGGTTGTCTAGTTATAAGAAATTGATTACCTATCCTCCGAATAGGCCATCAGTATCTGATCAACTCCTGGCACCCGCCGATCAGCTGTTTTTAAGGGGCCGTGGTGCTCGTACGAGTGCCGCAGATCCTTCCTTCCTCATCTGCTTGTACTGTGATCGCTGACACACTTGTAGCTGCGGTTCACAGTATTACAACCTTCTCCCATTCACAGTTCGAGCAGGTAAGGAATAAAAGGTTAACAGCGCCACTGCCCCTTCAAAACAGCTGATCGGTGGGGGTGCCGGTTGTTCGACACCCACGATCAGATATTGATGGCCTATCCTGAGGATGGGCCATGAATTTCTTATGACTGGACAACCACTTTAAGCTAAGTGTTTTTTATAAAATTCTTAGGGTATGTGCACACGACAACGGTAAATACGTCTGAAATTACGGAGCTGTTTTCAGGAGAAATCAGCTCCTGAATTTCAGACGTTTTTAGAAGTGCACGCATTTTTCACGGCAGCTTTTACGGACGTAATTGGAGCTGGTTTTCATTGGAGTCAATGAAAAATGGCTCCAATTACATCCCAAGAAGTGTCCTGCACTTCTTTGCCGCGGGCGTAATTTTACGCGCCGTCTTTTGGCAGCGACACATAAAATGACAGCTCGTCTACACAGAACATCGTAAGACCCATTGCAAGCAATTGGCAGATGTTTGCCGACATATTGGAGCCGTCTTTTCAGGCATAATGTGAGGCGTAAAATGCCTCCATTACGTCTGAAAAGAGGTCGTGTGCACGTACCCTAATTGCTGTGGATATTACTGAATAAAGTACTGTCATTAAATATAATATTCTTATGATAGATTAAAGGGGTTTTCCCATTAGAGACGTTTACGACATATCCACAGGATATGTCATAAATATCAGATAGATGCGGGTCCCACCTCTATGACTCGCACCTATCTCCAGAACGGGGGCCCCCTAAACCCGTTTCTGCCGCTATGTGTTGCGGCTGAATCAGATGAATTCCGACCATGAAAAAGGTTATATGGTCATGAGTTAGCTACGCTGTTTCCGTAAGTCCCATAGGACTGAATGGTAGTTACGGAAACAGTGTAGCTCACATGAAATGCTGCTACCATAACTGCTATTCACTACTATGGGACTTACGGAAACAACGTAGCACAGCGAGCTATGCTGTTTTCATAAGTCCCGACCATATAGCCAGGAAGTGGCCCGGAGGCAGCAAGATCAGACAAAGCTAGAACGGCAATTAGGAGGCCCTGTTCTATAGATAGGTATGGGTCCCAGAGGTGGGATCCGCATCTATCTGACATTTATGATATATCATGTGGATATGTCATAAATGTCTCTCATGGGAAATGTCTCTCATGGGAAAACCTTTTTAATGTATTAAAAAAACATTCAATCTGAATACCATGTACTGTATATAAGATAAATTATGATATCCAGTGAGGATATCAAGAGGTCAAGATGTAAAGTAAGCACGTAGCTACAAAAAATGGAGATGGCTGAACATAGTAGATCTAGAATATAGGCCTAAAAGACTGTTTGTTGCAAAAGGTATTTATATGCTCACTTTCGTCACATATCTCCACAAGGAAACAACTCCTTATTATGGGATAATGGGTTACATAGCTACATAGTTGATAAGGTTGAATAAAGACACAGGTCCATCAAATTCAACACATAATCCAACCGTGTTGATCTAGAGGAAGGCAAATACCCCCATGAGGTGGATGCCAATTCCCTCTTTTTGGAAATATTCCTCCCTGACTTCGAATATGGCAATCAGAATAAGTCCCTGCATCAACGTTCCATCTTCAGAATCTAGTACTCATAAATTGTAATATTATATTTTTCAAGAAAGGCCCTTCTTGAACATGCTCAATAAATCATCCATCACCATCCTGTGGCAGAGCATTCCATAATCTCACTGCTCTCACAGTAAAGATTCCCCTTCTGTCATGATGGTGAAAACTTTTCTCCTCTAGACATAGAGGATGCCCCCTTGTCCTTGTTACAGGCCTAGGTGTAAAAAGATCATTATAAAAATCTCTGTACTGTCCATTTAATTATTTGTACATTATAATTAGATCACTCCTAAGCCATCTTTTTTCTAAACTGAGTAACCCCAAGTTTAATAACCTTTCTGGGTACTGCAAGCCACCCATTTCCTTAATTACCTTGGTCACCCTTCTTTGCACCTGTTCTAGTTTAGCCATGTCCCTCTTGTACACAGGTGCCCAAAATTGTACACAATATTCCATATATAGTCTGAGTAGTGATTTGTATAGAGGCAAAACTATGTTATTGTCACAAGCATCTAACACTCTTTTGATGCATTTCATTATTTTATTTGCCTTGGCAGCAGGTGCCTGGCACATTTATCCGCATAAAACTTAATTTTCCATGTCTCTGCCCAAACCTCCAGCTTGCTTCCCCAAACTTTCTACAATATTATATTATCCTCCTCTGTGTTGATTACTTTACAGAGCATAGTATCATCTGCAAATACTGAAATTATACTCTGTAAGTCATCGACAAAGTCATTATTATATACAGGGTGGGCCATTTATATGGATCCACCTAAATAAAATGGGAATGGTTGGTGATATTAACTTCCTGTTTGTGGCACATTAGTATATGGGAGGGGGGAAACTTTTCAAGCTGGCTGTTGACCATGGCGGCCATTTTGAAGTCGGCCATTTTGTATCCAACTTTAGTTTTTTCAATGGGAAGAGGGTCATGTGACACATCAAACTTATCGATAATTTCACAAGAAAAACAATGGTGTGCTTGGTTTTAACGTTACTTTATTCTTTCATGAGTTATTTACAAGTTTCTGACCACTTATAAAATGTGTTCAAAGTGCTGCCCATTGTGTTGGATTGTCAATGCAACCCTCTTCTCCCACTCTTCACACACTGATAGCAACACCGCAGAAGAAATGCTAGCACAGGCTTCCAGTTTCCGTAGTTTCAGTTGCTGCACATCTCATATCTACACAACATAGACAATTGCCTTCAGATGACCCCAAAGATAAAAGACTAAGGGGGTCAGATCGGGAGGCATTTCTTCTGCGGTGTTGCTATCAGTGTGTGAAGAATGGGAGAACTTTGAACACATTTTATAAGTAGTTAGAAACTTGTAAATAACTCATGAAAGAATAAAGTAACGTTAAAACCAAGCACACCATTGTTTTTCTTGTGGAACAGACCCAGTCATGATAAAATCTGTAAAGATCAGAAATAAAGGTCTGTCTATCAGAGGTACTAAATTCCTGAGACGGAAGTGAGCATGCAAATACTTGCTGTTTTACAAAGACCTTGCATTATTCAGAACTACTTGAGCAAAAAGGTGTATACTTCCGTTTAAGGGTATATTCACACGCTAGCTGTCATTTACGGCTGAAATGACAGCCTGTTTTCAGAAGAAAACAGCTGCGTCGTTTCAGCCGTAAATGCTCCTCGTAATATACGAGGCGTCTGTGACGCTCGTATATCTTGAGCTGCTCTTCATTGAGTTCAATGAAGAACGGCTCAAATTACGTTGCAAAGAAGTGCCCTGCACTTCTTTGCCGAGGTAGTCAATTTGCGCGTCGTCGTTTGACAGCTGTCAAACGACGACGCGTAAACGACAGGTCGTCTGCACAGTACGTCGGCAAACCCATTCAAATGAATGGGCAGATGTTTGCCGACGTATTGTAGCCTTATTTTCAGACGTAAAACGAGGCATAATATGCCTCGTTTACGTCTGAAAATAGGTCGTGTGAACCCAGCCTAACAGTTCTCATCCTTGCCTTGCTACCTTGCTTTTCTTTAAAACATGTATGTGCTTAGCTATGCTTCCATTGGGATTGTTTACACTTCTTTAATTTCTTGGATCTATCCCGGATTTTTGTTATAAAATATTCTAGGCAACTATTTGTGCTCCACATTGTACTTTTGTCTATATTGTGTGCACCAATGGTGATTTATTTTTTTAATTTATGTTTTTATTGTATTGGGGTTTTAGGGGCAGGGCCGCCATCAGGAATTTTTGGGCCCCATACAGCCAAGATATCTGCCCCCCCCCATCATTACCGGGGGTGGGAAACGGAAATTGTGGCACTCACTTTTGTACGTTATACGCATTAACTGATTTTGGTGCTGATGTCAATTACAGTGAAGGAAACCATGGAGCCGGCAGTGACCGGTTAATGCTCCGGATTTTGATCTATTTAGCTAAAACGTATCCGACAGTATGGCATAGAGTGGGATACGTCGCCCGGGGAATGGCCCAGGGGAAACTACTGAAGTCACTGCCCATGAACAGAGCTGGAGCCTTCTACTAATGCTCTGCCCAGGGACTCTGGCACTTTCCTGATGTCCATATACGTAACGTGACGTCCGAAGCTTTGCAAAGCCTGAGTACACGGCCGGAGCGTCGGCAACACTCTGGCCAGGGATTCCGGCCCTGGAGAATCCCCCTGATGTCACTTTACATATATGATCAGTGATGTCAGGAGCTTTCCCAGGGATAAAGTCCACGGGTAGAGCACTCGTGATGCTGCCTGGGGACTCCGGAATAACAGTCTACTACGCCATTTCATCCTTCAAAAATTAGGTAAACCGACGTCCACCAGCCCGACGGAAGCTAAAAGGACATAATGGAGTCCTGTGAATTATCGTCTACGTTGTTTATACTGTAAGGTTGGAGATTTCCTGACGTACAAGATAAACTTAGGGCAACAACACGATGTGAAGGGGGAAGGGAGGGGGAAGCGCTTTTGAAGATGTAAGGAGCACTAATGCTCCGCTCTTACGTTGCCTTTAAAGTTCAATTTGTTTTTCCACAGCAAAAATCGGAGGCTTTCCCTTTGATTCCTGGCGCAGATGCTACAAGCGTGTAGCAGATCTGCACGAGAATAAGGCCCTGTTCACACAGAGTTTTTTTTGCCACATTTTTTTCAGCGGAAACCGCGTTGGAAACCGCGTCAAAAAACGTCCGAAATCACCTTCTATTGATTTCAACGGGAGGCGAAGGCGTTTTTTTTCCGCGAGCGTAAAAAACGCTCGCAAGAGAAGGAAGCGACATGCCCTTTCTTCAGGCATTTCCGTCTCTGACCTCCCATTGACATCAATGGGAGGCAGAGAAAGCCTGAAGGAATTTCAAGCCAGATTTTTCTGCCTGCAAAATACTGTGTAAGTCCCATTGTTATTCAAAGTTGCTTATCCTCGGGTTTTCCATGTAATATAAGTCGCATGCTACTTTTCATGGTGCGGACAAAAATACACGTGGAAAATTTTTCACAGCATGTGAACTGGGTTGTGGAAACCTCATATGCATGGGATGCAGAATCATCGGCAAGTCATCGGAATCTATATCAAATCCAACATGTGTGAACGGGGCCTTAGGGGGAGTTAAGAAAACTCTGTTAGGCCAAATGCACACGATACTTACTACGTGCAAATTTGTTGCAGGTATTTTCATGCGGCAAATCCCCAGTGTAATACAGGACCAGCAAAGTAAATGAGATCAAGAAATCTCATCTACATGTCGCATTTTCTGCACAAAAATTTACCTGCGGTGCGTATTTGAAAATATGCTACATGTCACTTTATCTTGCGTTTCCGCTTGCGAATTGTTTTTGACTAGTTTAAAAAATAATAAAAAAATCTGCAGCATAAAACCTGCACCTATTTCCGCATCAAAATGTAAAAACCGCACCTAAAAACGTATCAAAAAACGCACTATTAGGTGCAGATTTTACCTGCGGAATTGCCTGCGGTTTTGATGCGGATTTTGTGCACCAAATTCCTCAATGTGTGCGTTACAGAATTTGCTGGGGACTTACAGCAACTTAATACTTTACATTGTAAAGGATGAAATACGTTACAATTCTGCAACATTAGGGTAGGTTCACACAGCTTATTTCCGGCCATTTTTCTGGCCGTAAACATCCGAAATATCAGAAGCAGAACGCCTCCAAACGTCTGCCCATTGATTTCAATGAGAAAAAACGGCGTTGTGTTCCGACGGGCCGTTTTTTTTACAACGGCCGCGTAAAAAAACGGCCGTGAAAAAGAAGTGCAGGTCACTTCTTCAGACGTTTCTGGAGCCGTTTTTCATTGACTCTATAGAAAAACAGCTCCAAAAGCGGCCGTAAAAAACACTGCGAAAAATACGAGTTTGCTTGAAAAACTTCTGAAAATCAGGAGCTGTTTTCCCTTGAATATCTCCGTATTTTCAGACTGTTTTTGCTAATTGTGTGAACATACCCTAATGGGCATGCAGCTTATTTAACCCCTTCCCTTCTCAGCTATTTTTTGGATTTTAACTTTTGTTTTTTCCTCTCCACCTTCCAAAAGCTATAATGTTTTTGACTTGAGGGCTTGTTTTTTGCGGTACAAGTTGTAGTTTCTCATGGCACCATTTATTGTACTGCATAATGTACTGGGAAGCTGTAAAAAAAATATTTGTGGGGTGAAATGCTGCACGTGCATGAGGTTTTGACAAACCCCATTCACATGAGTTAGGGCTTATTCAGACTAACGTGTTAATCGTCCGTGTGAAGGCCATTGTTTTTAATGGCCGTCACATGGCTGCATGTCCTATTTTTGTGCGTTTTCACGGATCCCTCAATAGACTCAAGTCTATGAGGAATGTGTGAAAACGGGTCCCGCACGGTTTCAAATCGGCCACGAAAAACGTCCGTTCTTCACGTCTGATTTCACACACGTTGGTCTGAATATCGCCTTAGGCCTTATTCACACGAACGTGTCCATTTTGCACGCGCAAAAAATGCTGCATTTTGCGCGCGCAAAAGTTCAGTGTGGCATCTGTATATGGTGCGTGGCTGCGTGATTTTCACGCAGCCGGCATCATTATGACACTCTCTTTTGATGTTAAAACACAGTAAAGAAGGAGGGGCTTTTATGTTTCCTTTCACTTCTTTACCTACTGTAGCGCGAATCACGTGCGTCACCCGGAAGTGCTTCCGTGTGTCATGCGCGATTTGCGAGCACCCAATGACTTCAATGGGTGCATGCTGCGCGAAACACGGGCAAATATAGGACATGTCTTGAGTTTTACGCAGCGCACATACGCTGCGTGAAATTCACTGACAGTCTGAACGGCCCCATTCACTAACATAAGTCCATGCGACGCGCGTTAAAATCACGCGTGTATCACGGACATATAACACGTTCGTGTGAATAAGGCCTTATATTGTAATTTGTAGTGAATTTTCAGTGCGCGATCCGCACCAAAAATAGGAGGCAAGTAAGTGGCTTATTCAGACGTCCATGTTCGGTTTGTGATATACGGACCGTGTATCGGCCATATTTCCCGGACCGACCACAGTTCAGGGAGCCGGGTTTCTAGCATCACAGTTATCTATGATCATAGTCCCTCCCTTCCCGTGGGAATACTGTCCCTGGTCCCGTACTGAAAGCATCATTACAGTATGGGACAGTATTCCCGTGGAGAGGCAGGGACTCCCAGCAACACGGATAACTATGATGCTAGGAGTCCAGCTCCATGAATTGTGGTCAGCCTCGGGAAATACGGCCGATACACGCTCCGTATGTCACGGACCGAACGCGGCCGTCTGAATGAGGCCTTAGTCTAGTTACACAGTGCGGTGAAATCCCATTTTTTTGCCACAATTTTTGCAAAATCGCGGCAAAAACGTGATTTGACCGCACTGTGAGAATATAGCCTAACAGCACTTTTCATGTTTTGCATCCTTTTTTTATGCAATTTTCGTAATTGCGGCACAAATCACGCGGTTTTGCCACGATTTTTATATAATCACGGCAAAACTGCGCCATTTTTGCCGCGATTACGAAAATTGCGGCAAAAAAAACGCTAGGAAAACTAAAAAATACCCAAAAACATTTTAACATAGTTTATACATTCTACAAATGGGGTCAGGGGGAATGCGAAGCAGGATGGATAGGGGAAAACAGTCACCAGCATGCAGGTCTGGTCGGCAGTGTAGAGGAGCTGGCTGGGGGGCGGGATCTCCACACGGACCTTCAGCACATGCTGCATCTTCCCCGTCCAGTACGGGTAAAGCTACAACAGGTATGCAGGGGGTGCCGCGAGCATTGCTAGGGGGGTGCCGCGGGCATTAGTAGGGGCGGGGCGCGAGCGTTGCGAGATGGGGGCCGTGAGCGTTGCGAGGGGGGGCCCGCGAGCATTGCGAGGGGGGGGCGACAGTCCGAGGGGGGGGGCGACGGCAGCCCAGCGGGCCCCTGACGGGAGTACCAGTAGTACCCGCCTTATGGCGGCCCTGTAAAGGGGTATTGCACTTCTTTTGTATATGATTTATTAATACAATTTACATCTTATTTGACTTCATAGTACATGTAAGCCTAATAATTCTCAACCAAAGATACAGTAAGTTACATATCCAAAGTTTGGCATCTTAATACAATCCAATAATGCATAATACACTATCATAAATTCAGCCATGGTAAAAGTTTTATCTCAGCAGCATGCTGCTCTTTGCCACTATGGTCCTGTAACATGGTGTCACTATGGATGTCAATACTACATTTAAATAAATATAACAGTTGGGGACCAGGAAATAATTGATAAAGGTAAATATATTTATTTATTTCTTATAATTATTATTATTATTATTAGTAGTAGTAGTAGGAGGAGTAGTAGGAGTAGTGCTAGTAGTAGTAGTAGTAGTAGTAGTAGTAGTAGTAGTAGTAGTAGTAGTAGTAGTAGTAGTATTAGTAGTAGTAGTAGTAGTAGTAGTAGTATTAAGTTGCTGGTAGCCCCTTCAACCCATACCACCTATTCCCTTTAAGAGAAGCCAACTAATGAGGAACATAACCTTATGGACATACACAGAAGTCATAGGGCTCCATAGCAAAATTTTGAATAGTCTCCACTGGGAGGTTTGCCAAATGTAGTATGCCTTTAACTAAAGTTTATGACACCCCTCTATTTTTAGGTCCAGAAATCTGTGCTGATTAATTTCACATGCCTGTATATGGGAGCTCTATTTTTCTGACTTGATAAATGATAAAATAATTTCTGCTTGCAGCCACCACTAGAAGGAGCTAACAGCATATATATTTACACAGCTAGAATTGAACTCAATGAAAGCTCCTCCTAGTGGGTCTACAGTTCAGGGACAGGACCCCTCCCACCTTGAGCCCCAAAGCAGTTACCTACCCTGCCGCTTTGGTAGGTAGGCCACTGTCAAACCCTGCATAAGAGAAGAGCCATAGAAAGCGCAATGTTATTAGAGAAATCCATAACAATATAATTGAAAAGAAAATTCTGATAGAAATCAAAACTTTGTCAATTAGTATTAAAATTGTGGTGAAACAATATTTGCACATAAAATACACAAATATTTTGTAAAAATGTGTCACTGAATGACTATATACAGTCATAGGTGTACAGTATATTCAACAATCACTCTAAAATTACGCTATAGAAAGTTCATTATTTTATTCATGTCTATAATCTGTGATGAGAACAGGCAGTTTGATAACATTTAGGAGATGTAGAAGCTCAGCTGGTAACAGTTGCAACAGAGACACAGTCAGTTTCTTAAAACATGAAACATGCTACTTTATCTTATAGTGCCTCAGGCTCTGCAGGGCAGGGACCCACATTGCAACTCGAAATAAGAATAATTACACAAATATCAGCTATGTCCCATTTTTATTTTTACAAGAAAACTTTTGCAAGTTGTTTTTAAGAAGTTATTCTTTATAATATCTGTCCAAAAGCTGCTTGAACTACATAGTTTATTCATTCATAAGTACTATGCTTGTACTTTAGGGCACATGCACACAGCAGTATTTTTGATCTTTATTGTATCTCTGTGTGCCTCTGATTTTATATGTGGCATATTTCAACACATGAAACATTGGTTAGGGACTCCGTGAGCAGCGTCTGTGCATGTGACTTTTCTGTGTGCATGGGCCCTTACTCATTGCAAGCTGTCAATCTTGACCTTGAAAATGACAGTAAACTTCTTTATCCTCTAGATGTGCATGCTGGGAGTGCTAGATGTGCACATCTAGTTAAACTAATAAACAGATAATGACAAAGCGATAGAAACATATATGGCTTTGGGTAAACGGATGGTATCCGGTGTTATCAAACAGCCTGTTTGAAAATACATTGCACTGTCAGATTTTTTTTTGCTTTTTAAAATTAAAATAACTGTTTAAAAATTATCCCTTTTTGGTGATAGATGCCTGCTGGTGTTTATACACACACAATGGTATCAGAAGATGCAGTAGCTATTTAACAAGTGGTCTAAAAATGATCCCCTTTTGTGGGCAGATCCCTACCTGTGTTTATACACACACGGTGGTATCAGAAGGAGCAATGGCTTTTTATAACTGATTGACGCAGAATAATACAAAAAATGTTGGCGTCTTGGGTAGGGGGTCCATCTATAATAATATTGTTTTCTTTTTAGATAAAGTGGTAATGTGTAAATGTACCATCTCGCATAGAAGATATGACGCATTTTCTACATAAGGTTGCGTCAGTGATTTACTGCCCAGGTATGATACTGGTATCGTTTGATATCTGTTCGCTGTACACCTCAATGGAACACAGGAAGTGCATTGGAGCAGTTGAACAAGCACTGGTCACCTCTGGATACGCGCCAGAGAAGGAACAGTTCATTTTGGAATTTTGGGATTTTGTTTTATCTAACAAATATTTTATGTTTGAAGACAATTTTAATTTAACGTGCCATGGGACCTTGATGGGCTTGTATGTACCACCTACATATGCAAATACCTATATGTTGGCAGTGGAAAGAAATTTTGCTTATTTTTCTCTCTTTATGGTGCATATCCATAGCTGTCTGAGATATATAGATGACATATTTGTCATCTGGGGAGGTCCTATAGAAGAACTATTGGAATTCTATCTGTGTCGAAATAACAGCTCTAGTGAACTAGAATTCACATTCATGTGTTCATATAATGAAAATAAATAAATTGGTGTGTTTCAGTGAAGGTAAATGTCACTCAGATCTGTTTGTGAAACCAACTGATAGAAATAATCTGTTGGAGTACGCAATTAATCACATTAAACATGGTGGACTCTTTACCTTGCAGCCAGTTATTAAGGGTGCGAAGGATTAGGCCCCATGCACACGACCAACGGAGCCATTCACTTTCATTGAACACTGACACCTTTCCGTAGCACTACGGAAGGGTGTCCGTGCCGTGGAAATGTTCCGGGAATTATGGAACATGTCCGTTCTTTCGCATTTTGCGGGCCGTGCTCCCATACTTTGTATGGGAGCACGGCCCGAAAATGCGGCTGTCAGACAGTCAGCGGCCGGCCGTGCCCGCAATCGCGGGCCGTGATTGCGGGCACGGTCGTGTGCATGGGGCCTTACAACTGAAGATGACTGGTTTACACAGAATGTTACCAACATGTGTTAGACATTCTCAAGAAGGGATTTCCCGAGTTACGATTTGGAGAGACACTTAAAAAAGATATATAATAAAAGTAGTGACACTAATTTGTCATCTAGACTAATAAGAGGATTCCTTTTGTATTGACATTCAACCATCTGAGTGGCAGGATTGCACAAATCATACAAAGTTAATGGAGGTTGTTTTAGAGAGGCTTAGGGGATGAAATATCTGAGCTGCAGGCTTCACTTATTACATCTTATTAGTGAAGTAAGAGTTTGAGGGACATCCTAGTATGCACAGATATAGGCTCAGAAAAGAGTGATACACATTTGGTTTGTGTTCCCCAAGACAGGGAATTTCCCCTGTCCTTACGGTTGCAATTGTAACAATTTAATAAGGGGAAATACATTTGCACATTGGATGGTGAAAATATATCACATTAGACATTATTACACATGTGAATACAAATATGTTAGCATGTTCCTGTGTGTTGGCATACATAGGGGAAACCATAAATGAAGTGAAAATATGTATTAAAAAAAACACAAAAATAGCATAAGTCAATTTAGATATAGAGTGATAGACCATGTTCCAATGCTAAGTAGGGGTTGTGACAGGGAACGTTTGGATTCACGTACTTGACATGTTAATTCCAAAAGGGATGAATCTGGAATAAAATTTAAATATATTCTAAATAGCCTCTGGTAATCTTGAAGGGGTTTTACATGACTGGGCGGACAACTGGTGAACTACGTACCCACAGGATAGGTCATCAGTATATGATTGGTGGGGGTCCGACACCTGGACCCCGCACCGATCAGCTTCTCTGGCTTCCTCCAGGCACCGGATGTCCATGCTGGAAGCAGATGGCTGCGGTCACGGATTAGCGGCTGAGCTGCAGTTCTGCAGAATGGCCGCTATGCAGGAGTCAGAGACATCTGCCTCCAGTTCCAACTGCTCCATCCCGCTCAAAACATCTGGCGCTCAGAGGCAGCCGGAGCAGCCGATCATATACTGATGACCTATCCTATGGATAGTTCATCAGTTGTCCAGTCGTGGGAAACTCCCTTTAAACCGTTATGAACGAAAGGAAGTAAATTGCTTATTGCATTGATGCAATATATTGTAGTGTAGTAGGGATTAGAGTTTTATTTATTTTCTATTTGACTTCTGATATGCATTTTTGTATTTTCACATAATATTGGGACAAGAATGCTCAGGTCTTGCTGTGTCTGACCTTTCCACTGAATCATAGGAAGAGATTTACTACAGTGATAGGCCATGTATGTTGCAATTCAAGTTGCATTAGGATCACTAGAATTGAGAAGCAGCTTTATTATCCACAGTTGTTCATCTTTTGTTATTTTGGGGCCCATGATATTTTGGAAAAAATTATTGGCCATTTTTCTCCCCTCCCTGTTTATATTTTCACTTTTTTCATTTTTCTTCACCTTGGCCTAGTCGTCTAGACCTTGTTTGGTCTTACATTTGACAGTATGGGCTAATTTACAGTCACATGGCTTTGTGTGTCTATACCTGCATGTCCAATTAAATAATCAATTACATGACATTTTGTGAATGTTTTTATGCACTATATCCATCATCTTATGTTGATTACAACATGTATCACATTTACCCACTAGTGGCACCTGTTTCCCCAACATGTAGAGTTGGGATAGTGGCTCTTATAATGTGTGAAATGTATGAATTAGGACTGAGTGCGGGTTGCGACTGCTTGATTATAAATCGGGCAACCTCAGCAATGCTCTCTGCGTCTTTTGTATGCAACGTTTGCCCGGTCTGGGTAGCCGTGACACTATGACACAGGTTTGACCTGGGTTTTACCAAGTCTGATGCTAAGGTTTATATAGAGAGTTATGGAGTAGGGCAGGTTAATTATTATAGTCTGTATGATATGTTTCTGTACTGTATGGTGCATAGGGGAGCGAGTGTATAATTTGTGCACCCGACCTTCATGGCTACACAGTATGGTTAGTGCATGTACAAATATATTTGTTTGCAACTTGAGGAACATACGGGTCAATATAATAATGAGCCATCTTACCTCTTACTCAAATGATCGCTATGTAGTGAGGTAAATGCTTAAGATACAGTAACAAGTTATGTTGTATATGTAAATGATCGTTGGGTAGTGAATTATATAGTTCCAGTGGTGACACTTTTCTATTTTCCTTATCAGCTGCCATCCATGTCAACAGTGACGGGTTGGAAGGATGTCCAATCGAATGGCCAGGTTACAAACACTGATGAGCTGCAGCGATAAAGAGAGGTGGATGGGTAAATCAGAGAGAGGTGGGTGTGGAACAACTAATGGATGGAACAACAAGTCACAGCAACACTGTGATACTTTTATTGTTCACTTTACACTAAACTTTATATGATTGTTATAATGTATTATAATACATTGAAGTCACGATCGATGCTCACAATATGTTTATAATAAAATGTTTGTGATGTTTTTTTATAGACTGGAATTGTATGAACCTATTAGTTAATTAATGAGCCACACAATTGGGTCTGATACATTTAAATATGGAGCGTTTGTAACTGTTATTTGAGCCTGTACAAAGACCCTGCTACCATTTTAGGTCGAAACATTGTTGCTATCTGTCTAGATGCATTTTTTTTGTGGCACAATAAAGAAACCTTTTTGAGTAAGGATGATGCCGGTGTTTATACATACATGGTGGTATCGAAAGAAGCAATGACTTTTTAGAACTGCTTGAGGCAGAATAATAGGCACATTTTTTGTGGCTCAATTAAAAATATGAAGATGCCCGAGGTCATGTGATCATTCTTCTCTGTCTTCTCTGTCTTCTTCTGATATGTAAAATGGCAGCCGTAATTTTGAGCGATTTGTGTGGGATGAATCCCAAAAGTTTCGGATTCGCTATAACTTTTGGAAAATTCGTAACAAATTTGATTCATGTAGAATCGATTTGCTCTTGCCTAATAATCATACATTTTTTATCACATTTGTTTCCGAAGTCAACTTTTGATATATAATCTACTAAAAGTATGATTCGTCATATTGAATTTCTTTGTTGTAATATGAAGAGTGAATTTGTGGTGAATCCAAGTATTTGTCAAGGTTTGTCTATACTTTCTCAAAAATGTATGTACGAGTATCAGGAAAAACTTTAAATGTACATCTGAAGTCAGACTTTTATCTTATGTCTTGGGTCAGCTTTAAGCTGGGTTTTAAATAGGTATTTTGGGACTTTAAAATTAATGGCCTATCTTTAGGAAAGGCCATCAATATATGATCGGTAGGGTTATGACTTGAGACACCCTGCCAATCAGCTGAATGAAGAGGCCATATTACTTCAGAGCATGTCGAGTTCCCTTCATTGTTTACCCAGGAACGGCGCTGCATATACATCTTTTAGGATCTGATATACTGATTGAACCCAGAATCAAACTTTGTGAGAAAATATATATATGCTTAATTTTGTGCAAAAAGGTTCTTTTGAATCCACTCTTGGCTTTGGCCCAGAATACACTATAGAAAATTACAGCAAAAACTTCCAGAAAAACGGCATGTGTGATCCCAGACTAACTTTAGTGAGTAATGGTCTAAGAGTAAAATTAATAAACAAACCTTTCCTTTGTATGTATGATCTTTTGTAATAAATCAGGATGTTAACACTATTGCTGCTCATCCTAAGGACACAAGCATATTATCAGCGTATTATGGCACTGTACAACGTCCAATTTGGAATACTGCAATATTTGGGACCATTTCATGTTGAGGTATACAGAAGCTGTGTATATATATACACAGGCTTAAGATAAAGGTTTGCTGCTGATAGAGTCTGCGCGTGTGTGTGTGTGTGTGTGTATATATATATATATATATATATATATATATACATACACACAGACTCTATCAGCAGCAAACCTGTAAAATCTCTTTATCTTAAGCCTCAGGATATTTCATCTTTTTCTGATGAGAATGAGTTACAAGATACGATGAGAGAGACTTGTGCTGCACTTAGCGTCCTCATACTGCTTACCATATACAGTATGCCTAGTTTTCAATATCATATTCAGACAGAAGGAAATGCACCTGGAAATAGAACTTGAAATGGGATTTGCATCACCTACAAATCATTCCCCTTTATGCCCTGTCGGTAAAATCCCTATGAGGGCTATCAAATTTGCTAAGTCTTTATGCAATTCTGCTGTGATGTTGTTGGTAAGTCATAATGCAGTCTTCATCGATCTAACTTCTTCACAAATTACACTATATTTTTTCCAGTGGTTGATATTCGTAGGAATGAAGAGTGTAAAGTCTAGTGTCCCTATATCTTGTCTGATTTCTTCTATAAGTGAGCAAGAAATGTAATATATATATAAATTCCATAAATTTACATGCCGAGCTATACTAATAAAAATGTCAAGTATGTAACTACTTTTTCTTTTTAATTTGTAATAAAGTTATGAATTTACAATGCAAATATTTATATTTATGAGGGTGTACAACTAACCGGACAGAAAGATGTTATTCCATACAACAAACATGTAAAACTTTAGTATAACTATAGCCATTGTTTGAGATTCCACACCTGCTTTGTGTGTAAAAAAGTAGAACTGAGGTCTGGGACTCGTTTTGAGGTTTAAAAACCTGCACTTTTGGCAGCATTATAAATATCTTCAAACATACACAGAAAGGCACTTAAAAAATATAATCTCAAGATGTGTTAAATTCCTGACGTCATGTGATTAGACTGAAAACAAAGGAATGTGTCAAAAAATATAGTATATAATAAAACGACTATGTCTGTGTTGCAAAAATCTTATAGTGTAAAAGGAAATATCTATATATTGCCCATCCATGACCTTACTCTTCAATTATACTACTATAGAGCTACATAGGGACTGTAAAAAGTAGGAGACATCTCAAGAGAAAAAAAAGAAAGGAAAGAGAAAAGAACGAAAATAAAAGGAAGTAGGAAAGAAAGAAAGAAAGAAAAATACTAAGGAGGAAAGACAGAAGAAAGAAAGAAAAAGAAAGAAAGAAAGAAAGAAAGAAAGAAAGAAAGAAAGAAAGAAAGAAAGAAAGAAAGAAAGAAAGAAAGAAAGAAAGAAAGAAAGAAAGGAGAGAAAGAAAATAAGAAAGAAGGAGGAAAGAAATGAAGGAAAAAAGAAAGAAAGGAAGGAGGAAAGAAAGGAAGAACCTACCTTTAATTAAATATCCAGTGTTGTGTCCAGGCCACTGTCTACTTCTTGCAGTCAGAACTGAAAATGCTGGCTCATTTCATCTCAATGTGCATTACAATGCTGGACCTACATAAGATCCCACAGATCCATCAGTTGCTCATTACTAAGCAGTAGCCGTAAGCAGTGAAAATATTCAGGCCAGTGCTTATTTGTCAGTGTGGCTGAAAAATGATTCATTAGGGAGCTATTCAGAATCCCTGATAATAATTACCAGTTCCTCTTACCAGTTTCCCCAATAGGCCATAATACAATTACCCTACAGAAACTTTTTGATATATGGGTGGGTTATTGGTCTCTTGACCGCTGAATATTAAATATGTTGATTCCTTGCCTATATTAATTAGGTCTGAATTTACACACAGCGTTTTGCTGCATTCTACTCTAAAATCGACAGTAAATTATCGAGAAGTCCACATATGCAGCAGTTTGGTTTATGTCGCTTTGGTGGTATTTTTGGGATAAGTGGCCAGTTTTTTTAAAAAAAACACAGCATGCTCTGGGTACAAAATGAAACTAAATAAAAGAAGTCACCAAAAATGCATGTAAAAATGCAATAAAAAGAAATGTTTTCATGCAGTTTAACACGCCAGGCAAAAACCCTGTGTGAAGGAGGCCTGAGGAGATTTTACTTTTGAACACCAAAGGCATAAAAACAAGGATCACGTATTTCATTGGCAGGCAAGCCTAGTGCGTAAATGTCAGTAAGTTGTATAACTACAGTATGGAGAACTAGTCATTGGGCACCGTTCTTTCACTGTCCAGTCCATAACGCTACATACTTTTGGAAGGAACATTATTTATACTTGTCTCTTATATGGCTCAATATTCATGACTAGAAAGATGACACATATCAGTGATATAGGGGGCATGGAGATCACATTTTCACTTGGCCTGGGTGTTTGAGGGAAAACAAACCTGTAACCTCTGTTTTATTTGAGGATAGCAGTAATATAAATATAATGCTACAGTTAGTGGGTCCCTGGTACAGATTTCTTATGTCAGTGCCAATGAGATTCAAACTATACCAGTGCTACTTATCCATTCCCTCACAACCATGTGCACAAATGACAGAGAATACTGCACCCCATGTTTTCTTATGGAACTTGTGTTCAACAATTGGTGGGTATGCTTCTCCTATTTGCCATGAAAATTCAATTTTCTTATGCGTTACATATACATTGTAAATTGAGGCAGAAATGAACGTGCTAAACAAGGGGGCGTTACATAGCAGGAATTGTTCTAGATATAGGGCGTGGCTTAAAATGTGACACCGTCCGCCAAAAATGTGGCACATTTTTGGCGCAAAAAACTTGCCGTAAGCTAAACCAACTAATAAGTGGTTTAGGAAAAAGAAAAGTGTCTAACATGTCTAGCAAGGTGCACCAAATTTATTAGACAGCATTCACCACTTTGATAAATTTGGCACATATTCTGACTGTCTTATCTAAGTTTACACTGTGTAAAAGGTAGACCGTGTTAGTAAATCTGCCACACTGTCTGTCTTTTATTGATACTGAACTTCAGCAATATTCATGACTCTAATAAGATGTGCCTACATGACATATTTGCATTACTTCACAGACATTTGTTGGGTAAGAAATCCACGGACATCCTAAAGTTAAAGCCACAATGTACTGTAAATCATAATATATATAAAACAGGAGTAAAGGAGTGAATACAACTAATCGTGACCAGGATCGGGGCCTAACAAGAGTTGCAATTCACAGGAAAACACTGAGTGGAAACGACATGGGAATGTGACTGCTTTGATCCTCAATATCAGGGAAACGTCACCAAAAATGCAACTTTACCACTGGAATCATTTACTAGTAAATTATTCAATCTCCCCTCTGAATCATTTTCTGAGTTTCAGTCTTCCTAAGCTGCAGCCCAAATATGTTTGGCCCTCTATTTAGCAATTTGGAGCAGGTTACAGATCTTCACTCTTGTACAGAACATAATTTGTCACTGCTAGTACAGAGGTTCAGAGAGAAAGTAGGGGTTCGCCTACTCTTCTGTGCTGTAGGGATGATAGCTAGGCTATTTTTTTTTAAATATTCTTTTAGCGGAAGCAAGCAGGGGTCTAGAAGGAGACTTCTTAGTTCCATGCCAGGAACTTTACACAAGGAGGTGCTACACACTTAAAAAAATAACCCATCTTTGCTATTTAAACAAACAAATGATGATCACTTTGCTGCTACTGTATTTGCTGCGGATTTTCCGCAACAAATTCCGTTGCGGAAAATTCGCAGTATTTACGCAATGTGCGAACTGACACTTAGAGCGCTAAGACATAAGCAAACATTGAATATTTATACTTATATTAAACTGCATTACTGCTATGTTTCCTATATTTACAAATCTGAGGTACATAGCACACATTTTAATCAGATTCCTTGAGACCATCTGGGAGGAGTGCAGGACCAAAATGGAGGCAGTCACAACCCTTAAAGATATAAATAATACAAACAACAAGGTTAGTCAGTACATCCTAACAAAATAAATGTACAGGTACATGTACGGTGTGACTGAAAACAATACAAAAAAAATGAACAAAAAACAATGACATGGCACTATGTAAGCGCTAAGACAGCTACCAGATTTTTAGAAACATGGCTACCCTCTGAAAGAAAGAGCACCACTTCTGTAGATTGGGTTATGTTTGGTAAGTTGCAATACCAGGCACAACCTGTGGAAAGCAGACATGTTTTTCTAAGCCCTAAAAAAACACTTTAACAGGTAATGGCAGGTTGTGCTGCAGCTAATCATGAAGATTGAGCTCTGTTCTTGTGCAGCATTGTTTCACATACTTGGCAGCCTTCCTCCTCAGGCCTCCTTCTATCCTTGAGTAACTCTGCCTTTCTGCCCAGCACTGCATTCAATCAGGGGATACATCGGCAATGGGAAGGAGAAAGCAAATAATTCAAATGTTGGCAGCTGCCTCCTCTCCTCTTTCTCCTCTGCAGCCTTGCTGTCCCATCCTGCATTTAATTCCATGGGACAAACCAATGCGGAGAAGGTTACAGAGGACTGTTCGAAAAGGGTGGTCATCATCAGTGGCGGATTAAGTAGACCATAGGCCCTGGGCTGTTCCACAAGCTTGGTACCACCTCTCCACCGCCGCCCTGCCACACCGTGTCTATAGTAAACACCACCTTTCTGTGCGAGCATTGACAAATGGGCGTTGTGATTCCCCTTGTCAAAGGGCTGTGTCCACACATGCTGACAGCCTCCAACCATCGCTGACAGCATCGCACTGTGTAGGGACACATCTTCCTGACAAGGGGAATGGTAAAACCCATTTGTCTATTAGTCCTGGGCCATACACCTTTTTATAGAATACAATGATTATCTGTACAATACATACCTGGAGAGGTGACAGATTCTCTATAAATCCAGTGACTCACAGGTGACATCTTCTCTGATGGGGGTAACGACACCAATCACTGACATCTTCTCTGATAGGGATCGTTATCTTTTCTTTTATTCTCCATCTGACACAGACCATTATGGCGACTTCTCCTGACGACTGCAGAGTTTCCTGCCAATAAATCTTTACCCCTCGATTCTGCAGCCATTTTCAGCATCTATAGCAACACAAAAATTCAGACACCAAACCCCTAAATTGTTCCATACCCCATACCAAACCCCTAAGCAAATTAAGACCCTAGGCCCATACATTAACTCAGACCAATAAATTCAGACCCCAAGGGGTAACTAAGCGTTTTAAAAACTATTGGTGTGACATAGTGAAATACCAGTAGTTTTGATCGTTGAGGGTCTGAGCACTATGAGCCAACCGATCGGTTAAAAAAAAGAGGCTACTGCCACTTTGTTTTAACGCTCGGTGGGGTTTTCAATGCTCGGAACCTCAGAATGTGAAAAGAGCGCTCCTGCTGTCCTGCTCCTCTCTGGTGGTGTGTGTAGCATCAGAGTGGTGTGTTCTAGCAGACGTGCCTCTCATGCCTCACATCTGCTAGTTAAATTAAGGCAGGCTCTAAAGATGTAGGCAGTGTGGCCGCGGCGCATACCCGCAGTTTCCTGGCCCAGCCTGCCATTACAATTATGGCGCCCCCTGCAACCCACAGCCCCATCTCTTCAGCAGCAGGTGGGACCGATGACTGTGGGAATGCAACTGGCAGCAGCCCTGCAAAGTTTTTTTAAATGTGCGGTTCGGGCGACCATGGGCCCCCTGGGAGCCCGGATCCCCGGGCGGCCGCCTGAACCACCCATATTAGGATCCATCACTGGTCACCATTTAGAATAAGAGATGGTCTTTTTAAAGAGGGCCACTATACATAGGGAATAATGTAATTTCAAATCCGTCACAGAAAAATCTGGTATTGTTGGGAATGGTCCTCTCGAAGAGGTGGTCTTCTAGGGAAGTTTCACTGTGCAAATACATATTCTACTGCAGGTTGCCAATGGTACTTGGTCCTCCAGAGCAAGATCTACTCAGTGGCTCTTCACTTTGTGTAATTGACGGATGTCCCTAGATGTCCCTAGCAGAGGACACCTCTCGAGGACATTAGTATGCCTGTATATGGCATATTTGTAGGGGTAGTCCTGATAAGATAACTCCTTTAGCTTGTTATCTAATCTTTTTCTAATGAGCATAAAGTATTAAAAACCCTGATAATAAAAGGGGTTAGCTCATCACAGGCATAAAACAGTTGTGTTCTCATATAATCTGTTCACATAACTCTAAGGGTATACTACAAAAGTTGTATGTGTTGGGGGAATTCCCCAATATATACCTCCAACATATGCCACTCCATAGCAATATAGTGGCATACATCAGCGATTGGCCACCAAAAAAATCATATACAGCATGGTATGCAGTTTTTTTTTTTACATGGCCTACTGTAGAGGAAATTGCAGACTGCTGGTCTTTTCTATATATTAAAAAAAAAAAAAAGTATATCAACTCTTTCGGCCTCTATTGGGTGAATAGGGGCCCTTTCTCGTTCACATAGAGTGATGTGAACAGCGCCTTTTTAAAACTCGGCTTAAGAAAATCCCTTTCCATTCTAATCATATATTTTTATGTTATTAAATGTTGTGTGCCATGTGCATTTTAAGAACTAAAATATTTGGATTGAGTCAAGAAGATTCAATCTTAAAACCTTTAAACCTTAATACCAGTATAGTCAACGGCCATCCAATGCGAAAGCCCAGAGAGAACAAAGCGGATCTGATAGAAGAACAGACATAGAGTTTTCTAGTGCCACCCTTACTTCTTTCTAGTAAGACCCAGGGTGGAGGGGGTGTCACAGTGGTCTGACCCCTGCCAATCAGACATTGGAGGCATATCTTAGCAATTTGCCACCACTGTCTGTGATAAGACAACCCTATTAACACTTTTAAGACTGATTCTTAATCTTAAATTAGTCCAAATATTTTAGTTTTGAAAATGCACATGGCACACGTGAAGCACATTCTGTGGATTTAATAACATCTAATGACGTTATTACATATTTATGATTAGAGTGAAAAGGGATTTTCTTAAGCCAAGTTACAGTAAGGGAACACAACTGTTTTATTTTCTCTTTTTTGCAGCTTGCTAGAACTGATTACTATGGAGGCAAGCTGTTAACATCAAACTATTGCCCTCTCAGCAGTATTTTCTGTTAAGCACTCATTCAATACAATGCAGGATTTCACTCCTGTTTTTCTGAGCCACAAGCACTCGTGTTTTATCACACAAAATCAAAATATTAGAAAAAAAGGTAATAATGATGCAATCTGCCCAAACAACACATTCCTGGTTAATATGTGGAAACAGAATTGCTTATTGCTGAACATTTCCATTTGGAGTAATCAAAGAAAGCCATATAAATGATTTAACCCATTTTGTGTTACTGTATGTATGTATGTATGTATGTATGTATGTATGTATGTATGTATGTATGTATATTTTCAATCTGTGCATTGCTGTTTCGGTTACAATATTTTATATATATATTATTTAAAAAAAAAAAAAAATCCTGACAAATAAACATGTTTACAGGCTTGCAAGCTTTCATTCATCCTTCATCACAAATAATTTACTTCATGCTGACAAGGAGCAATCACCTATGATTCCTGTTTATTTGATGATCATTAATTAAAATAAAGCTCAATTTTTCATACAGTAGAACATTTCTTGGAAGTATAGTGATCATATAATCCCTATGACTATATCAAAGATTAATTTATGAGACTACATATACTTACCTTACAGTCTAAGTGTATGATATACCATAAATATACATATGTATATTTATATGTGTGTATATATATATATATATATATATATATATATATATATATATATATATATATATATTTAATATAATAAAGTGTTAAGTGCTTAAAAACTTGGTTAATACATGGTTTAAGGTATCATTATAAATAATGAATATGATACAAAAAGTGCACATGTGCATATACAATAACGTGAACAACAATACATAATACAGCAATCGTTAAAAACAACTGATTAAAACATAATCATTTATGCCTCAGTGGTGTTGAGATACATCATCATGAAACCACTGACCAATCAGAACTTCAGATATATCAGGTATATTGTAAGCATGTAAAGCCATAGGAATGCATAGTAGCAATCAGCTGTACAACTCGTGGCAATTAGGATGTAGTGCGTCCGTGTAATCGCCAGAGGCGGAAGTGTATCGTAGCTCGGCAGCAGGACGCATCGAGCGCATCCTAGTGATGTAATGCGTACCAATACGTTCCACTGGTAAGATCATGTGTGCAGCGGCATCCTAGGTTGCCAGGCAACCGATACAAATATGTCACGGACCATTGATAACAGTATCGGGTAGCGTTATAGTGTTACAGCCTGTAAAATCTTCAACACACAGAAAGCAAAAACATATTCCTTTTATCTTGACTTACAATGATGTAAGTGGAGATCTTTCCAAAATTGTGAATAGACATTGGCCAATAATCAGAAATAGTTTTGGTCATATTGATGAATTGAATAACAATCCTCTTATGTCCTATAGACGTTCACAAAATCTTTGCGACAGACTGGTGAGAACTAGAATGCCAGAACAAAACTTATTCCCAGGGTTTACCAGAACCCCTCGGCAACGTCTTCACGTGCACAGGATGTCCCGTCAACCTTAACCGTGTAACGGACCAAAAGTGCCTCATTAGAGACATCATATCGCAATAAAGAATATATGCTTAATACCATAATATCTCAACATCACTTAAAACCAAGAATAGGAGACTAGAAAAAACTCAGATAAATAATATACATATTTTATTAGTATAATTAGGACCAAAAGAACATAACATAGCCATGTCAAGTATCAATTTCACAATGACTTTATTATTGAAAATAGTGGAAGAGATTCCGAAGTTCTGTTGGGAGTGGTATTCAGATCTGAAAGAATACAAAAAATATACAAAAAAAGTGAAGATTAGTATTCATCAAACATTGACAAAGAAATTATTATTAAAAAAAATGCAAACATTAGTGTGTCATCAATAATAACAAAGAAGAGAACATCAGAGAACCTAAAAGATAGAGCAGAGACATGAGAGCATCACATGGCAATCCTATCTACAACAAATTCTACGTTGAGGCCAAAGGGTTTCAATGTGTTCAATAAGAATATCCACCTTAATTCTTTTTTATGTAGAACCATATGTCGGTCACCGCCAAATTGTAATGGCGGGATATGATCCAAGATCATAAATGTTAGGTCCCTTTCATTATGACCATATTCAGAAAAATGCTTAGATACAGGTAAGTCAAGTTTATTTTTACGTATCAAGAAGCGATGATTATTTAAACGAGCTTTGAAGGCACAGGTAGTCTCCCCCACATATAGAAGGCCACAGGGACACCATAAAACATAAATGACCAAATCCGAGTCACAAGTAAAATTGTGTCTGATTTTAAACTGTTGACCAGTAACTGGATGTCTAAAGGTATCACCTCTATACATCAAAGAGCAGTTAACGCATCTATGGCACTGAATATTACCAGGTTTTAAAGGCTTAAGAATGGATTGTGACCCTTTTTTTTTGTTCTGTGGCACGGATTGACCAGGTGTTATATCATAATACAGATAGGGGGAATTGTTGCTTGGCAGCATATGGTGCTAACAACAGTATCTTCAATCGCTCCTCCATCTGTCTGGTGCACCGTGCTTACGCCTTCTTAGTACTTTTGGCTATTCAGCCCAATTTTAGTAAGGTTTTCTATAATAAAAATCAAATTTTAATCGTTCATATAGGCAGTGATACTATAAGAGGATTGTTATTCAATTCATCAATATGACCAAAGCTATTACTGATTATTGGCCAATGTCTATTCACAATTTTGGAAAGATCTCCACTTACATCATTGTAAGTCGAGATAAAAGGAATACGTTTTTGCTTTCTGTGTGTTGAAGATTTTACAGACTGTAACACTATAACGCTACCCGATACTGTTATCAATGATCCGTGACATATTTGTATCGGTTGCCTGGCAACCTAGGATGCCGCTGCACACATGATCTTACCAGTGGAACGTATTGGTACGCATTACATCACTATGATGCGCTCGATGCATCCTGCTGCCGAGCTACGATACACTTCCGCCTCTGGGGATTACACGGACGCACTACATCCTAATTGCCACGAGTTGTACAGCTGATTGCTACTATGCATTCCTATGGCTTTACATGCTTACGATATACCTGATATATCTGAAGTTCTGATTGGTCAGTGGTTTCATGATGATGTATCTCAACACCACTGAGGCATAAATGATTATGTTTTAATCAGTTGTTTTTAACGATTGCTGTATTATGTATTGTTGTTCACGTTATTGTATATGCACATGTGCACTTTTTGTATCATATTCATTATTTATAATGATACCTTAAACCATGTATTAACCAAGTTTTTAAGCACTTAACACTTTATTATATTGTAATGAGACTAATTATGCAAAGTGGTCTCAACCCTATATATGTTTGCAGTAGTAGATGTGTCACTAGGCTTTATAAAGATCCTATTGTAGGATTGAAACGTTGCTGTTGTATCCGGAGTGATTAAACCACCACTTTTTTCATATTGGAGTGCTACAAATTTTCTTTTGCTATATCTTACATTCCGTCTGAGGATCGGGACGTTTTGCTGGGCGCCTGGTCAATGATTTCTGTGTGAGTGCTGCTGCCTTCTCTTTTGCTATATATATATATATATATATATATATATATATATATATATATATATATATATATATATATATATATATAGATATATATATATATATATATACATATATATATATATATATATATATATATATATATCTATATATATATATATAGATATATATATATATATATATATATATATATATACAAAGAAGAAAGCAGCAGCATTCACAATGAACCAATGTGCGGGTGCCAAGCAAGTGGTCCCGATCCTGGACTAAATCATGTATACGAAAAAAGATCTTGCAGCACTCCAGTAGAAGGTAAATAAACTGTGATTTATTCAGTCAATGTCAGTGCAACGTTTCCGTCCTGCTTTAGGACCTTTCTCAAGCATCATGCCGACACTTCAGTGTAACAAACGGAAAACCGCTGGATCAAAATTCTACTCGATGAACCACTTAGATAGCAGCCGCGGCATCTAAGCCAAAACAGTGGGGCGGCGCCTCTGACATTCCATCACCCACCCCCGTGATGTAATTGCGAGGTGACGATGATTGTCATGGCAGCCTGGTGCCTAATAAAAGCCCCCAGGTCTACCATCTTTTTACTCCTATTAATCCTCCTATTAAAAGTAAAAAAAAAACCTTTTCAAATTTTTCACAAAAGTAATGTTTAAAAAAAATTAAATAATGAACATAACTGGTTTTGCCGCCTCCGTAAAAGTCAGAATAATTGTAATGTAACATTATTTAACCCACATGATGAATATTAAAAAAATTGAAAATGCCAGAATAAGTAAAACTGGAATAAAAAGTGATCAAAAAGTGTAATGTACCCAAAACGGTACCAATAGAAACTACAGCTCATCCCGCAAAAAGTAATGGCTCTCTTTTTATTTTCTAGATCTCTGACCGTCCCCTCCTTTACTCCTCCTGATTCCCCCCCCCTTTTTTCTCCATTCCCTCTCTCCATTTCCTAATTATGATTTTTGTTTGCTCTTCTTACTATTGCCATGACTATTTGATATATAGTCCGGCTCATTGATGTATTTGTCGCTGTATGTTGCATACCTTTCTTTTGTGTTCATGGTTTACACTTTCCTATTTTGTTGTAAAATCTCAATAAAATTTGTTGAAATGAAAAATTAATGGCTCTGAGAGTATGGGGACACAAAACAAATTATATTTTTAAATATTAGTTTTTCCTTGTAAAAGCAGTAAAACTAAAAAAGCTATATAAAACGGTATACGTTTAGTATAGCCATAATCGAATTGACCCGCAGAATAAAGTCAACATGTCGATTTTACCAGACGGTAAAACCCGAAAAACAATGGAGAAATCACTGTTTTTTTTCCGATTCTACTCCACAAAGGTGGCCATAATTGACTATAACTCGTCCCGCTAAAAGCAAGCCCTTGCAAGCCGAAAAATGTCTACCGAAAGAACGGGTTAAAGGAGTTTCCCTCTTTAGGCAATCCTTTTTTGTTAAAATGCTCCCCGATCATAAGCTGATAACAGGTTCCACTGCTGTAACACTGAACGATCCGATGTAATTTGGAGGAGAACCTGACAGTAAGTGTTCAATTCTTCTGCAACGCCTCTGTAGGCAAAATGAAGCATTACACAGTTCTTATCACAATCAGTGGCCTGGTCTTCCAGAGTGAAGAATGCTCTTTTATCCACTCTTCAGTCTGTCTAATAGATGAGGGTGCTTCCATATTAAGATATTTGAAAATAAGGCAGATGACCTGTTTCATAAATAATAGTTTCTGATAGGTAAAATATTTTATGTTCTTAAATTAGGAAGTCATTTATTAAAGAGTGGGAAAAAAAAAATCATAAAGGCCTCTCATATACCTAGGACATATACCTCTTTCAGTCTCTGGATTTGCATAGTTGTTTTATTGTGATTGAAATATTCTGTATTACATGGGTATTTTACAAGTAGAAGAGGCATATACTAAGTCTACAAAAATTTGCTCAGGGGCAAACACATCAGAAGAGGAATTGTAAGGAGTGTCATTTTTGGATGTAATATTTACTTTGATATATTCTTTATAGTCATCTCCCACCAGAGCTACAGTATTAATGCATGCCTTGTATTACAAATTATGGCTACAGTATGAACAAGGAAGCAGTTTAGCCTCTTCAATTTGTCTTGACATTTACTAGTAACTATTTTTATTTTATTTTCATTAATATTGGAGTTCCTCGTAGTACAACTCTCTTATCTTGACAGTACCTCAATGACTCCAGCTGCCTCATATTTTTAATTATTCATGTACAAACAGGGACAGCAAGAGTGTCCGTTGCTCGCTAATTGAAGTAAGGAAGCTCAGAATAATGAGTACATATCATCAGTACATCTCATAAAGACGTAAGTGCCAGTCATTGTTGCTCTGAAAATAAGGGCCACACATTATTCTTTGTAAGTAGAATCAATCATTCATCCAAAGATTCAGCCTGTATTTTCAGCTTAATAGCACATAATAAATAATGCAAAAAGGACGTATTGCATTAGAAAGATATGTTTCATTTTACAACATATTAATATTTTGTATTATTTCATTATATTATAAATCAATAGTCTTACAGCCACAGTAAGGCCTCATGCACACGACCGTGTTCGGTCCGTCATATACAGACCGCATGTCGGCCGTATTTCCTGGACCGAACACAGTTCAGGGAGCTGGGCATCATAGTTATGTATGACGCTAGGTGTCCCTGCTGCTCCCGTGGGAATACTGTCCCGTACTGAAACATATTTTCAGTACGGGACAGTAGTCCCGTGGGGAGGCAGTGACTCACAGCGTCATACATAACTATGATGCTAGGAGCCCGGCTCCCTGAACTGTGTTCGGTCCGGGAAATTCGGCCAACATGCGGTCCGTATATCATGGACCGAACACAGTCGTGTGCATGAGGCCTAATACTGTACTTCAATTGTTAATTAGACTTTGCAGTAGTTGAAGATATGTCTATTATATATGTACTGTATGTTAAGAGTGACGTACGGGCAAAATGCACATAAGGAATCATAAAGTGGGCCATGTGGTCCCCAGGAAGAAAGGGGTTGTAGTGGGGAACCTTAGATAGTTTGGTAGGAATAGGGATAATGCAGTTTAAGGGTTTTATTTTGCTTTGTCCAAAATGGAGCTGGCCTCATGGCTTGTGGTGTCAGGTAGTCTAAGGGGGAGCTAAAGGAACAATAGGGGATGGTTTTGGACCTCAAGGTAGGTGTAAGGTAATTGGGTGAGGAAATTAGGGAGGGAGTAAAGTTAATTGGATAAGGGGATTAGTGTAGGAGGATTTAAGGCAGGTAACGTGAACCATAATTTTGCTTCTGTTTACAGGGAAAAGCAAGATTACATTGTGCTGAAGAGACCAGAGAAGATGAGCAGGACTACTGAGCACATTGTTGACTGTGAGCTGGGATTTTCTCAAATAAAGAGACAGAAAAGAAAGATAGTGTGTAATGGCAGGAAGGAGGTGAAGGGAAAGTGAGCCCTAATCTACCCACCGCCCTGTCCCTGCCTACTTGCAACGACCCGCCCTAGGCGACGGGGTACAACTGGGCGGCGGTCCCTACGCTGTCTAAGTGCACGGGAGAACAAACAGGGAACACGCAAGGGAAGGGGCAGTAGCCCACGGAACGCCGCAAGGAAACGGAGCGGTGAATGAGTAGTCAGGACCAGGATGGAATGGAGTATACCAACGTGAGCACGGAGAAGGAAGCAAGCTAGGGGCAAAGCGAAGCAGGTTAAGCGGAGCTGCAGCAAGGCAGAAGCACGGCAGAAGCAGGCTGGAGCAAGCAGCAGTGGGGCCAGGAATCCAGAAGAATTACAAGCACTGAGGAAGAGAACACGGCAGGTAATAAAGGACAGGGGGCGGAGCTAACTTCGACTGAACAGGCCGCGATAGGCTCTCCCACTCCTGAGCCTGCCACCCTGGTTGGTGGGAGACGGTGTCAGTCTAACAGGTCTGGCCTCAGGTGTGCATTGATTAATCCCAGGAGTATACCTAGACGTAGTACCTGGCAGATCCCTAACAGTACTCCCCCTTTTATGAGGGGCCACCGGACCCTTACTAAGAGGACCCGGTTTAGTAGGGAAGAGAAGGTGGAACCTCCTGATCAATACCCCAGCGTGAACATCACGGGCAGGTACCCAAGTCCTCTCCTCCGGCCCGTATCCTCTCCAATGGACCAGGTACTGGAGGGAGCCCTGGACCATCCTACTGTCCATAATCTTGGCCACCTCGAATTCCACCCCCTCAGGGGTGAGAACGGGAACAGGAGGTTTCCTCGAGGGGGACCAGGACGGGGAGCAGCGTTTGAGGAGGGAGGCATGGAAGACGTCATGTATGCGAAAGGATGGGGGCAGCTCCAGACAGAAGAATACAGGGTTGAGGACTTCAATGATCTTATAAGGTCCAATAAATCGGGGAGCAAACTTCCTGGACGGGACCTTAAGGCGCAAGTTCCTGGACGACAACCAGACCAAATCCCCGACGACAAACCGGGGGTCAGCAGAACGTCTACTATCAGCCTGAATCTTTTGTGCGCTCTGGGACGCCTCTAGGTTCTTCTGAACCTGGGCCCAGACTGTGCACAGTTCCCGATTAACATCCTCTACCTCAGGATTATTGGAACAACCAGGGGAAACGGAGGAGAACCTTGGGTTAAACCCGAAATTACAGAAAAACGGGGAGACCCCTGACGAGTTACTGACCCGGTTATTCAGGGAAAATTCAGCAAGGGGAAGGAATGAGACCCAATCGAATTGACAGTCAGAGATGAAACACCTTAAATATTGTTCCAGGGATTGGTTAGTCCTTTCCGTTTGGCCATTAGTTTCGGGATGGAAGGCGGAGGAGAAGGACAGATCAATCTCCAACTTTTTACAAAAAGCTCTCCAAAATAAGGAAACAAATTGTACCCCTCTGTCAGAAACGATATTGACTGGGGCCCCATGGAGACGCAGGATGTGTTTCACAAACAAAGAAGCTAACGTCTTGGCGTTAGGTAGCTTCTTAAGGGGCACAAAGTGGCAAATCTTGCTGAAGCGGTCTACTACCACCCACACCACCGACTTGCCCTGAGATGGGGGCAAATCGGTGATAAAATCCATGGAGATATGGGTCCAAAGTCTCTGGGGAATGGGCAAGGAACGTAGTACGCCCGCAGGTCGGGACCTAGGGGTTTTGGACCTAGCGCAAACCTCACAAGCGGCGACGTAAGCCCTAACGTCTTTAGGCAACCCAGGCCACCAATAGTTTCTGGTAATGAGGTGTTTGGTGCCCAAGATGCCAGGATGACCAGATAGAGCGGAGTCATGGTTTTCCCTGAGTACCCTTAGCCGGTATTGCAGGGGAACAAACAGTTTGTCCCCAGGGACGTTCCCGGGAGCTGAACCCTGATCAGCCGCGATATCAGAAGCTAAATCAGAATCCGTGGCAGAAACGATTATACCAGGGGGTAAAATACAAGCAGGATCCTTCTCGGAAGCAGGATTGGCCATGAAACTACGTGACAGAGCATCAGCCTTAATATTCTTGGACCCAGCCCTATAGGAAACCAAGAAATTAAATCTGGTAAAGAATAGTGCCCACCGAGCTTGTCTAGGATTAAGCCTCCGGGCTGATTCTAGGAAAACCAGATTCTTGTGATCCGTAAGGACCGTTACCTGGTGTCTGGCCCCCTCCAGGAAGTGCCGCCACTCTTCAAAAGCCCATTTAATGGCTAGAAGTTCGCGGTTGCCAATATCATAGTTACTCTCCGTGGGCGAAAACTTCCTAGAGAAGTAAGCACAGGGGCGGAGATGGGTGAGGGAGCTGGTACCCTGGGACAAGACGGCCCCCACTCCCACCTCGGATGCGTCAACCTCCACAATAAATGGCTCCTCTTGGTTGGGCTGAATCAGCACGGGGCCGAGATAAAGCACTTCTTGAGGGTCTCAAAGGCCTGGACGGCCTCAGGGGGCCAATGGAGGACATCAGCACCCTTGCGAGTAAGGTCTGTAAGAGGCTTAGCGACGACCGAGAAATTGGCAATAAATCTCCTGTAATAGTTGGTGAACCCTAAAAAACACTGTATCGCCTTAAGGGAGGCAGGTTGGACCCATTCCGCCACAGCCTGAACCTTGGCAGGGTCCATGCGGAATTCATGAGGAGTGAGGATTTGCCCTAAAAATGGTATCTCCTGTACCCCAAAGACACATTTTTCAGTCTTAGCAAACAGATTATTCTCCCGAAGGACCTGGAGCACCTTCCTGACATGCTCCACGTGGGAGGACCAGTCCTTGGAAAACACCAGTATGTCATCAAGGTACACAACAAGAAAATTACCCAGGTAATCTCTCAGGATTTCATTAATAAAATTCTGGAAGACAGCAGGGGCATTACACAACCCAAAGGGCATGACCAGGTATTCGAAATGACCCTCGGGTGTGTTGAACGCAGTTTTCCACTCATCCCCCTCTTTGATGCGGATAAGGTTATATGCCCCCCGTAGATCGAACTTAGAAAACCATTGGGCTCCCTGAACCTGATTAAAAAGATCCGGAATCAAAGGAAGTGGGTACTGGTTCCTTACGGTGACCTTATTCAGGTTACGATAATCAATGCACGGCCTAAGACCACCATCCTTCTTCCCCACGAAGAAGAAGCACCTACAGGAGAAGTCGAGGGGTGAATGAAACCCTTGGCCAGGCATTCTTGGATATACACCCTCATAGCTTCATGTTCAGGACATGAAAGATTAAATACCCTACCCTTAGGAAGCTTGGCACCAGGCACCAAATCGATGGCGCAATCGTAAACTCTATGGGGGGGCAACACCTCAGAGGCCTCCTTAGAAAACACATCGGCGAAGTCCAGAACAAACTCAGGAAGCGTGTTTACCTCCTCCCGGGGAGAAATAGAGTTAACAGAAAGACATGACATAAGACATTCACTACCCCATTTGGTGAGATCCCCAGTATTCCAATCAAACGTGGGATTATGCAACTGCAACCAGGGAAGACCTAATACCAGATCAGACGATAATCCCTGCATCACCAGTACAGAGCACTGCTCCAAATGCATGGAGCCAACCAGGAGTTCAAAAACAGGAGTATGCTGAGTAAAATAACCATTAGCAAGGGGAGTTGAGTCGATACCTACTACAGGGATAGGATAAGGTAAATCAATAAAAGGCATCTTTAGAGACATAGCAAATTCCACAGACATGATATTAGCAGATGAGCCAGAATCCACGAAAGCACTGCCCGTGGCAGACCGGCCAGCAAACGAGACCTGAAAGGGAAGCAAAATTTTATCGCGTTTCACATTAACGGGAAATACCTGTGCGCCCAAGTGACCTCCCCGATGATCACTTAGGCGCGGAAGTTTTCCGGCTTTTTATTCTTGCGCCTGGGACAGGTGTTCAGTAGATGCTTGTCGTCCCCACAGTAGAAGCAGAGACCATTCATTCTGCAAAACTCCCTACGTTGTCGAGGGGACATGGAGGCCCCGAGTTGCATAGGTACCTCCGAGTCCTCCGTGGAGGGGCGAGGAGACGGGACCTCGGGGGGGATCGCAGAAAAGTCAGAGGGGAGCACATTGAAACGTTCAAGCTGACGTTCCCTGAGGCGTCGGTCAAGTCGTACAGCTAGGGCCATAACCTGGTCAAGGGAGTCAGAAGAGGGGTAGCTAACCAGCAGATCCTTCAGGGCGTCAGATAATCCTAACCTAAACTGGCACCTTAGGGCCGGATCGTTCCACCGAGAAGCTACGCACCACTTTCTAAAATCAGAACAGTATTCCTCAACCGGTCTCCTACCCTGACGTAAGGTCACCAGCTGACTCTCGGCTAAAGCAGTCCTGTCAGTCTCGTCGTAAATGAGTCCGAGGGCAGAGAAAAAACGATCGACAGAGGAAAGTTCAGGGGCGTCAGGAGCCAAGGAGAAGGCCCACTCTTGGGGCCCTTCCTGGAGTCGGGATATGATGATACCCACCCGCTGGTTCTCGGAACCTGAGGAGTGGGGTTTTAGGCGGAAATACAGTCTGCAACTCTCCCGGAAGGAGAGAAATGTCTGACGGTCCCCTGAGAACCGGTCAGGTAACTTGAGGTCGGGTTCTAGAGGTGAGGTGAGGGGTACTACTAAGGCAGCGTCACCCTGGTTGACCCTCTGGGCCAGGGCCTGGGCCTGTAGGGAGAGGCCCTGCATCTGCTGTGTCAGGGTCTCAAGGGGGTCCATGATAGCGTCAGCGTAGGAGAAATGGTAGACTAGGTAAGGGCTTGTAATTATGTAATGGCAGGAAGGAGGTGAAGGGAAAGTGAGCCCTAATCTACCCACCGCCCTGTCCCTGCCTACTTGCAACGACCCGCCCTAGGCGACGGGGTACAACTGGGCGGCGGTCCCTACGCTGTCTAAGTGCACGGGAGAACAAACAGGGAACACGCAAGGGAAGGGGCAGTAGCCCACGGAACGCCGCGAGGAAACGGAGCGGTGAATGAGTAGTCAGGACCAGGATGGAATGGAGTATACCAACGTGAGCACGGAGAAGGAAGCAAGCTAGGGGCAAAGCGAAGCAGGTTAAGCGGAGCTGCAGCAAGGCAGAAGCACGTCAGAAGCAGGCTGGAGCAAGCAGCAGTGGGGCCAGGAATCCAGAAGAATTACAAGCACTGAGGAAGAGAACACGGCAGGTAATAAAGGACAGGGGGCGGAGCTAACTCCGACTGACCAGGCCGCGATAGGCTCTCCCACTCCTGAGCCTGCCACCCTGGTTGGTGGGAGACGGTGTCAGTCTAACAGGTCTGGCCTCAGGTGTGGATTGATTAATCCCAGGAGTATACCTAGACGTAGTACCTGGCAGATCCCTAACATAGTGACCCCAGAAGGTTCTGAGAAGCCAGCAAACCTGGTAAGTCAGAGGTACAACGGCAGTTAGGAGTGGGTGCTAGCAAGCTATATTCAGGCCAGCGTGGGGGTGGAGGGGAGGACATGGATATTTCTTCCCTTAAGCCCAGCATGTATAGAAATATAGGTATGCAGGGCAACAATTTTCCTGGGAGGACGTTTTGTGCCGGGGGCAATGATGTCCATATGTATGAGGCTAGATGCATCGACTTGTCATCAAGGCTTGCTAGGGGATTACTTAGTAGTTCAATGGTTTGGGAGCAGTTTGTCTGGGCTTATTAATGGGCTATGGGGTCACATAAGAACACATACTCGCACAATATCTTTTGTTGCAGGGAGCGAAGCAGCGATAGAGCACAACAAGCAGAGTATGGATTGTAGCAAGCCCAGCAACCGGCAACCCAGGACAGAGTCATTAAGGACCTGGAAACCAAAGGATGCAATAACTGGGTGAGTCTGATTCGGATTCATCGGATGGGCAATATTTGTGTTCAGATGAGGAGTAATGCAGTAATTAAGGAAACATCATCTCATTCAAAGAGCTATAACTTTTTTTATTTTTTCGTCGACATAGCTGTATAAGGTCTTGATTTTTTGCGCGACAAGTTGCATTTTTTTATAGCACCATTTTGGGGTACATAGAATTTATTGATTAACTTTTATTAACTTTTTTTTTGGGGGGGGGGGGAATAGAAAAAAAACCCAGCAATTTCGCCACACTTTTTTTGTGTCCTAAATTTACGCAATTTACCGTGAATTATTCGTTTTTGTGTCCCTATATTTGAGGAGCCATAACTTTTTTATTTTTCCGCCGATGCAGCTGTATGAGGGCTTGTTTTTTGCAGGACGCCTTGTTGTTTTTATTGGTACCATTTTGGAGTAGATGCAGCTTCACATTTAATCAAATTGTTTTTAAGGCAGGATTCACAGAAAACAGCAATTTTTGCATTGATTTTTATAATTTTTTTTACGGCGTTTACCGTGTGGGTTAAATAATGTAATAACTTTATATTTTGGATCATTACGGACGCGGCGATACCAAATATGTGTAACTTTTTTAAAAAAAATAATAAAGAAAAAAGCCTTTTTTAAGTGGAAAAAGTGTGTTTTTCCTTTTTTTATTGACTTTATTAAACTTTTTTTTTTTTTACTATTCCCACTAGGGGACTTTACTATGCAATCGTCTGATCGCTTTTATAATGCACTGCAATACTTTTGTATTGCAGTGTATCAGCGCCTGTCTGTGTAAAACAGATAGGCATCTGCTTGGCCATGACTGGCATGGCCTAGCATGCATAACTAGTGGCAGACCTGGACCTTTATTAGGGCCCCCGGCTGCCATAGAAACCACCGACACCCTGCGATCTTACGCAGGATGCCGGTGGGGTGAAAGAGGGAGCTCCCTCTCTCTCTCCAAAACCACTCAGATGCGGCGCTCGCTGTTGAGCGCCGCATTTGAGTGTTTAAACGAGCAAGATCTATACTGATATCGATCTCGCCCATTAGAGCAGTTGAGCTGAGAACAGGGAGATTTACCGGCTCCCTGCTCTGTATATTTATTGAAATGCAGCACCATAAAAAGACTATATGTAAAAACACTAATGGGCGGTCACTAACGGGTTAACATGTTAAAAAAAAAAAAAAACATTTAAAGGTAGTGAAGGGGAGAGCAAATAAGTAAAGGAGCTGTTTCTGTAGGGGGGGTTTCAGAACAGTGATTTAGTAGAAAAAGGGCTAGCAGTTGGGGAAGCAGGATACCTATGCCTGTGCATTGTTGCCCACATATGCACATTTGCCCAAAAAGTTTTGACAAGGGTTAGAGAGGAAAAGTATGTGGTTGTCTTTGTTTTGTCTAAGGAACTGAAGTTAGGTAAGTAGCTAAGGAGAAGGGGCTTAGCCAGACAGATAAATAACAGTGGAAAACTATTGTGGAAGGAATAAAGCATTTTCTGGTGAAGGCCAGAGTGTGGGTGGATGGTAAACCAAGCAATATGTGAATTTGTAAAATACATGGATCTGGTGGTGGATGCACATGCTGTTTATAGTGGAATGGGCTGGTAAGAGTATGATAGGGCCTTCAGGAAAAAGATGGGGGGGGCAAAATGTTTAGCTTTGCTCAGAAGGATTTTGATTTGTGGTCAAGATTTATGGAGAAAGTAAGTACGGGAGTAAGGGCAGAGGGGCATAATATGGGGAGCAGGGCAAGGATGGTCAGTTTGCCTATAATAAGAGTGACTGTGACCAGGAATTTGCATGCATGTTCCAAGTGTGGGGCAGGTCATTCACAAGTAGAATGTGCAGGTAAGAAATTTGAAGGGACGACGAGGACCATTTATTTTTGTGAGTTTGCTGAAGGCGTAGTTTCAGGTGAACATAAACAGATTAAGTAGCTGTTCAGTATCCAGAGAGGGAGAAAGTGGAATTCCTGGAGAGTGGGGTTAAGTTTAGGTTTTTAAGCTATCGGTAATGGGTGGGGGTGCAAGGAAGAAGGTAAAGGTGGAGTCAGCAGATGAGTCGCCAGCAATATTGGTAAAAATAAATAGTAAAGAAGGTAAGGTTGAGAATGGCAAGACTATTTCACAAACCCCCGGTTAAAGGGAGGGTTGCTTCCCCGCTAGGGATGGTTTCCAAAAAAAAAAGGAGAAGGGGAAGTACAAGATAATCCAACATCTAATCTATGCAAAAGGGTGTTTGATAATTAATGCGATAAGGAAAGGATCATTAGCTTATAGCAGATGCAGGTGAGGTGTTGCGGGAGAGGAGTACTAATGGCTTAAGTGGGAGCAGACAAAAGGTAGAATGGTGTATAGGGGGCCCCGTTCTAGAGATAGGTGCGGATCCCAGAGGTGGGACCTGCATCTATCTGACATTTATGATATATTGCATGTGCAATGGGATCCTGTGGTC